>NC_135674.1:14554642-14865566 GCF_964188315.1 Podarcis muralis
GTTTCCAAACCCTTCAGTACAAAATTAACTCTTGTTCACAAGTTAGTTTTCAACTGTCTGTTTATGCTGGCAAAAGGAATATAAGAGCCAGAGACTCTCAGAGAACGGTGGTGAATGAGAGGGTGATTGATTACAAAGTTATAAAACTGTCACAAGACTGATAAGCATCGCCTCCCCTCTCCCACGAAGTGTTGCTATCCTTCCTTTCTGGGGGTTTTCTGTTTGTCTTTGGCTGTGGACTGCTATGGACGCTCAACGGAGTATAAATCAATTTAACAACGGCTAAGAGTACTTCTGCTGACTCACGCGCCCCGACATTTTCTTAGACCAACATTTTCCTGGTTTGAGGAACGGAAATGAATTGTATAATGTAATGGTTCTAGGGGTTGCTTGTGCGTAAATCAGCGCCACACCTGGCTGGTTGCCTGAGTGAACCCTTTCTGTCTGGACAGCCACTCGCCCGAGGCTGTCTCAATCGCTGGCAGAATCCGTCAGTGGGCGTTTCTTGAAATTCTTCCAGCAAAGAAGCTCTTTGACGCCTAGTCTCCGCCTACTTTCCCTGCGCGGAAGCCTTCTGCGCAGGGAGGGTGTGGGCATCGGAGGACCCGTGCTCTCCCCACTGGTCCCCGGCGAGGAGTCTTGGAGCCACTTCGCCGATTCCCCCATCTGCCCCCCTTCTCCACTGGTGCTACGCTGATTTCCTTCCCCAGAAGATGTGCTGCTTCTCTCCCTCCCGGGACGCTCTCCGGAATCCCTCTGGAGCCCTCTCTCTCCCTCTGGCTCCGATGGCAGTTCCCTGACATCCACCTCCTCCCCAGGACCCCCTCCACCCCCAGCGCGATTTTCTGATACAACCTCGTCTCTTTCCTCGGCCGACAATGCGGGGAATCCCCTGAAGGAGCTGTCACCATCCTCTGAGGATTCAAAACCAGCCTCCCAACCGCTCCGATCTCTCCCCGCAGGGTGAACCTCCCAGTCTAATTCTTCTCCCTCTGACACCTCACCTCCCTCCTCTTCGGAGGCAGGAAAACCCACAAAGTCCCCTTCGTCGTCTGTGGTTCCAAATTCTTCCTCCCAGAATCTCGCTAGTGGTTTTGGCTTATCCGGGAACAAACTGTGGAATTCTTCCACCAGATACCCGTCATTGATTGACTCAGCGGGGACCCACGTGTTTTCTGACCTGGGTTCTCCCTCCCAAGCTACCAAGTACTCCATCTGGCGACCTCGCCACCTTGAATCGAGGATTTCCGTGGCTTGGTTGCGGTGTTCCCTCTCCTCTACCCGCGGGTGGGTGGTGACTCCTCCCTCCCGCCCCGGAAACTCTCGCCCCTCCCTGTACGGTGTGAGTAGGGACCTATGGAACACCGGATGTATCTTCATGCTGTCTGGCAACTTGAGTTTGAACGCCACTGGGTTCACCTGCTGTGTTACCTCAAAAGGCGCCAGCCGCCTCGGCTGCAACTTCTTGCACCCTCCCTTTAGGGGTAACCCTTGGGTTGACAACCACACCCGGTCTCCTACCTGTATGGCCTCCCCCTCCCTACGGTGCTTGTCCGCCTGCCTCTTGTAAACTTCCTTGGCCTGCTCCAAGTTCATCTTGAGTTGTTGGTGCAAGGCCTCCATTTCTTCTACAAACTGCTCGGCCGCGGGTACACTCCATGCTTCCTCCCCCCTCCCCGGGAAGGCCCTGGGGTGACACCCATAATTGGCCATGAACGGGCTCATTCCCGTGGACACGCGTTCAGCGTTATTGTACGCAAATTCAGCCAAAGCTAATTTCTCTACCCAATCGTTCTGTCTCTCGCTGATGTAGCAGCGTAGGTATTGCTGGAGTATACTGTTCGCTCTCTCTGCTTGCCCGTTGGTCTCTGGGTGTCTGGCCGTCAAGAAGCTCACCTCGACCTGTAACAAGCTCATGAGCTTCCTCCAGAACCTGGAAGTAAATTGTTTCCCGCGATCCGAGATTACCCTCGAGGGAGCCCCATGCAGTCTGAAAATGTGATCCACAAACAACCGGGCTGTCTCCTCTGCCGTCACCGCGTGCGAGCAAGCTATGAAATGGCACATTTTTGTCAGTAGATCGACTACTACCATGACTGCTGTCTTCTCCCTTGACTTGGGCAAATCTGTCATAAATTCAATGGACACCACCTCCCAGGGCCTTCCCGGTGTAAGTAAGGGTTCCAGTAACCCTGCGGGGGCAGCCCTCTCTCCCTTTGCCCTCTGGCATCGGTGGCACCCCCGTACATATTCCCGTACCTCCTCCCTCACCTTTGGCCACCAGAACTGCCTGGTGACGAGCAGCATGGTCTTGTGCTGTCCAAAGTGCCCAGCTGTTGGGTTGTCATGGAGCTGTTTAAGTACCTTCCCCCTCAAGGTCTCCCCCGGTACATACAGTGCCCCCTTATAGTACAGTACCCCTTCCTTTTCCTCAAACCCTCCATGGTCTTCCCTTCCGTCCCGGAGTTCCCTGATTTTTGCTTGAGCGAACGCGTCGTCTCTAGTAAGCCCTGCCAGTTCTCGTTTCCCAACCAACGTTCCCCCACCCACCCACCGGTCCTCGGGAAACATGTGTCGGGTTTCCGGTGGTCCCTCTCCCTCCAGGTATTCCGGTTTCCGGGAGAGAGCATCTGCTCTTACGTTTTCCTCCCCCGGCACGTATCTGATCTCGAAGGAAAACTTGGCGAACTCCTGGGCCCATCGAACCTGTCTCTGGTTGAGCACTTGCGCGGTCCGCCAGTATTCCAAGTTCTTGTGGTCAGTACAAACCTGAATCTTGTGCCGCGCCCCTATCAACAGATGTCTCCATTGCCGAAACGCCGCGTAGATCGCAAGCAGTTCGCGGTCATACACCGTGTAGTTTTGCTCTGACTTGCTCAGCTTCCTTGAGAAAAAGGCACACGGCCTCCAGTCCTGCTTAGCTCCGGGCTGCAAAAGGACCGCTCCCACAGCTCGGTCGGACGCGTCCGTCTCCAGTCTCATGGGCTTCTCCAGATCAACGTGCAGGAGCTGCTCTTCCGAAGTGAACGCCTTCTTCAGCCTTTCAAAGGATTGCTGGGCACTTTCTGTCCACGTGAACTTCTTTTTGCTACTGAGACAATCTGTTATGGGCGCTGTCAAGTAATAATAATAATAATAATAATAATAATAATAATAATAATAATAATAATAAATTTATTTATATCCCGCCCTCCCCAGCCGAAGCTGGGCTCAGGGCGGCTAACAACAATCAAAATAGTTCAACATTCTAAAAACATTCATTATAAAATTAATTAAATCAAATTAAAATCAAATTAATGGCAACCATCAAGCAAAATTCTGTGCAGATTGCCAGAGGAGGGGGTCAGGCTGCGCCCTGACCAAAGGCCTGGTGGAACAGCTCTGTCTTGCAGGCCCTGCGGAAGGATGTCAGGTCCTGCAGGGCCCTAGTCTCTTGTGACAGAGCGTTCCACCAGATTGGAGCCGCGGCCGAGAAAGCCCTGGCTCTAGTTGAGGCCAGCCTAACCTCTCTGTGGCCTGGGATCTTTAGGATGTTTTTATTTGCAGACCGTAAATTTCTCTGTGGGACATACCAGGAGAGGCGGTCCCGTAGGTACGAGGGTCCTAGGCCGTATAGGGCTTTAAAGGTTAAAACCAGCACCTTAAACCTGATCCTGTACTCCACCGGGAGCCAGTGCAGCTGGTATAGTACCGGATGGATATGATCTCGCAGCGAAGACCCCATAAGGAGTCTCGCCGCGGCATTCTGCACCCGCTGGAGTTTCTGGGTCAGTTTCAAGGGCAGCCCCACGTAGAGCGAGTTACAATAATCCAGTCTGGAGGTGACCGTCGCGTGGATCACAGTGGCTAGGTCAGGGCGAGAGAGATAAGAAGCCAACTGCTTAGCTTGGCGGAGATGAAAAAATGCCGCCATTGTTATAGCTGTAATCTGCGCCTCCATAGAGAGGGAGGTATCGAAGATTACACCCAAACTCTTAACGGACGATGCTGGCACTAATTGCACCCCCGCAAGAGATGGGAGTTGCCCCCTCAATCCCATATCGCTCCGTCCCAGCCAGAGGACCTCTGTCTTCGAAGGATTTAACTTCAACCGGCTCCCACGTAACCATCCAGCCACAGCTTCCAGACATCTGGTCAGTGTATCTGGGGCCGAGTCAGGATGGCCGTCCATCAACAGATAGAGTTGGGTGTCATCGGCATACTGATGGCAACCCAGCCCAAAACTCCGGACAAGCTGGGCGAGGGGGCGCATAAAGATGTTAAAAAGCATCGGGGAGAGAATCGCACCCTGAGGCACTCCACACACCAAGGAGTGGCGCGATGACAATTCCCCCCCAAGCGCCACCCTCTGTCCCCGACCAGAGAGAAACGAGCGCAGCCATTGAAGGACTGTGCCCTGGATCCCCACGTCGGCAAGGCGGTGGTCCAGGAGTTCGTGATCGACCATGTCAAAGGCTGCTGACAGGTCTAGAAGAATCAGCAGCCCCGACCCGCCTCGATCCAGCTGCCTGCGGAGATCATCTGTTAGGGCGACCAGAGCCATCTTGGTCCCATGACCAGCGCGGAAGCCGGACTGGAATGGATCGAGAGCTGATGTTTCATCCAGAAACCCACCAAGCTGTTCAGCAACCGCTCTCTCAATCACCTTACCCAGGAATGGAAGATTCGAAACCGGGCGGTAATTGGATAGATCTAAAGGATCTAATGATGTTTTCTTTAAGAGCGGACGCACCACTGCCTCCTTCAGTTCCCCTGGGAATATCCCGGTGCCAAGGGACAAATTGATGATATCACCCAGGGGGGCCCGCACCTCGTCTGGACACGCTCTAATCTGCCAAGACGGGCACGAGTCAAGAGGACAGGTGGTGGGCTTTCCAGCTTGGAGGAGTCTGCCCACATCGGCTGGGGATATCTGGTCAAAGTGGTCCAATACTGGACCCGAGGAGAGTCGAGGGGCCTCCAGTTCCTTTATTGTATCCAAATTGGCAGGGAGGTCATGGCGGAGCAACAGGACCTTCTCCGCAAAAAAGCTCGCAAATGCCTCACAGCTGTGTGTCGAATTGTTATTTAAATTTGGCTGTCCTTCAAGGGACGTTAAAGACCTAATTATACTAAATAATTGCGCCGGGCGAGAGCTAGCGGAGGCAATGGAGGCCGAGAAGTAGGACTTCTTAGCGGCCTTCACTGCCATCTCGTAGGTTTTCATAAAAACCCTATAAGATGTTCTTGAGGCTCTGTCACGGGCACCCCGCCATACTCGCTCTAGCCGTCTGAGGTCCCGCTTCATTTTCCAAAGCTCCTCGGTAAACCAGGGAGCCCGGTTTCTGCGGGGTCGCAGAGGGCGCCTAGGTGCGATCTCATCGATGGCTGCTAGGAGCTGGATATTCCAGCCCTCAACAAGCTCAGTCAATGAGTCGCCAGAGGGAGCAAGGTCCCGCAAGGCCTGACGGAATCTATCAGGGTCCATCAGCCTCTGTGGGCGAGCCCAAATTGGCTCACCACCTAAGCAGGGTGGGGGTGGAAAATCAATCCTGGCTTTCAGTGCGTAGTGATCAGACCATGGCACCTTCATCGAAGGAGACATGATCACATCTATACCGGCGCCAAAGATCAAATCCAGTGAGCGAAGTTCTTTATGAACTTCCTGTAGAAGTTGCTGAAGTCTAAGAACCTCTGCACATCTTTCCGGGTTTTGGGGGCTTTCCATTCCAGCACTGCCTTCACCTTGCCTGCATCCATAGCTAGGCCCTTGTCTGACAACTTGTACCCCAGAAACTCGACCTCCCTGGCGTGAAATTGGCATTTTTCCAGCTTGACCCACAACTGATGCTTCTGCAGTCTCTGTAGCACTTCCCTGACGTCTCTGACGTGTTGCCTCTCATTGTCCGAATAGATTAAGACGTCATCCAAAAAGGCTACGCAATTCTTGTACAGCAGGGGCCCCAACACGTGGTGCATGAATCCTTGAAAGCAGGCGGAGCCCGATTGTAATCCAAATGGCATGACTAAGTACTCGAAGGCCCCCGGGGGGGTGAACATGGTCATTTTCCATTCGTCCCCCTCCCTTATCCTAATTAAATTGTATGCCCCCCTGAGGTCCAGCTTGGTAAAAATCTTCCCCTGCCTCACCCGGGTTAAAATGTCATCAATCCTTGGCATTGGGAAGGTCACGGGTTCTGACACCAGGTTCAAGGCCCTATAATCTATGACCAACCTGGGCTGATTGGTCTCCTTTTTGTCCACAAAGAACACCAGACTGCCCCCCACCGCCTTTGATTCCCTTATGAACCCCCTCTTCAGGTTCTTGTCAATAAACTGCCGCAACTCCTGCATCTCCCAGTCGGACATGGCGTACAGCTTACCCACCGGCAACTGAGCCCCTGGGAGTAGGTTGATTTGGCAGTCAAAGGGCCTGTGGGGGGTAAGTCTATCTGCCTCCCTCTCGTTGAAGACCTCCTTCAGATCAGCATATTGTGGTGGCACCTCCCCTTTTTGTTCCACGGCCAGCCCAGCCACCCTGGCTACCGGCATTCTTGGGTTCTCCCCTCCCAGACAGTGTCCTAAGCAGTAAGCTGACCCAAAGGTGACTAACCGCTGATGCCATGACACTACTGGATCATGCAGTGCCAGCCAGCTCATTCCCAGTATTATTGGGGGTCCTGCCAGTGTGGCCACGTGAAAGGCAATGGTCTCCGTGTGCCTGGAAACCCTCATTCACATTGGCGGGGTCTGGTGTGTCACTTCCCCTCCCAGAAGTTCCCTGCCATCGATGGTTGTCACCTGCAAGGGAAAATCCAGAGGCAACAGGTGGAGTTGGTGCTCCAGAGCGAAGTCTCTGCTGAAGAAATTACACGAGCTGCCCGAATCCAGCAGTCCCTTAACTTTGACAGGATGCCCATTCGGGAGTTCTAGCACCACTTCTATGGCTATAGCTGCCTTGGGGGGGTCAGGCTGGGGCACTTCTATTGGTTGCTGGCCTGGCTGCTGCCCCTGCTGGTTGGCAGCCAGGCGTTGTCGTTTCCCTGCGCCTGCCCTTCCTCCCCCTTCTCATCGTGGCCTGCAGCCCCCACCATCCCTTGCCAGGCTTTTTGTTGAGGGCAGACCTTAGCAAAATGTCCTGGTCGTTCACAGAGGAAACACTTCTTGGTAGTTTTCCACTCCTTTCCCTCCCTTTTACGACCTTCACCGGAGTATGAAACCTTGCACGCGCACGCGTGCCATCAATTTCCATTGGCTCTGCCGCCTGGGGAGGCTCCCTCGGTATCTCAGGAATGCGGTAGTCATGGAAACGTTCCCCTCTCATTTCCCGCTTCTCCTGAGTCCGCGCTTCTTGGCGTACGCCTATCGCGAGCACAGCCTTTGTGAGCTCATCCATCGACCGTGGCCGGGGCGCTCGGGACAACTCGTCTTTCACTTTGGGGGAAAGACCCGCCTCAAACAACATTTGTATCGGTTCAGAGTCCAGATCCCACCCGAGCCGGTGTACTAACATTGCAAAACGCGACCAGTAGCTTCTGACGGACTGGCTCCCCTGCTTGCACCCCATCAGTTCCCGCCATGTCACGCTTTGCTCCACCTCGCTGGAGAACATCGCATCCATTCCCTGAAGGAATTTCTTAAGGTCCTTCAAGGCATCATTTTGCGTCGCCATTAGGGGCCTGATCCATTCGCGCGCCCCATCCTGCAGATGCCCCACAATGTAAGCCACCCTCTCCCCGTCATCAGCAAAGTCATTTTTCTGCAGCTGCAAAGCGTACTGCACTTCCGTTCGGAAAGCATTGTAGTCTTGGGGCTTTCCACCAAATTTGTGTACCAGCCCCGGTACCTTCCTTGCAATGGGGGTGGCTCTGACCTGTGCATCCTGAGCCCGTCTTTCCTCCAGCCGCGCCATCAGGATAGCTACGCGCGTCTCCAAGTCTCGGTTCCTCTCGACCAGACTCCGCACCGCAGCTGGTTGCTCCGTCTCTCCGGCTGTTCCTGTTTGGCTCATCTTGCTGCCTCTCCGGGGCTGCGCACAAGCAACGTCAGGGACTGACGGATTGCTGTAATGGTTCTAGGGGTTGCTTGTGCATAAATCGGCGCCACACCTGGCTGGTTGCCTGAGTGAACCCTTTCTGTCTGGACAGCCACTCGCCCGTGGCTGTTTCAATCGCTGGCAGAATCCGTCAGTGGGCGTTTCTTGAAATTCTTCCAGCAAAGAAGCTCTTTGACACCTAGTCTCCACCTACTTTCCCTGTGCGGAAGCCTTCTGCGCAGGGAGGCTGTGGGCATCGGAGGACCCGTGCTCTCCCCGATGATCCCTGGCGAGGAGTCTTGGAGCCACCTCGCCGATTCCCCCATCTGCCCCCCTTCTCCACTGGTGCTACGCTGATTTCCTTCCCCAGAAGATGTGCTGCTTCTCTCCCTCCCGGGACGCTCTCCGGAATCCCTCTGGAGCCCTCCCTCTCCCTCTGGCTCCGATGGCAGTTCCCTGACATATAAGACTGACATAGACTGACATAGATTGAGAAGGGGGTTGAAAATCGCAGAGAGGGAGCGACTCAAACAGCGACATCAGCTGGTGAATAAAAATTTTGCACTCTTTTGAAAAAGACGTTCCTCTAATAAGACTTATAAGAGCAATTACAGGGATTTTTGCAAGATCTGCAACTAGTGAAGATCCTAAAGCGCTGCATCATAATCTGCTGAAAGAGACAAGGTTTCATAAATTTTTATAGACCCTATACCCCATTACTGGAATAGCATTCCTGTTGCCTCTGGAAGAGTAACATCTAGAGAGAACTTAGTAGCACATAATATTATTGCATTGTACATTATTAATTGAAAATACTCCCCTGCTCGAAAACGTATTTTCTTCCCCCTCTTTATTCCTTTACAAATTATAAATTGCATTATTATCATTACTTTCTCTTGCTTTATTTTTCTCTTACCTCTTATCTTTTCTTTGTTTCTTTCTTTTGTAATTTTCTTTTTGGGTATTTTTGTTTTGTTTTGTTTGTTTTGTTTCTCTGTTTGTTTCATTTTTGTTGTTTTTCTGGTTGTGTTTTTGTGTGGTTTTCGACTTGTGTGGTTTTGTCTTGTGTGGTTTTTTTGTTTCTGTTTTTTGTTTCTGTTTTTTCTGGTTTTGTTTGCTTTGCCTTTTGCTATCTATTGGTAGCTAATGCAGCTGATATTAGCATCAGATGTCATTAGCTTTGTTGCAAGGTGAAAGAAAATCCGAATTCTATCAATTCCTGGAAGAAAAAGTCATAGAATATTTAGGGGGGGAATTATATTATTAGGAGATTTTAATGGAGAACCAGACAGGGCTGCCCACTGTCGCCACTGATATTTATCTTGGTGATGGAAGTCTTGAACAATCAGATAAGAAAGGATCAGCTTGTTAAAGGCATCACTCTGGGAAACAAAACATATAAAATTAAAGCTTTTGCGGACGATTTACTTGTTATGACTGAAAACCCTAAAGAAAGTCTGAAAAGAGTGCTGGAATTGATTAAAGAATTTGGAGAAGTGGCAGGCTTTAAGCTGAATATAATAAAAACAAAAATGCTTGTTAAAAATGTAACCACAGAAGAAAAGGACGACTTAGAAAAAATATTGGGCCTGAAAATCTCATCAAAAGCGAAATACTTGGGTATTTGGATCACCCCCAAGAACATAAACTTATTTCAGGATAATTACACCAAAACTTGGTTAGAGATTAGAAAAAACTTTGTAACCTGGAGTAAATTAAAATTAACATTTCTGGGTAGGATTTCCATTATAAAGATGAATGTGCTTCCAAAATTAATCTTTTTATTTCAAATGATTCCAATACTAGGCGAAGCAGGTTGTCTCAAGATATGGCAAAGAGAAATTTCCAAATTCCTGTGGGAAGGGAAGAAACCTAGGATTAAACACCTGATCTTAATAGACATAAAAGAAAGAGGAGGTTTTCCCCTACCCGACCTAAAACTTTACTACGAGGCAGCCTGTTTCACCTGGTTAAAAGATTGGTACACGTTGCAGGATCCGGACCTCCTGGACCTGGAAGGTTTTGACAACCGTTGGGGATGGCACGCCTACCTGATATATGGAAAAGTGAAAATTCATACAAAATTTTACCAACCATATAATAAGAAAGTCACTCTTTGCTGTATGGGAAAAATATAAAGACCAGGTGGAGCCTAAAGTCCCGTGGTGGACTTCTCCAATAGAAGCCATAGCAGTAAAATGGAAAAATACTCGGGAAAGCTGGCCAACATATAAAATACTTCTAAAAAATGAAGATAACCAAATAAAATTTTAAAAACTTTGAGGAAATAAGAGAACACATTTCAGACTGGTTCCAATACCATCAGCTATTTGAAAATTTTAAATCTGACAAACAAAAGGGGTTCTCAACAGAAATTTCCCGATTCAAATCTGATCGTGTAAATTCTAAAAGAAAAACTCTTTCCAAAACTTACCGACTCTACCTTGACTGGACAGTCAAGGAGGAGGAGGTAACAGTGGCAATGGTGAGGTGGTCCCAGGATTTTGGCCATTCAATAACCATGGCCCAATGGGAAAATTTATGGAAGATCAATTGGAAATTCACAAATTGTTACACGATTAGAGAGAACTTTCAAAAAATGCAACATCGATGGTATCTAACACCATGGAAACTTTCAAAAATGTATAAAAATGTTTCAAGTAATTGTTGGAGATGCGGAGACTCAGGAACATTCTACCATATGTGGTGGATATGTAAGAAAATACAGGTATTCTCGGAGAGTATACATGCAGAACTGCAAAAAATGCTAAAGATCTCTTTCAATAAAAAACCAGAGGCCTACCTCCTGGGAATAACAGATTTGGATATTCCACAAAAGAGGAAGGGTATCTTTTTATATACGACGACGGCAGCAAGAGTTTTGATCGCAGCAAAATGGAAGAGTAATGAAATCCCCACTATACAAGATTGGATCCAAAAGCTGACAGAATATGCCGAATTAGATGGTTTATCAGAAAAAATAAAGAATAAATCAAAACTGCAATTTGTTTCAAAATGGGAGGTTTTCAAAGAATAAATATAGTAGTTTAAATTCTGTTGCAGCATTCGAGGAACTTCAGTAATAGTTGGAAGGTAGCTATAAGAAATTAGATTTATTGAGAATAAGTTTAATTATGATAAAAGTGTGTATTGGCAATAAGTAATATGAATTTGAAATATGGAATAGACGGGAGGTTGGGTCTTTAGTGTTAAGACCAATAGATGTTTTATTGTTTGCTAAGAAAATTATGTGTCTATGGTTATTTTTGTAATTTGTGTGTAATTTGGTATTCGGATTTTTTCCCTTTTTTCTTGTTGTATAAATAAAAAACTTAATTTTTAAAAAAAATTCTTTTGTGAATAAAACGACCTGGGCCGAAGGGTGGAGAGACGCCTCAGCCAGTGGACCTGACAGAATAATTGCCAAGGTCTTCAAAGTGGGCGGAATTGAACTTACACAACAACTTCACAAGCTCATGGGAGAGAGAGATCCTGTTACGAAAAAGGAGCAATGCAGATGCGAGCTCCAGGTGGCTGGAAAGCCAGACAGGATGTTTATGCTTGTGACTGTACCGTGGGAACAAAGGGGCAGTCTATTCACTGTGCTGAGCACCGGATGTTAGCTCAGAGTGTCATCTGACCTGTACTGGAAGTACAGGGGAGGAGTTTCTCTCTCTCTGTTGTTGGTGTTAAGAGAGTACAGACACGTTTCTCTGTACTGCTGTGAAGACAGAAATAAAAGGCATGTAAATAGATTTCTGTCTGTTTCTTTCCCCTCCCTGAGGGAAGCAGGGAGGAGGGGGAATTGGTGTGTCCCCCTCACGCTGAGTGGGATCGCCGATAGAAGATCTCGCCTGATCTTGCCGGGAGTCGCAGACCGGGGAGGTCAACAAGGAATTAAGCCGGGTGCCTGGAGAGTGGCCAATTCCTCTGATAAGGCTTAATTTCAACATCTGGTAGCAGATCGCCAATGGTTTTCTTCAGATCCATGTGAATAAGCATGAGAGGTAGATGGATCGTTTGCCATCCTCTGCACCAAAAGGAAAGGAGATAACGTCTGTGTGCAGCCAGAAGCTGAACAGACGGCAGAACACCGAGAGGAGGTGTTTTCCAAGCAACGGAGCCCAAGGTATGCTGAATTTCGGGCTAAAAGTGTGAACGCAGATTGATTCATTCTCTGGTTCACGGGAGCTGCATTTGGGGAGAAAAACAGCTCTAAAAGAGGAGGCCTGCAGCTTGGACGCTCGGCCTGCATACCAGGAATTTTTGTGGTTGATAAGCTTTCCTGTTCAAGATTGGAATGCACAGTTGCTAAGCGACGACCGTCAGTACAGTGGAGAGATACTGAAAAAGGGCCTGGACTGTGAGGCTGGGCCTGAGAGAGGCAAAAGAAAACAACGAAGTTGTTTTGGCTGCAACCTCACGAACTCTTGGAAGGGATTTTCCATAGCAGCCAGCGTTTAGCTGCCAGGTGCCGAGAGCGTAAACAAGCCAGCTATTGGATTTTAGCAGGCTGGAGAGTGAGAGATGAGACTTGGATTCAAAATGGATGCCACGAAGGGGGGGAGGCTTGCCTTACCCATCTCCCCTGACTAGAGACAGTTATTCATCATGGTCTGGATGGATGACTACCCCAGAAGGGGTAAGCCAAGATGATGCTGGCCAAGTTCCTAAGAGCTCATCGAAAGCTGAGGAGAGCTTTGACCCCAGATGGGGGAGTGAAGGAACTGTTGCTGCTGATGTTCCTGTACAAGCTGCAATGGGTGTTGCAGACAGGGGGAGGGAGGAACGGAGTTCTAATTCCCTCACTGATGTTGCTACTGGAGAGCATGTTGTAGCATTGAACGTTGTCCGCTGTTACAATTGTGGACAGGCTGGGCATCTTCAGCGGAGCTGTAAGAAGCCGCGTCGGCGAAAAGGAGCCAAGGAGTGTTCTGCAACGCCTGAAGCATCAGGCAAATGTCGCACCAAGTCTCAGGTGAGACCTGCGATGGCTTTGATGTCGCTAAAAGCCACACCAGAAGTGGGGAACTCATTTGTTCTTGACACTGGGTGTACACAGCACATGTGTTCACACAGGGGACTGTTTTCGACGTTTAAGAAGCAAAGCTTCACTGTGCAGCAGGCCAACGGTCAGGAGCTGGAAGCGACCGGGATTGGACCTGTGTATCTTGAGAGTCTGAACTTGACTATAGACAATGTGTACTTGGTTCCAGAGTTAAAGTTCAATCTGCTGAGTGTTTCGCAGATTGCAAAGAAAGGGCTGAAACTGTCCTATGATGCTGAAAGCTGCAAGATCTTCAAAGATGGAGAGTTGTATCTTACTGCCAAAGAGAAAGATGGACTGTATTTGTTGGCTTTTGATCAAAGTGATTACATGCAATGTAATTCATCTGTGTCTAACATAATCTCTCTCGCAGGTGTGACCAAGACGGACGCCGGGAAGGTGACCAGGGTCGACAGTGCATTTCAGCGGGTGTATGCTGATGTGATTGGTCCTCTAGCACCATCTAGAGGCAATGCAAGATTTTATCTTGTGCTTGTGGATCATTTATCTAATTTTGTCTGGATTTATGTTTTAGAGAAACCACAGGAAGCCTTAGAAAGGTTTCAAGGGTTTTGTGACAAGGTTAAAAACATGCATGATGCTAACATTGATTGTCTTTTCACAGATGAGAAGCAGGTTTTTCTTTCACAGGATTTTCAGGAGTTCCTGCAGAAGAAAGGGATAAGACACAAGGTTGCTGTTTCAGCGGAAGCCTGGAACAGGGGTGTCTGTGTACGGGTGAACAAAGAATTGCAAAAGGGAATGAAAGCGCAATTGCTTAGTTCACATCTGCCACATGAGTTCTGGGCGGAGTCGCTAATGTCGTATTGTTATACGTGGTTGAGAAAGGTTTCAAAAGAGTTGGGAAGTTCTCCTTTTGAGAAGCTGTTCCATAGAAAACCTTCTGTTGCCCATTTCAAGGTTTTTGGGTCTCATGTGAAGACAGAAGCTCCAGGTGGAGTAAAGAATGCCAGAGGCATTTTTGTGGGTTATGAAAAGGGTCTCTACAGAGTAATTTTGTCTGAATCTGGTCAGGTGATTCTCACAAAATTTCTAGAGAGTGCTCCTGAACAGGAGAAAGTAATTATTCACACATTTCCCACAGGGAACGATTTGGATGATGATGATGATGATTTTACTGATTACAGTGGTACTGATGATGACAGTGATAGCTCAAAGAGCTCAGTTGACACAGTCATTGAGAGGAAATCTCACATAATGGATAGACCTTCACAGATGAAGGATGAACCACTGTTTACCATTGGTACTGGTTCTCAACAAAGTCCAGAGGCTGAACCAGTGAGCAGAGACGATCAGCACCTCATACGCAGGTCTGAGAGGGTTACAAAGGGTGTACCACCAAAGAGGTACTCAAAAGAGTTTGCTAACTTAGCTGTTGCATGTGTTGCTGTTGTAAACAACCGAGGACAGGTTGAAGCAGTGTCTAAGTCAGAGACAAAGACACAACAGAAAGTTGCTAGCCAAGGTAATGCAGATGCACTCATTCCTTGGAAGCCAGACAACCAGAGAGGTACACTGGGGAAACCAGTGGCGGGGAGTTCCGAGGGTGGAACTGAAACAACAGGGGAGTGTTATGTGTATAACAACTGTTTGTTTTCTTCTCTGGATCACGCTTTGCTCACAACAACACGCATTGATTCTTTTGGGGGAGGTTGTTACGAAAAAGGAGCAATGCAGATGCGAGCTCCAGGTGGCTGGAAAGCCAGACAGGATGTTTATGCTTGTGGCTGTACCGTGGGAACAAAGGGGCAGTCTATTCACTGTGCTGAGCACCGGATGTTAGCTCAGAGTGTCATCTGACCTGTACTGGAAGTACAGGGGAGGAGTTTCTCTCTCTCTGTTGTTGGTGTTAAGAGAGTACAGACACGTTTCTCTGTACTGCTGTGAAGACAGAAATAAAAGGCATGTAAACAGATTTCTGTCTGTTTCTTTCCCCTCCCTGAGGGAAGCAGGGAGGAGGGGGAATTGGTGTGTCCCCCTCACGCTGAGTGGGATCGCCGATAGAAGATCTCGCCTGATCTTGCCGGGAGTCGCAGACCGGGGAGGTCAACAAGGAATTAAGCCGGGTGCCTGGAGAGTGGCCAATTCCTCTGATAAGGCTTAATTTCAACAGATCCCAGCAGATTTTAAGGATGCCAAAATTATCAGTCTCTTTTAAAAAGGTGACAGAACGGATTGCGGAAACTATCGAGGCATCTCTTTATTAGCTGCAGCCGGCAAAATTCTTGCTAGGATCTTAGCAAAGCATCTCTTAACAATATCTGAAGCTACCCTTCCTGAATCCCAAAATTATTTTAGACCTTCTAGGGGGACAATACACATGATTTTCACCACTTGACAGCTTCAAGAAAAATTCAGAGAGCAAAGCCAACCTCTGTATATGGCGTTTATTGACCTAAGGCCTTTGACACTGTAAATAGTAATGCCCTGTAGACTGTCCCTCTGAAAATTGGCTGCCCAGATAAATTTGCGAACATCATTCGACTCTTTCATTATAATACGAAAGCAACAACTGCAGATAACAATGGCTCTCAAAGTGAACCATTCACAGTGGGATCAGGTGTTAATCAGGGTTGTGTTATTTCCCCAACTCTATTAATTATTTTCATTGCCATGATCCTACTCTTTGTCAAAGGGAAACTCCCCACCGGAGTAGAAATCATATATCGAACAGATGGAAAGCTCTTTGAGTAGGCTGAAAGCAAAGCGTAAGGTTACTGTAACTTCTGTCACATTTATTTTTATTATTTTTATTATTTGTTATTATGAATTTTGTGCACTGATTATTTTTATTATGTACCGTATTTTTCGCTCTATAAGACGCACCCGATCATAAGACGCACCTAGTTTTAGAGGAGGAGAACAAGAAAAAAAATATTCTCTACCTCTCTGCTCAGTGCCTCTCCAGCAAAGCGGGGGGAGAAATGGAAAGAGCTCTGTTTCTCCTCCCGCTTTGCTGAAGGGGTGCTGCGCAACTTTCCTTCTCTGCGCAGCGCCCCTTCAGTAAAGTGGCAGGAGAAGCGGAGCCCCTCCCATTTCTCCTCCCACTTCGCTGAAGGGGCACTGTGCAGAGAGGGAAAGCTGTGCAGCGCCTCTCCAGCAAAGTGAAGCCAGGAGAGCAAGAGGGATCGGTGTGCACCGATCCCTCTTGCTCTCCTGGCTTCAGCGAAAGCAACGCGAAGCCTCCTGAGCACAGCGGGAGGCTCCCGCTGCGCTCAGGAGGCTTCGGGCGGCTATCCCTAAAGCCAGGAGAGCAAGAAGGATCGGTGCACACCGATCCCTCTTGCTCTTCTGGCTTCAGCGAAAGCTGTGCAGCCTTCATTCGCTCCATAAAACGCACACACATTTCCCCTTACTTTTTAGGGGGGGGAATGCATCTTATAGAGCGAAAAAATGTGGTATTTTGTGCTTCGTATATTGTAAGTTTCCATGCAGTTTTGTGCTACGGCTATGACGTTCAGTAGAGGATCATAACTAACCTCTACTGGGTTGCTGGGAAGATGAAATGGGATAACCCTGTGCAAAGCTGCAAACAAAGCAAAGTGACCTTACCAGTTGCAGTCTATTATGTAATGTGCAATCCAGAAAGCGGTTGTTCCATAATACTCACATGGGCAGCCAGACCAAAGGAGCTTTCAGCCAGCATCTTCAGGCATTCCTCCCCCAGCTCCCTGGAGAGGTCGGCTAGCTCTACTGGGTGCATCAGCTCTGTGAGGACATCAGCTTGTCAAGTATGTCACCAGATGCCAAGGAAATAAACAACTATCTGACTTTTAGGAGACATCTGAAGGCAGCCCTGTTTAGGGAAGTTTTTAATGTTTTTGTTTTCTTGCGTTTTTAATACCCTGTTGAAAGCCGCCCAGAGTGCCTGGGGAGGCACCTTTTGTGCCTCCCCTACTCGCGGGGAAACCCGGTTTCGGGGATCCGGAGCGACGTGGGGTGAACAGCGCGGTGCTTCGAATCGTCTGCTTCTTCCACGGAGCGAAGCCGCATAGCTGTTGCCGGAGAGCACTGACTTTTTCCTGTGGACAATTTGGACTCCAAAGTAATTACCCGTGAGTAGAGCTGATACAGGAGAATCGGATTTTAAACGTTTAATTTGGCATCGAAATGGGGAGGTTCAAAACAGGAAGTCCGCCTTCCCTATTTGTAAATAGACCGAGGCAAGGAGTCTGTAAGCTGAAGTCTTGGAAAGCCTTTTGTAAAAGATTAAATTTCCATCGGCAAAGAGTATAAAATCCCCCTTGGAGGCAGGAGAAGAGGGGGGGGGGGAGTTGTGGACTGAGTATGCCTGCAGGAGAGAGTAAAGAGAGTTAAAGTACTGCTGCTCTGATCCTGGAAACGGGCTGCTAGTAGGACTGACGTTTTGGAATGTCCATTGACAGCACTTAGTTTTTTGTTTTTTTAAAAAAGGATATTTATTAAAGTTTCCAAAAATTTATATAAAATAGAAAAACAGGGGGGGGGGAAAGAAAAACCAAAAATACATACAAAACACGCATACAACAAGTATAATTTCAGTCCCTTATATTCATATAACTTACTTTCCCGACCTCCTCATACCTCCCCTTTCTGTATTCCAATCTCTAATTATTTAATTTCAGCAAATCCTTCCCCTAATTTCTATTTAGTTTTTGACCTTACATTTCTTAATTACATAATCATTACAGCTAGAAACCACTTAATTTCTGAATCAACATCGTTCTAACATTCAATAATTTTACAATGTTTCTTAAGATAGTCCTTAAATTTCTTCCAATCTTCTTCCGTCGTCTCTTTCCCCTGGTCTCGAATTCTGCCGGTCATTTCTGCCAGTCCCATATAGTCTATAACCTTCATCTGCCATTCTTCCACGGTGGGTAGATCTTCTGTCTTCCAATACTTTGCAATCAGTATTCTTGCTGCTGTTGTAGCATACATAAAAAATGTTCTGTCCTTCTTTGACACCAATTGGCCAACCATACCCAGGAGAAAGGCCTCTGGTTTCTTCAAGAAGGTATATTTAAGTACCTTTTTCATTTCATTATAAATCATTTCCCAGAAAACCTTAATCCTTGGGCAAGTCCACCAAAGGTGAAAGAATGTACCTTCAATCTCTTTACATTTCCAGCATTTATTATCAGGCATGTGGTAAATTTTTGCAAGCTTGACTGGGGTCATGTACCACCTATAAATCATTTTCATAATATTTTCTTCTAAGGCATTACATGCCGTAAATTTTATACCGGTGGTCCACAACCGTTCCCAATCAGCAAACATAATGTTATGACCAATATCTTGTGCCCACTTGATCATAGCTGATTTAACCGTTTCATCCTGTGTATTCCATTTCAACAGCAAGTTATACATTTTTGACAAATTCTTAGTTTTGGGTTCTAGCAATTCTGTCTCCAATTTTGATTTTTCCACCTGGAAGCCAATTTTCCTATCTAACTTGTAAGTCTCCATTATTTGATAATAATGAAGCCAGTCTCACACTTTATCTTTCAGTTTCTCATAACTCTGCAATTTCAGTTTATCCCCTTCTTGTTCCAAGATTTCCCAATATCTCGGCCATTTAGACTCCATATTAAGTTTTTTCACAGCCTTTGCCTCCATTGGTGACAACCACCTTGGAGTTTTGTTTTCCAGCAAATCTTTATACTTGACATTATACAATGCTTTCCTGACAATATGGTTTTTAAAAGCTTTATGAGCTTTGACCTTGTCATACCACAAATATGCATGCCACCCAAAAGTATTATTAAAACCTTCTAAGTCCAAAATGTCTGTATTCTCCAGAAGTAGCCAGTCTTTCAACCAGCAAAAAGCTGCTGATTCATAATATAGTTTAAGGTCTGGCAGGGCAAATCCACCCCTTTCCTTTGCATCAGTTAATATCTTGAATTTTATTCTGGGCTTCTTGCCCTGCCAGACAAATTTAGAAATATCTTTCTGCCACTTCTTGAAACAGTCCATCTTGTCAACAATTTGCAATGTTTGGAACAAAAATAACATTCTAGGCAATACATTCATCTTTATAGCTGCAATTCGACCCAACAAGGAAAGCTTCAAATTTGACCAAATTTCTAAATCTTTTTTCACTTCTATCCAACATTTTTCATAGTTGTCTTTAAACAAATTCACATTTTTAGCTGTCATATTAATCCCCAAGTATTTCACTTTCTTAACCACAGTTAAACCTGTCTCATTCTGAAACCTTTCCCTTTCAATAGGTGTTAAATTTTTCTCCAATACCTTAGTTTTAGATTTGTTCAGTTTAAATCCTGCTACTTGACCAAACTCTTGAATTAATTCTAAAACCCTTTTAGTACTAGATTCTGGCTCTTGTAATGTAAGTACCAAATCATCTGCAAATGCTCTCAATTTGTATTGTTTAGCTCCGACCTGTACCCCTTTAACCAGCTGATCCCTTCTGATCATATTCAGCAAAACCTCCAGGACTAATATAAAAAGTAATGGAGAGATTGGGCACCCCTGACGTGTCCCTTTTTCTATCTTAAATTCTTCCGTAACCACATTATTTACAATTAACTTTGCTTTTTGCTCTGAATATATTGCACCTATACCGTTTTCAAAACCTTGGCCTACCCCCATCCCCTGGAGATTCTTTTTCATAAAACTCCAAGAAATATTGTCAAAGGCTTTCTCCGCGTCCACAAATATCAAAACCGCCTTAGTATTTATATTCACTTCTAACTTTTCCAAAATGTCAATTATATTCCTTACATTATCTGACATATGTCTTTTTGGGAGAAAGCCCGCTTGGTCTCTATGAGTCTCCTCCATCAACACCTTTTTCAATCTCTTAGCCAAAATGTCAGCAAAAATTTTATAATCCACATTTAACAACGAGATAGGGCGGTAGTTCTTAAGTTGCGTCTTTTCAGTCTCAGTCTTCGGTATAAGTGTAATATAGGCCTCTTTCCACGTTTCTGGTGCCCTTTTCCCCTCCAAGATTTCATTACACACTTCCTTCAAAGGTTGTAACAACCACTCTTTCAACATTTTATAATATCTGGAAGTGAGCCCGCCCGGTCCCGGGGACTTGCCCAGTTGCATGTTTTGAATGGCACCTTCTATTTCCTGCTCAGTTATTTTCTGATTCAACACTATTTTACTTTCTTGAGAAATTTTTTGTAATCCATATGTCTTGAGAAATTGGTCTATGTCCATTTCTTTCTGCGGCCCTTGTGAATATAATTGTTTAAAATATCTCTGGAAGCAATCTCTAATCTCATTTGGCTTATAGATGTTCTTTCCTTCCACTTCTAGATTTGTGACCGTATTTAGTTTTTGTCTTTTCCTCATTTGCCAAGCCAATAGTTTACCACATTTATCTGCTGATTCAAATGTCTTTTGTCTCATTTGTTTAATTTTCCATTCTATTTCTTGATTCATCAGTTCCATATATTGTGTTTGGTATAATTTGATTTCTCTCAAAATCTCTTGAGACTTTGGTTTTAATCTTAATTTCCTTTCCCCTTCTTTTATCTTCTCCAAAATCTTCTCTTTTTTCTCATTTTGGCTTCTCTTTTTTATTGCATTTGACACCAATTGGCCAACCATACAAGGTGTCATTCAGCCTCCATCTGAAAGAGCCAGTTGTTATTTGCTTCATCTCCATTCTTACTGCGTTGTGGTCGGAGCAAGTTTTTGGGCAGATTTCCACTTTCTTTATCTTTGGTGCCATTCCTCTAGTGACCCAAATTTGGTCAATTCTAGTCCATGTCATTTTGGCTTCAGAAAAGAAGGTTCCCTCTCTTTCCAGAGGGTTCTTTGTTCTCCAAATATCAATCAAGTCCATATTGTCAGTCATTTCAAAAAAGGTTTTTGGTAGTCTTCCATCCTTGGTAAGTATCTGTCTTTGTGCTTTGTCCATATTTGTAGATACTACTCCATTCATGTCTCCCATCAAAATTAAGTTATAATCCACATAGTCCAACAAAATCTCATGCAACTTCTTAAAAAATTCAGATTTCCCCTCATTCGGTGCATAAATTCCTACAATCAAGAATTTCTCTCCTTGGACTTGGATTTCAATTGCCAAAAATCTTCCTTGTTCATCTTTAAAAATAGATTTCGGTAGCAATTTTTCCTTTGCATATATCACCACTCCTCTTTTTTTAACTTTGTCAGATGAAATAAATTCTTGTCCCAATCTTTTATTAACCAATATTTTTCTGTGTGACCTCATCACATGTGTTTCTTGTAAACAAATCAAGTCCAATTGCTCTTTCTTCAATATATGAAAAACAGCTTTTCTCTTTCGGGGCATGTTCAAACCATTACAATTCCAGCTTAGAAGTTGCAGAGCCATGATGAGACTATTTACTTACTCCTGCTGCTCCAAGTAGTTGTTCTTCCTCTGTCGGTGGTTTCAACCCAAATGATAGGTTTGATATGTCCAGTGTTCCTTTTTCTAATCCTCCCCAGATTCCACCTCCTTCTGAAGATCCTCTTCGTGGTCTCTCAAAAATTTGTCTTTATCACTCAGTGTCCTTATTCTTATCTTCCTTCCTTTGTATTTAAAAGATAGGCCTTGGGGAAATTCCCACCTGAAGAATATCTTATTTCTTTTCAGTAGAACAACCAGATCTCTGTAGTAGGTTCTTACGTCCAAAATATGCTTCGGAATATCTTTAAAGATCTCCACAAAAGAATCTCCAATCTCCAGGGTTTTTTGGTAGTGCAAATTCAAAATTTTGTCTCTTTCTTCTTTTGATCTTAATGTTATCAAACAATCTCTTGCCTTATTCTTTCTTTGTCTTGTACCGAGTCTAAATGCACTCACTATCTTAAATTCTTCCTTCTCTAGGCCCTGTTGCCAAAAGTCCAGAAATTCTTTTGTCAGGAAGTCCACCAGATTATCTCTCTCACTTTCAGGTACTGAGCTGATCCTTAAATTTCTCTCTTTTCTTTGCAATTCGATCATAGACAAGGTCAGATCATGATCCTCTAGTTTCTTAATGACCGGTGGTATCTTCTCCTGGGTGGCAACAGCAATTTCCTTCGCTTCCTCAGCAATCTTTCGAGTTGTAGCCGAGTCCTCCAATAGTCTTTTAATAGTCTCTGTATTAGAATTTACCTTCTTTCCCAATTCATTGATGCTTGTCGTGTTTACATCAATTTTTGCTGAGATCTCAGCCACTTGTTTATTAGTTTCCGCAACTTGTTTATTTGTCTTTGCTCCCTGCTTCGTTAAATATTCCAAGGATGCATTGATTTTGCAAAGTGCCTGTGCCAAAACGTCTTCTGATGACATAGCTCTTAATTTTGTTTGAGAGGCAGCAGCTGCTCCCGTGCCTCCGGATGTTGAAGCTCTTCGCTGGTGGGAAATATCAGTCTTGTATTGTTTACCAGATCTCAAGCCTTTTTCCTCAATTTTCCCCTTTTCTTTATCCATAACACTCTCATTCAGAGCCAAGGTCACTTCCCACACTTGTACTTTATTTTGAAATGGAAAATTCCAATGACTATGCTTCTAGTGGCTTAGTTGTTATTGTTACAACAAAGTCTCCACTAGGGGGAAAAGCTCCCAACTCCAATTTGAAATTTTATAACCAATGTCTCCTTAAAAGTCCCCCTTTTCTCCTGATTAGCCACAGTTTCAATTTATCTTCAGTGCTGTTTTATATAAAAAGCCCATCCAGAGACACTGTATCTTTGCACAGAGTTAATGCTACAAACAGTTCCAATGTACTGACAGTCCACCATTCAGCTTCCCTATCAAGGCAGTCCGTCTCCAGGGATTTAAGGCAGCGGATGTTTTTGTTTTTGTTTTAAGTTCGTTCCTTTCGTGCAGGCATAAAAAGTACACTTTCCACCCCCCACCGCTCCTGCAAACGGGGGGGGGGGGGGGAGCTGCTTTTCTAGACGATGGATTGCTATTTTTAAGAGAAAGTCCCCTCTGAAGTTACAGCTTACAGTCTCTTTGCTTTAACTTGTCTACAAAACGGAAAGGCAGACTTCCTTTTTGTGCCTTTTCCGTGCTAGTGCCAAAATTCTTGAAAAATTTAGTTTCAATTTTAGTTCATTAATCCTACTCACGAATAGTTGCTTTCAAGTCCAGTTTTTTCGGAAGAAATCAGCGCTCTCCGATCATGGCGATGCGGCTTTGACAGCACTTAGAACGTTCCTTGACAGCTAGCAAAATAAGAGAGATATATTGTTTCTACTGTCTCCGGCTGCTTCTAAAAAGGAGTAATAAAGTAACTGAAAACTGAAACTAACTTTGGATTGTACGAGTTGCGCTTAAAGGTGATATTGTTAATTATTATAAATAGAAACTGTTTCCCCCTAGTGGAAGTTTCTGAAATTGGTTACTTTATAAGAGCTGGGCTAGGGGAGTTTCCAGCTGCAAGATAAAAACTGTGTGACTCGGGGACTGACCTTGAATCTTTTAAGTGTTATGGCAAATGGAAAGGAAAGAACAGATGAAATGTCAACAGAAGAGGCCTTAGTGGTCGCATTATTGAAAATAAATGACTCGCTGGAACAGCTTCACAAGAAAACAGATTTGATGAATGTGAAAGTAAATGCTGCAAATATTAAAATTGATTTAATGGTAGAAAGTTTAAATAATCTGGGACAAAAGGTGAATACCAACACAGAAACCACCCAGAAATTGACACAGGAATCTACTTTAATACGGCAAACTGCGAATGAAGTCAGGGAGAAAACCTTTGCTGCTGAATGTAAAACAACACAATTGGAGTGTGAGAGAGCCCCACACATTCAAAAGCAACTTGATGAATATAAGCTGACATTTGCTATGATGGAGCTTAAAGAAAAACAGATGAATTTGAGGATCAGAACCCCACCAGAACTGGGAAAGGAAAGTTTGACAGAGCTTCAGGAGGAGACAGGATCAACATCGGCTGAGAAAGAGAGATTTTTGGGGGTCAGTAGGACCACCAAAAATGTGAATTTACTTAAGGGTAACTGTGAAGGACGTTGGATTGAAGAGAAGGGGGATTGGGAAATATGGGCAAATCTGAAGTTGTTATGGTTGGGCCGAGCTGTTGTGGTGGGGATGAGGGTTGCTGTGTTGCCGGGGATGTTGCCTTTGTTTCAAAAAGTGCAAGTTTTGGATGGGAGGGATTGTTTCAGGAGGTGGCAGAGGGATGTTCCTGGATTTGTTTGGCAGGGCAGGAAGCCTTGAGTAAAACTTAAGATATTGACGGATGTTAAAGAAGGAGGTGGACCTGCCCTGCCAGACACTTAAACTTTGTTGTGAATCATCTGCTTTTTGCTGGCTGAGAGAATGGCTGTCTCTTAAAAGCATTGAAGTGTTGGATAATGGCAGATGAAGTTGATGGACTAGATTGAATTGGCGGAAAAGACTGGCAAGATCCGAGACCAGGGAGAAGAGTCGGTGGAAGAAGACTGGGAAAAGTTTAAAGACTATTTATAGAAATATTGTAAAATTAATGAATGTTAGAAGAATGTTGGAATGAAATTATATGGCTTTAGTAGAAATGTTATAAGGAATTAAGTATAAATAGATTAATAGAGTATTAAAGGAAAATAAGGTTAAAATGTGTTAAGATAATTATAGGATAGAAAACAGGGGAAGATGGTAAGGAATTGCTGAAATAATTAATAGAAGTGGAATACAAAAAGGGAGGTGTGAGGAGGCCGTGGAAATATGGGAAAGAAAGATAAGATATTGGAAGTTTTTTCTTTCTTCTCCCCCCCCCCTCTATCTTTTGATGTGTTTTTAAATTGTTATTGTTTTGTTTTGTTAATTTTTATGTAGTGTTTGTGTATTATAATGCATTGTTTTTTTCTTTTGTAAGTGTTTAAATTGTTGTAAAAGCAATAAATATTATTAAAAAAACACAAAACAAAAGTAGGGATATCCCTCCGAGGCTGAGCTTCCAGACTTGCGGGTGATCATGTTGCAGCCAGGTGAGCAGGTGGTCCAGTGCTTCCTTGCAGGGATAGACCCACATATGGTAGCTAAGCAGCTCAAGAGACCCAGAGAGAAAGAAACTCTCTAAATGGAGGTTTAGACAGGTTCTCGTTTTATCCACCATCTGTAGTCTTACAGCTGGAGAGTTGGATCCAACTATGTTTTGCGCTAAGCAAACCCACTGAAGTGAATGGACCTAAGTTCATCATGTACATCAAATCCAATGGGCCTACTCTGAAGAGAACTAAAACTGGAGACAATTTGGAGGCTCAAAGTAGCCTTGACATGAGCCACAGAATTTTTAAGGTAAACGAGTACATAGTAGGGGTGAGGTCCAAATTCTGAAGGGGGCATGTTGGGGAACCCCCACTGAGGTTGCCGTCTACATTGGGGTGGACAGCTGTCTGCTATCTGCATCCAGAGGAAAGACTTTAAATGGGGAACTTTGGGAACGATACTTCTTGGAGCCAGCCATAACAATGTTACTGGAAGGTCTTGTGTAGGAGATTACAATTGCCCCTCCACTGGTAAAGATGCCTTTGCTAAGTTCTATTGGGCAGAGACCTTGCTTGGCTATACAGTCTCTTCAATGTAGCCAAAGATGACATGACTGTGGCATGGGGATCAAGAATGGGGCCTTGGGGGACTCTCTGCTGTTGGTGGGAAAGTGTCAGAGGCTTAATGCTGGCCAGCTGGCATAGATAAGACTCTGGGCTCCTAGCCAGTTCCAAACTATTTGATTTATTTGACAAAGTTCAAACGTACATCTCCAGCGTTAAAATTAGCATCCTTCCCTTGTGCGCACTTGCTCCCTCTAATCTTACTTCCTCCTTTTCCGCACCCAGCATGCAAGTCTGCGAAAACTCCTCCCCTTACTTCCTCTGTGTACAGCATGACTTGTCCCAGGCTCATCCTCCTCCCCCTCTACGTCAGACTGACTATCAGACGACTGGCTGCTGATAATCTCTTTAGGCTCTCTATAAACTGCTGGTTTCTGTCCTTTCATCTTTTCCCATTTGCCTCTCCCTGACATCCACCCCCTCCTCAAAGGCCCCCTCCCGCTCAGGAGACCCGACTACATCCCCTTCTCTTTCCTCAGAGGTGGTTGGGGAGAACCCCTCAAAACTACCCTCTTCCTCATCTGTCTCTTCGAACACACTCATCCAACCCCCAAGTCCTGGTGTTCCCCAGTCTACGCCTTCGTCTTCCTCCTCCTCATCCGATGCTGGGAAACCTTCGAATTCCTCTTCGTCGTCTGTTGTTTCGAACACCTCTTGTAAAGGACCTCACCTTGCCTCTTGGTTTGTCCGGGAAGAAATTGTGGAACTCCTCTACCAGTTCCACCAGGTATTCTCCGATGCCGGGGCCCCTTCCCAAGCCACCAAATATTCCACATTCCCCCCTCTCCAACGAGAGTCCAGTATTTCCGTGACCTCGTTGCACTGCTCCCTTTCCTCCATTTCGGGTGGTGAGCCTTCCACTCCCCCACTACCCATTCTCCTTCCCCCCTCCCTGTAGGGGAACAGCAGTGACCTATGGAACACCGGATGGATTCTCATGCTTTCTGGCAACCTGAGCTTAAACGCCACTGGATTTATTTGCTGGATAACCTCAAAGGGCCCCACCTTCCTGGGCTTGAGTTTCTTACAGCCCCCTTTCCAAGGCAATGCTTGCGTGGACAACCACACCTTGTCCCCAACCCTGATGACCTCCCCTGATCGCCGATGCTTGTCGGCTTCCTTCTTGTATAACTCCTTAGCCCTTTCCAAATTTAACTGCAGCTGTCTGTGGATCGCTTCCATTTCCTCCACAAATTGTTCGGCCGCTGGAACACTCCACGACTCCTCTCCCCTCCCGGGGAAGGCCCTTGGATGAAACCCATGATTGGCAAAAAACGGTGTCATCCCTGTGGATACATTCTCCGCGTTGTAAGCAAACTCTGCCAGGGCTAGTTTGTCCACCCAATCGTTCTGCTTCTGACTTACGTAACACCTCAAATACTGTTGTAAAACAGCATTCGCCCTCTCCGCTTGCCCGTTGGTCTCGGGGTATCTCGCCGTTGTAAAGCTCACTTCCACCTGGAGTAGCCCCATGAGCTTGCGCCAAAATCGTGAGGTAAATTGAGCCCCCCGGTCCGACACCACCCTTGCAGTTACCCCATGTAACCTAAACACGTGCTCTACGAACAGCCTAGCTGTTTCCTCCGCCGTTACGGCGTGCGAACAGGGCACGAAATGGCACATTTTGGTCAAGTGATCAACCACCACCATGACCACTGTCTTCCCCTTACATCTGGGCAGATCAGTGATAAAATCTACACCCACCACCTCCCACGGCTTCCCAGGTGTGGGCAATGGTTCCAGCAACCCCGCTGGTGCCGCCCTTTCCCCTTTGGCCCTCTGACATGTGTCACATCCTCGCACATATTCCTTTACATCCTCTCTCACCCTTGGCCACCAAAATTCCCTCGTGACCAGTAGCATGGTCTTATGCTGTCCAAAATGCCCCGCCGTACAACTGTCATGGAGTTGCTTGAAGATTCGGCCCCGAAGGTCTTCTCCTGGAACATACAAGGCCCCTTTGTGGTACAGTAACCCCCCTTTCACTTCAAAACCACCCTCGGCACCCCCTCTTCCTCTTAACTCCCCCATCTTTTGTCTCGCAAAGGCATCGTCTCTGAGCATTTGCATCAGTTCGTCGTCCTTGACCAACGTCCCCCCGCACAACCATTTGTTCTCCGGGAACATCAGTCTTGCTACAGGTGGCCCTTCCCCCATCATATACTCGGGTTTCCGGGCGAGCGCATCCGCCCTCGCATTCTGCTCTCCCGGCACGTATTGGATCTTGAAGTTGAAGTTGGCAAAGAACTCTGCCCATCTTATCTGTCTCTGGCACAACACCCGTGCCGTACGCCAATACTCCAAGTTTTTGTGGTCAGTGCACACCAAAATTTGGTGCTTTGCCCCAACCAGGAAGTGCCACCATTGTTTAAAAGCAGCCACGATCGAAAGCAATTCCTTATCGTAGATGGTGTAGTTCTGCTCTGATTTGTAGAGCTTCCGTGAAAAGAAGGCACACGGACGCCATTCCCCTTTTCGATCTGGCTGCAGCAGCACCGCCCCAATCGCCCGATCCGACGCATCTGTTTCCACCCATAGTGGTTGAGCCGGGTCAACGTGGATCAGTTGCTCCTCTGAAACGAAAGCCCTCTTTAGTTTCTCAAACCCCTCTTGGGCCGCCTGCATCCACTGAAATTTCTTCTTAACACTGAGACAGTCCGTGATTGGCGCCGTCAATTCTGCGAAATTCTTTATGAATTTCCTGTAGAAATTGCTGAAACCCAGGAAATGCTGAACATCTTTCCTGGTTTTGGGACTCTCCCATTCCACCACTGCCTTCACCTTCCCCGGGTCCATGGCCAACCCCTGGTCCGACAGCCGGTACCCCAGGAATTCGACTTCCTTTGCGTGGAACTGACACTTCTCCAGCTTGACCCACAAGCGGTTCTCCTTGAGTTTGCTCAGGACCTGACGTACATCCTTCACATGCTGTTGTTCGTCTTCCGAGAACACAAGAAGATCATCTAAAAAGCAGACGCAGTTTTTGTAGAGCAAGGGTCCTAACACGTGGTGCATGAAAGCTTGGAAACAGTGACTTCCGCACTGCAAACCGAAGGGCATGACTAAATACTCAAACGCCCCCATCGGGGTGAACATGGTGGTCTTCCACTTATCGCCTTCTCGTACTCTGATAAGGTTGTAAGCCCCTCGGAGATCCAGTTTGGTGAAAATCTTCCCCTTCCGCACCCGTGCCAAAACACCATCGATTCTCGGCATCGGGAAGGCCACCGGTTCCGTCTGGCTATTCAAAATTCGAAAGTCCACCACTAGGCGTCACTCTTTCGTCGATCTCTTGTCGACGAAAAACACGGGACTCCCGTCTGCAGCCTTGGACTCCCTGATAAAACCCCTTCTCAGGTTTTTCTCAATAAACTCTTTTAGGTCCTTGAGCTCTCCCTCCGACATGGAATAGGTTTTCCCCACCGGCAACATAGCCCCCGGTACCAGGTTGATCTGACAGTCATACGGCCGATGGGGTGGCAACGCATCCGCCTTTTTCTCGCTGAACACCTCCTGTAGATCCCTGTAACACGACGGAATCTCGCTCGTCCCCGCTCTGCATGCTGCTGCCCTCCTGCCCTCGCTTTTTCGATCTAGCCCTTGGGCTAGGCAGTTCTCCATGCAGTGCGTCGAGCCAAACGTCAGGGACCGTTGGTGCCAGGAGACCATCGGATCATGCAACGCCAACCAGCTCATGCCCAATATGATAGGCGGCCCCGCCAGTGTGGCCACGTGAAAAGTGATGACCTCAGAGTGTGTGGCCACACGCATTCACATTGGGGGTGTTCGATGCGTCACTTCACACCCCAGCAGTTCTCTTCCATCAATTGTTGTCACCTGCAGCGGAAAATCCAAAGGCCACAGGTTCAGTTTGTGTCGCGCCGCAAACTCCTTGCTGAAAAAGGACGCTGAGGCCCCAGAATCAATTAGCGCCAACTCCTCCACCGTCTGTCCATCCGGGAGTTCTAGCACCACATTCATCATTATGCTTGCTTTGGGGTGTCCAAGCCGGGGACTTTCTGTGTTGCTCCCGCCTGGCTGTTGCCCCGGTTGACCACCAGCCAGGCCTCTTCGTTTCCCGAATGCTGGGGCTCCTCTCCCTCTGCCTGCTGGGTGGCCCCCACCATTCCCTGCCTGTTACGACGCTCTGGACACACTCTGGCAAAGTGCCCAGTTTTCTGACACACAAAACATCTTTTTCCCACTTGCCAGTCTTTTTTTCCTTCCCGCCAGACCGTTGGGCTTTCAAACTCTCCCGCGCCCTGGCTGTGCCTATCTCCATAGGCTCCTGCGTTTGTTGACATTCTGAGGCAGCTGCCGGCATTTCAGGAATGCGGTCACCATGGAAACTCCGCTCTCTGCCTTGCTTCCTTTCCCGCCATCTGGCTTCTTGTCTCAAACCCACCCCAAGAGCAGCCTTTGTTAATTCGTCCATATTTTTAGGTCGTGGCCCCCTTGCCAGCTCGCCCTTTGTTTCTGGATTAAGTCCATTTTTAAATATCGCTTGTACTGGGTCTGCCTCTAAATCCCACCCCAGTTTCTGTACAAACATAGCAAACTCAGACCAGTAACGGCGTACCATGGATTTGCCTTGTCTCAAAGCCAGCAGCTCCTCCTGCGTTCTGTCAATTAAACTCTGATCTGCATAGATAAAATCCATTGCTTGCCAAAATTTGGCTTCGTTTCTGAGGGCTTCATTCCCCGAGGCTATTAACGGCCTGATCCAGCTTCGAGCCCCTCCTCCCAGATGTCTAATGATGTGAGCAACCTTTGCTGCATCATTCTGAAACTTATCTGCTTCCAGTTCCAGAAAATATTTCATCTCTGTCTTGAAATCCAAGTAACTTTCCGTGTCTCCCTGGAACCGTTCCACCCACACGCACCTGCCCCCATCTGCCGATAGCCCACCTTGGGTTCCTCTCTGAGCAGTCTGGGCTTCTTCCAAACGACTCTGCAGGTCTTGTGATCTTTGCTCCAGAGCGACATTTCGCTTTTTCAATTCCAACAGCTCCTTCTCCATGTTGGAGCTATTTCCTTATTCCACCAGCTTTCCAGCACAGAAAAGAGGAGAGGGAGCAAGCTGTCAGAGGCTTAATGCTGGCCAGCTGGCATAGATAAGACTCCAGGCTCCCAGCCAGTTCCAAACTATTTGATTTATTTGACAAAGTTCAAACGTACATCTCCAGCGTTACAATTAGCGTCCTTCCCTTGTGTGCAGTTGCTCCCTCTAATCTTACTTCCTCCTTTTCCGCACCCAGCATGCAAGTCTGCGAAAACTCCTCCCCTTACTTCCTCTGTGTACAGCATGACTTGTCCCAGGCTCATCCTTCTTCCCCTCTACGTCAGACTGACTATCAGACGACAAGCTGCTGATAATCTCTTTAGGCTCTCTATAACTGCTGGTTTTTGTCCTTTCATCTTTTCCAGTTTGCCTCTCCCTGACAGAAAGAAAGAGTCAAAACCAAGCAGGGGCCTCCTTGCTCCAGCCGTCCAACCAGAACACCAATAACCAAACTGGAAAACCACATTTACAAGGCTTCCCCAGAAGTTGATACTTCCAGAAATTATGAATAATGCAGATCTGCCTTGACATGCAAATAGAATCAAATTCCTTCCTCATCCTTGCTACCTAGTAGCCACCTGAAGGATAGTCTCCCTTGGAAAATCAACCTGGACCAGAAAACCCCAGAAGCTGAAGGAATTTGTCCCTTGAGGAATTCCTGGGCATGCAGGAAGTTGACAGCTATCAGCAGCTGTGGAAAGTAATGGCGCACAGGTACCTTGTATTCATCCATCCTGAGGATGGTGTGCAACAGGTTGGTCAGGTGTTGCTGGAAGAAAAAGAAGTGCAAGTCACTTTCCCTGCTTTTCTGCAGAATACAGAAACCCCTTGATACTACGCTGGGGAGAAGAAGCCAGAAAGCAGGGAATTTGTCCTTACCACAGCGGTGGCAGACTCTGCCAAGGGGGTCTAATGCATTGCACAAAGCAAATGAAATACCGTGAAAATCCCTGAAACGAGAAGTAATCGACTAGAAATATTATCTTGTGGAAATAAACTAAATAATAAAAATCAAAAAGCTTAAGGAAAAAAATAGAAAACCTAAAATAGAACAAAGCCTTAACGGGATGCTGGCTTAGAAGGAAATAGAAAAATCATTTTTTAAAGGGGGGTAGAACCCTCAAAAAGCCAAACATGAGCCAAACATCAAACAAACATGAGCCTGACCAAACTGCGGGAGGCAGTGGAAGACAGGAGTGCCTGGCGTGCTCTGGTCCATGGGGTCACGAAGAGTCGGACACGACTAAACGACTAAACAACAACAGAACCCTCAAAAATTCTGAAGTATTATAATCCTAGCTTGACCTAGGTAAAGCAAAGCGCAGTAATAAAGAATTGAGGACTCAAAGGTACAGATTCTAATAATGAATTTACAAAAAAGGTTTGAAAACCTAAAGGGCAAGTTTTAAACAAAGCCCAAATTGAAGAAAGCACAGTAATAGAGGGTTGAGGACTCAGCTGTGAAAATTCTAGTGCTGCTTTTACAAAAAGGTTTAAAAACCTAAATGGCACAAATTCAAAGAAAGGAATACAAGATAAGCTGTTTTAGATTTTAAACAAACTCAAGAACATGGCTGAAATGCTCCCATGGTCTAGATGTTACTGCTGATGTTAAAGACTGATACCGGATGTTTCCAATCACAGCTTTATACACTATAGGATGATTATTATTTTTTAAGGGACAGGCCATCTTGTTAAAACAATGGGCAGGGTTGGTAAAGTTTGGAAAAAATAACAAGAATGATATTGAATGGAGTTGTAGAAAATTATAAAAATGAACTAAAGTCAATATAAGCATTGAGACCTGATGGAATTAAGGAGCCAAATCTAAAAATCCAATACATTTCTTTCTGTAATAATTTCTTTCTTAAGATATCTGTGTTTGCCTCAGGAGTGTAATGTTTATAAATGATAAACCATCTGAAATCCGTTGCCTTATGTTTAGCCTCTAAGAAGTGAGATGTAAGCGGTGCTTACCTTGTTAGAAATACGATTCTTATGCTCTAGCATTCTAATTTTAACTGTTCTTGTAGTGCTGCCCATGTACCAACGGTCGCAAATACATTGAATTACATATACCACTCCACAGGAATTAGAGTTGGTAAATGCTTCCAGTTTGATATTGCTGTTGGTTCCAGGTATAATAAAATATTTTGTCTCAATTGTTAAACTACACGCTGCACATCTTCCGCATTTAAAATGTCCCTTTATAGCGCAACCTCACGCCCCTTCACAGAACTCCACATGATGCTGGAAGCTCAAGGGTTTAGTGAACCCATCTGTCAGGTTCCCTTGGCTCGGACAGTACTTCAGCCATATTAAACCTGTCTGGATACTCTGACACACATTCTGGAAACGTATGTCCAAATGTTTGGTTCTGGACTTAAACTGTCCAGACTCTGCCAACTTAAGACAAGGTTGATTGTCTTCCCAAACAGTGATGGGCAAACAACAATCCCCACAGATCTCTTGGACCAAACACCGGTAGAAGTCCAATTCCCTGCCCAAATCAGACAACGCACTGAATTCAGCCTCGGTAGAGGAAAGTGCAATAAGACTTTGCTTCCTGGACTTCCACCCAACCAGAGATTCCCCAAACTTCACTACTAACCTAGACACAGATTTCCTGTCTCCAAGATTTGCCCAGTCGCTGTCTGTACAGCACGTGAGCCATGTGTTCAGCTGACAACGTGAGGCAAAAATCTTTGGTATCTTGCAAATACCTCAGCACTCTCTTGATGCCAAGCCAGGCACTCACACTGGGCTTTGTAGCCTCCCGGCTGAGCACATTCACAGCAAACGCTATGTCCGGTCTGCTCCACCGAGAGAGATACAACAGACTCCCTAGCGCTGACTGAAACACCTCCGGGTTTTGGAACTCAGAACGATCCCCAAGTTGACTGTCCTTCACGTAGCTTGTCTCCATGGGCGTTCTGATCCCTGCACAGTCAGACATCCTGAACTTCTCAAGCAACTGCTGAATCTTGCCTTTCTGACTGAGCAAAAAGCTTCCATTCTCAGACCTGTCTATCTTAACTCCTAGGTATACCTGTACTGAACCAAGGTTTTTGAGCTTCAAATGCTTTCCAAGCTCTTTGGCAAAACCTTGCACCTGTTTACCTGTCTGTGACGCATATAAGATGTCATCTACAAACACCAAGATCAACTCCTGTGTCTCTCCTGACCCCTTCAGGTACAGGCAGCTGTCTGCAAGACTCCTTTGGAAACCCATGCTTTCCAAAGCATCATTCAGACACATGTTCCAATTTCTGGCCGATTGTCTCAAGCCATAAATGGACTTGTGCACTTTCCACACTGCATCTGGATTATTGCCCTCAAACCCTGGAGGAGGTAGCATGCACAGATCCTCCTTCAGATCTGAGTTCAAATAAGCCACTCTGAGAAAGATTTATTGCTCGGAGAGATAAAGTCCAGCAGGCTTCCCTGCGCGCAGTACGCATTCCAGACCTCCGAGCAAAGCAGAGTAAACACACAGCGTTCAGGATCTTGGCTTTCTGTCTTCTGTGCATTGGTGTGCATAAATCAGGCTCTCAGGCAGCTTTGCTAAACTAAAAGCAGTTTATTTACAGCGTAGATCAACCATTATCTAGCAACGCACGAAGCATCGCACAAAGCATGTCTGTACCGGACAAAAGCGAAACCAGACTGAACAAAGAACTGAGACCCTCGGAAATGACGCAGGGTCTCTCCGCCCCACAGTAGGGCAGGACGCATACTCTGAGCTGTTTAACCCTGTAGGCTCAGGTTCTCCTCACACCCCCTCTCGCCCTGCACTACTGGGTGTTTGCAAGTATCACCACTACCCCAACTTCAAACCACCACAGAACTCCCCATGACACTGGAAGCTCAAGGGTTTAGTGAACCCATTCGCCAGGTTTTTGTGGCTTGCACAGTACTTCAGCCGTATCAAACCTGACTGGACACTTTGACACACATTTTGGAAACGTATGTCTAGATGCTTGGTTCTGGCCTTAAACTGCCCAGATTCTGCCAGCTTCAGACAGGGTTGATTGTCTTCCCAAACAGTGATGGGCAAGCTACAATCCCCACAGATCTCTTGCACCAGGCATCTATAGAACGCCAGTTCCCAGCACAAATCTGACAGTGCGCTGAATTCAGCCTCAGTAGAGGACAGCGCAATAAGACTTTGCTTCCGGGACTTCCACCCAATAAGAGATTCCCCAAACTTTATTACCATCCCAGATACTGACTTCCTGTCATCCAGATTTGCCCAGTTGCTGTCTGCCGAGCACGTGAGCTTCGTCTCACCTACTGCTGACAGTTTGAGACTGAAGTCCTTGGTATCTTGCAGGTAATGCAGTACCCGCTTGACACCATGCCAGGCACTTACACTGGGCTTTGTAGCTTCCCTACTGAGCAGATTGGTAGCAAACGCAATGTCTGGCCTGCTCCATTGGGACAGATACAACAGACTACCCAGAGCGGACTGAAAGAGCTCAGCGTTCTCGAACTCAGCGCATTCTGCTAGCTGACTGTCTTTCACGTAGCTTGTCTCCATGGGTGTCCTAACTCCAGCACAATCAGACATTCTGAATTTCTCAAGCAACTGCTCAATCTTGCCTTTCTGACTGAGCAAGAAGCTTCCATCCTCAGTCCTAACTATCTGCACACCCGGGTAGATCTTTACTGCACCCAGGTTCTTGAGCTGAAAACGTTTTCCAAACTTTTTGGCAAACTTCTGCACCTGTTTGTCTGCCTTTGAGGCATATATGATGTCATCAACAAACACCAAAACCATTTCCTGTGACTCTCCTGACCCTTTAAGGTACAGGCAACTGTCAGCAAGACTCTTCCTGAAACCTAGCTTCTCTAAGGCTTCATTCAGGCACAAGTTCCAATTTGTGGCCGATTGTTTTAAACCGTAAATTGACTTGTGCAACCTCCATACAGTACCTTGCTCATTGCCCTCAAACCCTGGAGGAGGAAGCATGTATAAATCCTCCTGGAGGTCTGAGTTCAAGTAGGCCACATCTACATCAAAGTGATGCACCAGCAAACCTCTTTGTGCAGCAATGGCTAAGAGCACGCGCAGAGTTTCACTTCTGGAAGTAGGAGCATATACTTCAGTATAATGCAGCCCCTTCCGCTGCGTGAATCCTCTCGCTACTAGCCTAGCCTTGTACTGCGGTTCTCCAGTTGCTGTGGGTTTAAGAAGGTAAACCCAGCAGCTACTCACGGCCTATTTGCCCCCTGGCAACTTCGTGAGGGAGAACACTCCTAGAGACTCCATTGAGCTCATCTCCTTCTGCATTGCCTCATGCCATTTCCTGGCTTTTTCCTGAAGTTTCTGAACATCCTCAAAACTCTCAGGATCACACTGTGCCATACCAACCCACACACTTGTGACTGTAAACCTGTCAGGAGTTTACCTTTTGTTGTCCGAGTTGAATGTCTCAACCCAACTTCAGGTACCCCCTCTGACTCACTAGGGCCAGCTAGAACATCCTTGGCATCAGAGAGCCTCTGGCTTACTGCGCCATCTAGACTTCTCAGCTGAACCTGTGGGAGAGGAAGGAGCACTCCTCTGTTCAAGCTTCACAGCTTTAGGAGAAGTTCTTCCCTCTACCTGCTCTGGGACGGGACTCTGTGCCCCAGCAGCAGGCTCAACCTCTTCCTCTTCTTCATCAGCAGAGTCAAGCAGACTCTCTGAAATAATAATAATAATAATAATAATTTATTATTTATACCCCGCCCATCTGGCTGGGTTTCCCCAGCCACTCTGGGCGGCTTCCAACTGAATATTAAAAACAGTACAGCATCAAACATTAAAAACTTCCCTAAAGAGGGCTGCCTTCAGATGACTTTTAAAAGTAAAATAGTTGTTTATTGCTTTGACATCTGCTGGGAGGGCGTTCCACAGGGCAGGAGCCACTACCGAGAAGGCCCTCTGCCTGGTTCCCTGTAACCTTACTTCTCGCAATGAGGGAACCGCCAGAAGGCCCTCGGCGCTGGATCTCAGTGTCCGGGCTGAACGATGGGGGTGGAGACACTCCTTCAGATATACTGGACCGAGGCCGTTTAGGGCTTTAAAGGTCAGCAACAACACTTTGAATTGTGCTCGGAAACGTACTGGGAGCCAATGCAGATCTCTCAGAACTGGTGTTATGTGGTCCCGGCGGCCACTCCCAGTCACCAGTCTAGCGGCCGCATTCTGGATTAATTGCAGTTTCCGGGTCACCTTCAAAGGTAGCCCCACGTAGAGCGCGTTGCAGTAGTCCAAGCGGGAGATAACTAGAGCATGCACCACTCTGGCAAGACAGTCTGCGGGCAGGTAGGGTCTTAGCCTGCGTACCAGGTGGAGCTGGTAGACAGCTGCCCTGGACACAGAATTAACCTGTGCCTCCATGGACAGCTGTGAGTCCAAAATGACTCCCAGGCTGCGCACCTGGTCCTTCAGGGGCACAGTTACCCCATTCAGGACCAGGGAATCCCCCACACCCGCCCGCCCCCTGTCCCCCAAAAACAGTACTTCTGTCTTGTCAGGATTCAGCCTCAATCTGTTAGCCGCCATCCATCCTCCAACAGCCTCCAGGCACTCACACAGGACCTTCACCGCCTTCACTGGTTCTGATTTAAAGGAGAGGTAGAGCTGGGTGTCATCTGCATACTGATGAACACCCAGCCCAAACCCCCTGATGATCTCTCCCAGCGGCTTCATATAGATATTAAAAAGCATGGGGGAGAGGACGGAACCCTGAGGCACCCCACAAGTGAGAGCCCAGGGGTCTGAACACTCATCCCCCACCACCACTTTCTGGACACGGCCCAGGAGAAAGGAGCGGAACCACCGTATAACAGTGCCCCCAGCTCCCAGCCCCTCTAGACGGTCCAGAAGGATGTTATGATCGATGGTGTCAAAGGCCGCTGAGAGATCCAGCAGAACTAGGAAACAGCTCTCACCTTTGTCCCTAGCCCGCCGGAGATCATCAACCAGCGCGACCAAGGCAGTTTCAGTCCCATGGTGAGGCCTGAATCCCGATTGGAAGGGATCCAAATGGTCCGCATCCTCCAGGCGTGCTTGGAGTTGTCTGGCAACCACCCGCTCAATCACCTTGCCCAAGAATGGTAAATTTGAGACTGGGCGATAGTTGGCCAAATTGGCTGGGTCTAAAGATGTTTTTTTAAGAAGCGGTTTAATGACCGCCTCTTTCAGCGGGTCTGGGAAGGCTCCCTCATAGAGGGAAGCATTCACCACCCCGCAGAGCCCATCGCCCAGCCCTTCCCGGCTCGCTTTTATCAGCCAGGATGGGCAAGGATCCAGGAGACAGGTGGTCGGTTTCACTTGTCCAAGCAGCCTGTCCACATCCTCGGAGGTAACAGATTGGAATTGATCCCATGTAACAGGACCAGACAGAACTCTAGCACTCTCCCACCCTGGCCCTGCTCCCACGGTGGAGTCTACCTCCTTCTGAATCTGAGCGACTTTATCTGCAAAAAAACTTTGCAAAAGCATTGCAGGAGATCTTGGGGTCCCTACCAGGCCCCGGTGGTGCAGGTGGTTCCGATAGATTGCGAACTACCTGAAAAAGTCTCCTGCTGCTGTTTTCTGCAGATGCAATGGAGGCGGTGAAGAAGGCCCTCTTCGCCGTCGCCATTGCCACTTGGTAGGCTCGACGTTGAGCTCTAGCCCGTGTCCGGTCTGATTCAGAATGAGTTTTCCGCCACCGGCGCTCTAGCCATCTCAACGATTGTTTCATCACCCTCAGCTCCGGGGAAAACCACGGGGCTGTCCGGGCTCCATGCAATCGGAGAGGGCGCTTTGGAGCCAGACAGTCAATAGCCCTGGTTAACTCCGCATTCCAGCGGGCCACCAGGGAATCAGCTGAAAGGCCATCAACTTGGGATAAAACATCCCCTACCACTCTCTGGAAGCCAATTGGATCCATTAAGTGGCGGGGGCGGACCATCCGAATCGGTCCCACCTCCCAGCAGAGGGGAAGGGTCGCGGAGAAGTCCAGTTGCACCAGGAAGTGATCTGACCATGGCACTTCTTTTGTTTCGCTTTTAGATAATGTCAGATCACCAACATCTGTAGAGGTAAACACCAAGTCTAAGGCATGTCCGCGGCTATGAGTTGGGCCAAACTTATTCAGGGACAGCCCCATGGAGGCCATGCTTTCCACGAAGTCCCGAGCGGCCCCTTGTAAGGTCGTGTCGGCATGGATGTTAAAATCCCCCAGGACAACCAAGCTAGGTGTCTCCAGGAGCATATCCGCCACGACCTGAAGCAGCTCGGGCAGGGAATCCTTGGTGCAGCGGGGAGGTCGGTACACCAATAGGAATCCTGTACTGCCCCTATTGCCCAACTTCCAGAACATGCACTCAGAGAATTGGGTCTTCCCAATAGGACGCCTGGTGCAGACTAATGACTTCCTAAAAATCACTGCAACCCCCCCTCCCCGCCCACATGACCTGGGTTGCTGTGCGTAAGAGAAACCTGGTGGGCAAGCAGCGGCAAGGACAGGCCCATCTGCCTCATCCAACCAGGTCTCTGTCACACATGCCAGGTCAAATCCTCCATCCACAATCAGGTCGTGGATGGCAGTGGTTTTATTCATCATTGACCTGGCATTGCACAGCAACACTTTCAGGTCATGTGGGTTTCCCTTGCTGATTCCAGTATCCTTCCGGTCAGGACCAGACCTGGAGGCAGGGATAGTCCTCAACCAACGACTAAACCTGCCTCCTCGGTAATGACATGGTCTGGTCTTAGCGTAACTCCTCCTCCGGCCCGTGATCACTGAGATCGGGTGTCCCAATACATTCCCTCCTGTGGAACCTGCCCCAGCCATTCTATTGGCTGAGGCCCACTCCCAGGCAGCCCTGACCCTTCCCCTTAAAAGGCAAAATACAAACTATATAATAACTTAACAGAATAATAAAAATAGAAGCACAGCAAAAAACAATAGTGCTAAAATTAAACTGTTCCCCACCCTAACTAAATACTTAACCAACCGCAAACAGAAATAAAATTATAAAATTATAAAACATTATAAAAAACAACCACCACCACTTAAGGTGCAGCAAATTAAAAGCAGTTAAAGCATTTAAAACCATTTTGTCACTTGCTGCAGGTAGCTGCTCAGGCCTCTAAACTGTAGTGGTGAGTGCAGGCCCCGCCCCCTAGGCCAGATGGAATTGGCAGGAGAGGGAGCGGTCCTCCCAACACTCAAGCAGGCAGCAACAGCAGCAGTGTCCTAGAGGCCTTGATGGAGGCCCTCAAGCTGAGGCGATGAGTGCAGGCTCCGCCCCCTAGGCCAGATGGAGTTGGCAGAAAAGGGAGCGGCCCACCAAACACTCAGCAGAGCAGCAGCAGCAGCAATAATGTCCCGGAGGCCTCTCTCCGGCCTCTTATGCTGTGGCGGTGAGTGCAGGCTCCGCCCCCTAGGCCAGATGGAGTTGGCAGAAAAGGGAGCGGCCCACCAAACACTCAGCAGAGCAGCAGCAGCAGCAGTTATGTCCCGGAGGCCTCTCTCCGGCCTCTTATGCTGTGGCGATGAGTGCAGGCTCCGCCCCCTAGGCCAGATGGAGTTGGCAGAAAAGGGAGCGGCCCACCAAACACTCAGCAGAGCAGCAGCAGCAGCAGTTATGTCCCGGAGGCCTCTCTCCGGCCTCTTATGCTGTGGCGGTGAGTGCAGGCTCCGCCCCCTAGGCCAGATGGAGTTGGCAGAAAAGGGAGCGGCCCACCAAACACTCAGCAGAGCAGCAGCAGCAGCAGTAATGTCCCGGAGGCCTCTCTCCGGCCTCTTATGCTGTGGCGATGAGTGCAGGCTCCGCCCCCTAGGCCAGATGGAGTTGGCAGAAAAGGGAGCGGCCCACCAAACACTCAGCAGAGCAGCAGCAGCAGCAGTTATGTCCCGGAGGCCTCTCTCCGGCCTCTTATGCTGTGGCGGTGAGTGCAGGCTCCGCCCCCTAGGCCAGATGGAGTTGGCAGAAAAGGGAGCGGCCCACCAAACACTCAGCAGAGCAGCAGCAGCAGCAGTGATGTCCCGGAGGCCTCTCTCCGGCCTCTTATGCTGTGGCGGTGAGTGCAGGCTCCGCCCCCTAGGCCAGATGGAGTTGGCAGAAAAGGGAGCGGCCCACCAAACACTCAGCAGAGCAGCAGCAGCAGCAGCAATGGTTCCCATGTATGTGTGTCCACCCACTCTGCTCACAGAATTCAGCACTGTTGCTGAGCAGAATCCTGGACTGATCGCCTGTTGGATAGGCAAATCTCCACACCTTGGTCCCTGGCTCATACCTACAGAAAGTCATATTTTGGGACCTAGGGCCTGTTGGGATACTGCCAGGGAGACAAAGTCCATCATGGCCCCACGTCGCCTCCGGACATCCATCGATCTCCCGTAAACACGCAGTATCAGCAATTAGCGACACGAGCTCCAGAAATAGCTTGCCACATTCCAGGGCTGATGCACGCAGGAGAGCATTATTTAAGAGTTTATTCTGCGTTAGTCAGAACAGAGAAAAACATGACTGCCTGCTTCAGTGTTTCAGGCAGCGAGCGAGAGAAACGAAAGCAATAGAAAACATAAACATCCTGTGAACAGGAAATGTGCAGACTCTGTGACTCACAAAGCCTGCTCCCTTTTAAGGTGGAACGGAAATATCCTAACAGGGCCACCCTTTCTGCATTTGGCCTTTGATGTAAGGATCCAAGTCTCACAGCCAAAGACATGGAAGAAATGCACCTTGGGCTTCTTGCCGTGCAGCAGAAAATAGGGTGTGTCCCCTACAACAGTTAAACGACCTGTTCAAAGTGAAGTTGGCCGTCTTCCAAGATTCCCCCCAAAAGTGCTGGGGAAGCCCGGCATCAAACAGCAGCGCTGCAGACATTTCCTGCAGCGTTCTGTTCCGGAGTTCTGCAATGCCATTCTGTTGGGGACTGTGTGGAACTGTCAACCTGTGTTGTATTCCCTTCTGGCAGAAGAAACTTTGCAGAGCAGACCCGGTGAATTCCACACCCCGGTCACTCTGAAAATTCTGCACCTGTGTGGAAAACTATAGTTCCACTGCCGCAATCCAGTCTCTGATCAGCGGCGCAGCCTCACTCTTGTGTTTAAGCGGGAAGACCCACCCATTTCTCGAGAAATCATTTATCAGCATGAGCGCATATTTGGCCCTGCCCAGACTGGCTACTGACATAGGGCCACACAAATCTGCATGCACCACCTGAAAAGGTCTAGTGGTCATCCTTTCAGACCTTGGATAGGTGCACGTTTTTGTGAGATTTTGATCAGCTCTGGCCCATCTTGAGCTGATACAGGCTCGTCTTATCTTGAGCCCAAGCAGAGTGTAGTCCAGCAACGAAAGGATAAGCAGGTATCGTGCTACATGCTAATTGTTTTATATCTCATCTATACCGAGAACACACAAATGTACATCTTGCCTCTGTGAGAGCAGAGAAGCAACTCCTCTCAACACAAAGAAACCGAGAGAACAGTGAAAAACAGGAAACCAGTGTACGTCACATCCAGTCTCCCATAACCGTGGGAATCCAACAGTAACTCTGACTGTGGAATGTAAACAATTGTCTTGTGACAAGCATTTTTGCTGCTCAGTGAGGGAAATAGAAACCAACATCCTCCCCCTTTCTGTGAACATCACTGGGCAGCATGTTCGTACAATCTCAGTACAAACCCAACTTCTGCACATAGGTACAGTGTTGATCCCTTGATACAATCTTGGACAATACATCAGCAGGAATTTCATTACCTGGCATATAGGACACCGTTACGAGTCCCTTCTGAATACATTCCCTTTGCTTACAACCTACAGAATTTAGCAAAGCCAAACATGCTTTGTTGTCTTGATAAACCCGGATTGGACATTTGACAGGAATTTTCATGTCTTTGCACAATTGTAACAACCATTCACAATCCTTAAGTGAATAAGACAGTGCATTCAGTTCAGCTTCACAAGTACTTAAGCTAACTGTTGTTTGCTTCTTGCATGACCAATCAAATAGACCCTGATTGTACATGTAGCAAACTCCAGACGTACTTTTCCTGTCTGTAGTGTCACTTCCAAAACTTGCATCTGCAAATATCTCAAGACCACCAGACTTCTGATTGTTAAATCTCAGTCTGTAATGCATAGTGCCTTTCAAATAGCGAGCTATGCGTTTAAGAGCTTTCCAATCCTGTCTATGGTGGAATTGAAAAATCGGGAAAATAATCTTAGATTTAGAGCAATTCCAGAACTTGAAGGAGAAGATTTGATTGGCTATTTGACATCAGAACTATCAAAGTTCTGGGGCATAGAAGAAGATAAGGATTTTAAAATTGTTACCGCTTTTAGATTGGGAAGATTGGTGAGAAAGGACAGATCTAGAGATTGCCTGATCATTTTGAGATCTAGGCAAGAAAGAGATAAAATCCTAGGCCTCCACTTTAAGAAACCACTGGTGATCCAGGACAAGAGGGCAGAGATCTACAGAGATATCCCGAAACAGCTTTTGGATTTAAGAGTTACATACACAGATCTAGCAAGATTATTGAGAAACAACTCAATCCTCTATAGGTGGGAATTTCCCCAAGGACTATCTTTCAACTTTAAAGGAAAGAAGGTTAAAATTAGAACACCAGAGGACCAGCAAAAATTTTTACACGACCACGGAGAGGACCTTCAGAAGGGAATAGGAGGGGCTTGGCCGCCACCCCAACCTGAGCCAACACCTGGGCCAGTCCCGGACGAAAAGGAAGATACACCCCTTTAGGACTCATATATTAAACCAGGATGTCTCTGCAGCTCCTTAGTTGGAATATAAATGGGATTAATTCCCCGGAAAAAAGAGGAAGGATTTTTCAGATATTGAAAAAAGAACAATTGGACATTATTTGTTTACAAGAAACACATGTGACTAGGCTCCACAGGAAAGTTTTAATCAATAAAAGATTGGGTCAAGAATTTATCTCATCAGATAAAGTTAAAAAGAGGGGCGTAGTGATTTACGCAAAGGAGAACCTGTCACCGAAATTTTTATTTAAAGATGAACAAGGAAGAATTTTGGCTATTGAAATACAAATACAAGGAGAAAAATTTTTGATATTAGGAATTTATGCACCAAATGAGGGAAAATCAGAATTTTACAAGAAGCTGCATGAGATAATGCTGGACTATCTGGACTTTACCAACATCATTATGATGGGAGATATGAATGGGGTGGTCTCTACTTATATGGATAAGTCACAGAACCAAAATTTAACTAAGGACGGCAGACTACCCAAGACGTTTTTTGAACTAACTGACAGCATGGACCTGATTGACATTTGGAGGACAAAGAACCCCTTGGGTAAAGAAGGAACATTCTTTTCTGAGGTCCATTTGTCATGGACACGAATCGACCAAATTTGGACATCTAGAGGGCTGGCTCCTAAGACCAGAAAAGTGGAAATCTGCCCTAAAACTTGCTCCGACCATAATGCTCTGAAAGTGGAATTGAGACTTACTTCAACCGGTTCCTTCAGGTGGAAAATGAATGACACTCTACTAAGAGATCAGGAGATTGTAAAGAAGGCCCAAAAAACTTTAAAAGACTATTTTGAAATTAACTTGAACACTTCAGTGGAAAAGAGAACAATCTGGGACGCAAGTAAGGCAGTTATGAGAGGGTTTCTGATACAACAGAATACAATTAAGAAAAAACTCTGGAATGGAAAAAAGGACAAGATATTGGAGAAGATAAGAGATGGTGAGGAAAAATTGAGATCCAAACCGAAATCCAAAGAGATTCTAAGAGAAATTAAGTTTCATCAGGCACAATATGCGAAATTGATAAATCAAGAAGTGGAATGGAAGATTAAATAAATGAAACAAAGATCATTTGAATCAGCGAATAAGTGTGGGAAACTGCTAGCTTGGCAGTTGAAAAAAAGACAAAAATTGAACGTTGTTACCAATCTAGAGGTGGAAGGTAGAAACATACAGAAACCTGAGGAAATTAGAAAGTGTTTCCAGAGATATTTCAAAAAACTTTATACACAAGGGCCTCAGAAAGAGACTGAGATAGACCAATTTTTAAAAACTAATGGACTCTCAAAATTACCTCAGGAAAAGATAGCAATCCTGAATCACAGAATAACACAACAGGAAATTGAGGATGCCATTCAGAATATGCAACTGGGCAAATCTCCAGGTCCAGATGGACTCACCTCCAAGTATTATAAGACATTAAAGGACTACCTGATACAACCACTAATGGAGGTTTGTAATCAGATTATGGAGGGGAAGAAGGCACCGGAAACGTGGAAAGAAGCTTTCATCACATTGATACCTAAAGTGGAAACTGAAAAGACTCAACTGAAGAACTACCATCCCATCTCACTCTTAAACGTGGATTATAAAATTTTTGCAGACATTTTGGCAAGTAGACTTAAGAAAGTGCTAACTGAAATAATTCATAAGGACCAGGCAGGCTTTCTCCCAGGTAGACATATGTTTGATAATACTAGGAACATTATTGATATTTTGGAACTTTTACAAGCAAATATCAATACTAGAGCTGTGTTAATCTTTATTGATGCGGAGAAGGCCTTTGACAACATTTCTTGGATGTTTATGAAGAAAAACTTGGAAGGGATGGGAGTGGGACGGGGGTTTGAAAATGGAATAGAAGCAATTTATTCAGAGCAAAAGGCCAAACTGATAGTGAACAATGTGGTGACAGATGAGTTCAAAATTGAAAAAGGGACACGACAGGGGTGCCCCTTATCCCCTCTTTTATTTATCTCAGTCCTGGAGGTGCTCCTGAATATGATTAGGGAGGACCGGTTGGTGCAAGGAATACAGGTCGGAGTGAAACAATTTAAACTGAAAGCCTTTGCAGATGATCTGGTTCTAACATTACAGGAGCCAGAATCTAGCACAAAAAGAGCTTTAGAATTGATTCATGAGTTTGGTCGGGTGGCGGGATTTAAGTTGAATAAGCAAAAAACTAAGGTTTTGGTTAAAAATTTGACATCTTCAGAAACAGATGGGTTTCAGAAGGAGACAGAATTAAGTGTGGTTAAAAAAGTGAAATACCTAGGGGTTCATTTGTCTGCTAAAAATTTGAATTTATTCAAAGACAATTATGAAAAATGTTGGTCGGAAATCAAAAAAGATTTGGAAATCTGGTCAAGACTGAAACTTTCCTTGTTGGGTAGAATCGCAGCTATAAAGATGAATGTATTGCCGAAAATGTTATTTTTGTTTCAAACCCTACAGATTGTGGACAGAGTGGAATGTTTTGGAAGGTGGCAGAAGGATATATCAAGGTTTGTTTGGCAGGGCAAAAAGCCCCGGATAAAGTTTAAAATATTAACTGACTCAAAAGAAAGAGGGGGGTTTGCCCTGCCAGACTTGAGATTGTACTATGAAGCTGCGGCCTTCAGTTGGATGAAAGATTGGTTACTCCTTGAGAACACTGATGTCCTAGATCTGGAAGGGTTTGACAATGCTTTTGGTTGGCATGCATATTTGTGGTACGACAAGGCAAAGGTTCATAAAATGTTCAAAAATCACATTGTCAGAAAATCAATATTTATGGTCTGGACAAAATACAAGGACTTATTAGAAGGTAAGACTCCGAGGTGGCTATCACCAGCAGAGGCCAAGGCCTGGAAAAAACCCAATATGGAGGTTGGCTGGCCAAAATATGGGGAAATCATAGAAAAAGTTGGAGAAACTTGGAGGCTGCAGAGCTTTGAAAAACTAAAAAATAAGGTGCAAAATTGGTTTCACTATGCTCAAATTCAAGAGGCTTTTAAGTTGGACAAAAAAATAGGTTTCCAGGTGGAAAAATCGAAATTAGAGACAGAATTGTTAGAACCAAAGACCAAAGTACTTTCGAGAATGTACAACTTGCTGCTTAAATGGAACACTCAGGATGAGACAGTCAAATCAGCAATGATAAAATGGGCTCAGGATATTGGGTACAACATCATGTTTGAAGACTGGGAAAGGTTATGGACCACCGGTATGAAATTCACGGCATGTAATGCCTTGAAAGAGAATATTATGAAAATGATATACAGGTGGTACATGACCCCAGTCAAGCTTGCTAAGATATATCATTTGTCTGATAATAAATGTTGGAAATGTAAGGAGGCTGAAGGGACATTCTTTCACCTCTGGTGGACTTGCCCAAAAGTGAAGGCCTTCTGGGAAATGATTTATAATGAGTTAAAAAAGGTGTTTAAGTACACCTTTCCTAAGAAACCAGAGGCCTTCCTCCTGGGCATTGTTGGCCAGAAGGTGTTAAAGAAGGACAGAACTTTTTTTATGTACGCAACAACAGCAGCAAGAATTCTTATTGCAAAATACTGGAAGACACAAGATTTGCCCACACTGGAAGAGTGGCAGACGCAGTTGTTGGACTACATGGAATTGGCTGAAATGACCGGCAGAATCCGAGATCTGGGAGAAGAAACAATGGAGGAGGACTGGAAAAAGTTTAAGGACTATTTACAAAAATATTATAAGTTATATGAATGCTAAAAATTTGCATGATTTGAAAAATCTAGCTTCAGCAACAAGGTTCGGTGTTATGGGAAATTAAGTTATAATTATGAAGGGACTAAAGTTTAAAATGATATTACATTTATATTAAGATAAAAGTAAATTGTGAATAAGTATTTTAAACCTAAAATATAACTATTTGAAAGTACAAAGCAATACATGAAACAAGATAACAATTTGCTGATATTTTTATTATAAAGAATGCAGGGTGAGGGGGATGTGGGGAAGTCCGGTTGGTGATGGAAAAAATGTTTTGAAAAGATGGAAATTTTTTTTTCTTTTTTTTTTTTCTTTTCCTTTAATGTACCTGACTTGATTTTTGTATTTGAGAAAAGCAATAAAATATTTATAAAAAAAAAAAAAAGAGCTTTCCAATCCTTAACAGTAGGATTGTTGACTTGTCTGCTTAGCAAATTACAGCTAACAGCAATCTCAGGTCTTGAACATCTGGCAATGAAGTTTAGTTTGCCTAGCACACTTCTGTACAGTGCAGTGTCAGAAAATGTTTATTCAGTGTCATCTACCTGATAACCTGTTGTCATCGGTGTGTCTACAGGGTTAGCATCCATCAGGTTTAGTTTGCTTAACACATCAGCAATTTTCTGTGACTGGTGTACTAGAATGTTACCATCTTGATCTCTCTCTATTTCCAGAGATAGGTAGTTGTTTACCTCACCAAGCTCTTTCATGTCAAAGTGCTCTTTCAGTTGAGCTAGGGCATTATTGTACATTGTGACATCCTTCCAAAAGTAAAGAATATCATCAACATAAAACAAGCAATACAGCTTCTTTTGCCCTTCCTCTTTGACAAATACACATGGATCAGCTTTCCCTTGCTGAAAACCTAGAGAAAACAATACTTCAGTGAGTTTTGTGTGCCAACACCGTGCACTCTGTTTGAGACCATAAAGGGCCTACTTCAGAGAACAAACAAATCCCTGTTTTACCTGTAAACCATCAGGTGGAAGCATATAAAGAGATGCACCTAGAGATCCGTACAAAAATGCTGTATTCACGTCGTGGTGAGAAACATGAAGATTCTCCTCTGCAGCAAGCTTGAGCATAAGCCTGATAATAATAATAATAATAATAATAATAATAATAATAATAATAATAATAATAATAATAATTTATTATTTGTACCCCGCCCATCTGGCTGGGTTTCCCCAGCCACTCTGGGCGGCTTCCATAGAAACCAAAAATACACTAAAATATCACAGATTAAAAACTTCCCTGAACAGGGCTGCCTTAAGATGTCTTCTGAATGTCAGGTAGTTATTTATTGCTTTGACATCTGATGGGAGGGCATTCCACAGGGCGGGCGCCACTACCGAGAAGGCCCTCTGCCTGGTTCCCTGTAACCTTACTTCTCGCAATGAGGGAACCGCCAGAAGGCCCTTGGCGCTGGATCTCAGCGTCCGGGCTGAACGATGGGGGTGGAGACGCTCCTTCAGGTATACTGGGCCAAGGCCGTTTAGGGCTTTAAAGGTCAACACCAGCACTTTGAATTGCGCTCGGAAACGTACTAGGAGCCAATGTAGGTCTTTCAAGACCGGTGTTATGTGGTCTCGGCGGCCGCCCCCAGTCACCACTCTAGCTGCTGCATTCTGGATTAGTTGTAGTTTCTGAGTCACCTTCAAAGGTAGCCCCACGTAGAGCGCATTGCAGTAGTCCAAGCGGCAGATAACTAGAGCATGCACCACTCTGGTGAGACAGTCCATGGGCAGGTAGGGTCTCAGCCTGCGTACCAGATGGAGTCGGTAGACAGCTGCCCTGGATACAGAATTGACCTGCGCCTCCATGGACAGCTGTGAGTCCAAAATGACTCCCAGGCTGCGCACCCGGTCCTTCAGGGGCACAGTTACCCTATTCAGGACCAGGGAGTCCTCCACAAAAGCCCACCCCCTGTCCCCCAAAAACAGTACTTCTGTCTTGTCAGGATTCAACTTCAATCCATTAGCCGCCATCCATTTTCCAACCGCCTCCAGGCACTCACACAAGACCTTCACCGCCTTCACTGGTTCTGATTTGAAAGAGAGGTAGAGCTGGGTATCATCTGCATATTGATGGACACCCAGTCCAAACCCCCTGATGATCTCTCCCAGCGGCTTCATATAGATGTTAAAAAGCATGGGGGAGAGGACGGAACCCTGAGGCACCCCATGAGTGAGGGCCCAGGGGTCTGAACACTCATCCCCCACCACCACTTTCTGAAAACGGCCCAGGAGGAAGGGGCGAAACCACTGTATAACAGTGCCCCCAGCTCACAGCCCCTCAAGACGGTCCAGAAGGATGTTATGGTCGATTGTATCAAAGGCCGCTGAGAGATCCAGCAGAACTAGGAAACAACTCTCACCTTTGTCCCTAGCTCGCCGGAGATCATCAACCAGCGCGACCAAGGCAGTTTCAGTCACCTGGTACCTGTGAAAAACCTCTGGCTACCAATCTGGCTTTGTGTCTGACTATCTTGCCATTTTGATCTGTCTTCGCTTTGAAGACCCATTTGCTTCCAAGCAGTTTCATTCCTGGAACTACTGGAACTAGCTCCCATGTTTTGTTCCTCTCTAAGGAATCAAGCTCAGCCTTCATGGCATTTAACCATGGCTCAGCCTCCTTTGAATCCAAATCCTGGATTTCTTGGAAACTTGAAGGTTCAAATACCTTCTTGGAGCTACTAACAGCTGCTACAGCTGTCTTAGCAAATTCATCAGCATATCTCTTTGGAGGTCTGCCTTTAGTGGCTCTTTGTGACCTGCGAATTAGCCGTAAGTCTTCAACACTCTCCTCTTCTTTCTTAGGAGAAAAGTGGCCTATAGTGAACAATGGTTGCTCCAATTCTTGATCAGAGCCTTCAGAGGGTCGCATAGAGGCTTTCGCACTCTTGAAATCCTCTGAATCATCTGATTCAGTCTCTGATTCAGAATCAGGACCTTCATCAGTGGGTGTGGGCTGTTGCTGCTGCTGTTGCTGTGGCTGTTGCTGCTGCTGTTGCTGTGGCTGTTGCCTATCCTCAGCCTCATCACTGTCATCAGGATAACATTGGAAAATTCCCACATTCTCCCCCCACTTGGCATTGTACTCAACACTTATTGTGAGCCTAATTGTCTTAGAGTCAGTCATCATTATTCTGTAAGAACCTTTCTGATACCCGAGAAAGATACCATGCAAACCACTCTTGCTTAACTTGGAGCTTTGTGGTGTGTGAACCCACATGTCAGAACCAAAAATTCTCATGTGTTTGATGTATGGCTTCTTGCCAAACATCTTTTCATAGGGGGTACAACCAATTGCTGAAGATAATCTGCGATTGTAACTGTAAACAAAACAAGCCAAAGATTCGGCCCAATAACTCTCTGGAAGATTGGCATCATGCAGCAAGGTTTTCAACCCTTGAAGCAATGTCTGATTTGCTCTCTCACGAAGTCCGTTCTGCCATGGCGAGCGAGGACTAGACAAATCGTGCTGAATTCCTTTCTCAGTCAGAAAAGCTTTAAACTGCTGAGAAGTGAATTCCCCCCCGTGATCAGTGAAAAGAGTCTTTATCCTCTTACCATGCACATTTTCCAATCAAGCACAGAATTCCTTCAACCTAGGAAATGCCTCTGATTTCTGCTTGAGATTGTACACATAAATATACCTGGAAAATGCATCAATGAGGACCATGAAGTACCTGTTTTCACCCAAAGAGGGCGATAGTGGACCAACTAAATCAGCATGCACTACCTGGTATGGTTCTGTAGCTTGTCTACTAGACACCTTACCTTTTGCAGCAATTTTCACCTTGTTTGCTGTGCATGCCTTGCACTTCATGTGGTACCTGCAGGGTTTAATAGTCATACCTTCAACCAAGGCAGGCATTTTAGATACTGCCTCAAAATGTAAATGACCAAATTTCCTGTGAAAATCATGAATGCATCCTGCATGCAAAACCTTGTTAGAACCTGCAATGCAACAAGTTTCATCCTGCACAACATTATCATAATACAATACAAACAAATGATCAACATATTCAGCATACAATATATAATCGTTTTTCTTTGTGATGGTGCACTTCTTGTTCTTGAAGGAAACGTCAATGTTCCGTTCATTCAGCTGCGCAACGCTGAATAGATTGTGTGCAGCATCTGGAACATAGAGAACATCGTGTATCGACAAGTCCAAACTGTGAAGAACAACAGTCTCGTAGCCTTGACTGGAGATCCTGTGGTCATCCGCCTGGTGAATCACACCTTCCTGCGGTGTAAAAGACACGAACAGTCTTTTGTCGTTGCAAATGTGTCTCGTGGCTCCTGAATCAATTACGAAGAACGATCTAGACATCTTCTGGACCTTTGGAGTGAAGCGTGAGACCATTCCCTTGTGCTGCGTTGTCCTGGACACCGGACCTTTGCCTTTGCCTTTGCTTTTTCCCCGCGTTGAGCTTTCACTGCGCTGCTCTGTTGTCTTGGCCCTGGGATATTTGCATTCCCTCTTCATATGGCCTAGACGTCCACACAAGTAGCATTTCACTGCCTTCAAAGCTTTGGCGCCATCTAGTGGTTCCACTGCATTCTGGGATGACGTCTGTGAAGACTCCCCCTTACCGATGCAGCTAGCACTTCGTTGAGCACAACAGCAGTAACATGGGCTACCGTGAGCTGAGCAGTTGGCAGAACAGCAATCTGAGTGGCAACGGACTCCCAACTTGAACCCAAAGAATGTAGTATCATGAAGGAATACACAGCCTCTGGAAAGGTGAGTCCTCTCTGTTGCAGCTCATGTCTCAGATTCTGCATCTCCATCAGATGAGCACGCACATCTGCACCTTCAGCAAGTGCCATATCATGCAGCTTGGCATAGTAGAACAAAGAAGCACCAGCCTATGTTCTTAAATGAGAATCTCTCAAAGTGTCCCAAATCTCTCTGGCTGAGGCCTTATCACGCAATAGACATAGCTCTTCTGGGGATACTAGCAATGTAAGAGTTCCCCTTGCTTTGGAATCCTTAGCTCTCCATTCATCCGTCATGCACGCTGGGGGGGTGTTTGTAATAACATTAAACAGACCCTCTTTTCGCAGCAGTGCTTCTGCGTACAACACCCATTCCGCGTAATTCTTTTTATCGAGCTTTGGAATCCCAAAAGCATCAGCCAGCCGTGCATTAGCCATCTCTGCTGCTTTAATCAAGCTGTGTCTGTGTTTACAACAGCTTCATTCCAAAAGCACTTTCAAAAGCACTTTCTTTTTCAAGCCTCTGCCGAGCAGGCTTAAAAGTTCAAAGTCCAGCCTTAAAGCCATTAAGAAACCAACAGTTTTCACCTTCGCGTGCTTACATGCTCTGCACTCAAGAAATTTAGCACATGACTTCATTTTGCACCCCTCAGTGCACTCTGGGATCTTCTTCACGTAACCCCACGACATGTGAGCCATTCGTCTGTGCCAAAGATGTGCACACGCATCATGGACTGGAACGTTGGCACATTGCGCTTGAGCTGCCTCCGTGGTACCTGGACCTGCAAGAGAAGCTTCTAGCACAAACAGCCTATCTTTACATTCCACACTGACTAGTTGTTGCTCATCCCTGGAAATAGAACACATGTTATTCTCAAAACAGACTCTATAACCATCAGCAACAAGAGTGGCGACGGATAGCAGCCCGCAGGACAGTCCAGGAACGACAAAAGCCTGTATCGAGTCCTGTAAGAAAGAGCAAAACAGTGAGCCAGACAGTGTCAGAGCACTTTTAGTCCCATCTGCAAGACAAACAGATTTCCCAGAGACTACAGAGGTGCAATCCCACAAAAAACCACCAGAGGGCACGAGGTGGTGGGAAGTTCCTGAGTCGATTACGAAGGTCAGCACAGCGTCCTGTTTACTGCTCTTGACAGTAGCCATGGAAGCTGCCAAGTGTTTATGTTCAGGGCCATCCCTGCCAGTTGTTTTTGGCTTCGGTTTCCCATGTCTCGCAGCTGTGGAAGCACCTCTAATCTGGTTGCTATGGCAGATGACCTTAGGAACTTCCTGTGCCTCTATCGGGCAGTCTCTCACAAGATGGGAGGGGGAGCCACATCTGTAGCAGCGTCTTGAAGCAAATGCTCTCACAGCATCCCCTCCAGCCCTTCCTGTGTTCCCTGCACCCCCACCTTTGGGTGCACAGCCTGGGCCTGCATGTGCCCCCGCTCTCTGGCTTCAGGCCTCTGCATCACATGGCCTCCCAGAGACGAAGCAGCAACTCCCAGCTGTAGCTTCAGGAACGTGGCCTCCAGCCCCCACCGGGCCCTCGAGTCCCTCTCGGCCCCTGGCTCCCGCTGAGGTTTCACAAAGCCTCTTAAGTGCCTGCCATGCAGCCTGAGCCATCTTGAGACCCTCCAGGTGGGGTAACAGCAAAGCATCCATACTTGCTCTCCGCATACACAGATCTCTCTGCTCTCTCTGCAGAGCAGCCTCCACTTCAGCAGCCTGGATGGGTGGGGCCAGCTCCATCTGAACACAGCTCCAGAGCCCTGTGGCCAAAAACCACCCCCTTGCTCTTCTTGACCAGATTTCCCAGTTCTGGCTGGTGAGCTTCTCAAACGGGACATTAAAAGTTTCCTGGAGCTCTGCCATCTCCTCCTCCGGGGCTCAGAAGTACTCATGTGTACCAGCCGCCTTCCGAGGAGAGGCCTCAAGCTTCTCTCTGCTTGCAGCACACAGCTTGCATCCAGCGAGATCTCAGAGCTGGGCTTCTCTTTAGCAGCTTTTCAGCACACAGCACAGCACCGACATGAAAGCAGGCTTGCCTGACAGCATAAAAGCTTCAGCCATAACCTCTGAGAAAGATTTATTGCTCAGAGAGATAAAGTCCAGCAGGCTTCCCTGCGCGCAGCAGGCATTCCAGACCTCCGAGCAAAGCAGAGTAAACACACAGCGTTCAGGATCTTGGCTTTCTGTCTTCTGTGCATCGGTGTGCATAAATCAGGCTCTCAGGCAGCTTTGCTAAACTAAAAGCAGTTTATTTACAGTGTAGATCAACCATTATCTAGCAACGCACGAAGCATCGCACAAAGCATGTCTGTACCGGACAAAAGCGAAACCAGACTGAACAAAGAACTGAGACCCTCGGAAATGACGCAGGGTCTCTCCGCCCCACAGTAGGGCAGGACGCATACTCTGAGCTGTTTAACCCTGTAGGCTCAGGTTCTCCTCACAGCCACATCTACATCAAAGTGGTGCACTTGGTGCCCTCTTTGTGCAGCTACTGCTAAGAGCATGTGCAGAGTTTCACTCCGGGAAGTAGGAGCATACACTTTGGTTTAATGTAGCCCCTTCCGCTGCGTGAACCCTCTGGCTACTAGCCTAGCCTTGTACTGTGGTTCTCCAGTCGCTGTGGGCTTAATCCTGTAAACCCAGTGACAGCTCATGGCCTGCTTGCCTGCTGGCAGCTTCATGGTGGAGAACACACCTAAAGACCTCATTGAGTTCAACTCCTTTCCCATTGCCTCTTGCCATTTCCTGGCTTTTGCTTCAGGCAACTGTTGAACTTCCTCAAATCTCTCTGGTTTGCACTGCGCTAAACCAACCCACACACTAGTGACCTCTCACCTCTCAGGAGGTATCCCTTTAGTAGTGTGTGTGGAACGTCTGAGCACTACCTCAGGTGCCCTCTCTGACCCACTGGGGCCAGCTAGTGTGTCCTTGTCAACAGAAGACTCCCCCTCTGACTTACTGAGTCTCTTGACCTTCTGCACTGGCCTGATGGGAGATGAAGGTGCACTCTTTGGCTCTCGCTTAACAGCCTGTGGAGATGACCTTCCCTGTTCCTGCTCCTGGTCAGAGACCTGCTCCTCAGCAGCAGGTTCAGTGTCTACCTCTCCCTCCTCAGCAGAATCAAACAGACTCTCTGAGAGAACGTCAGGATTCCCATGGATCCGTGTCCACCCACTCTGCTCACAGAACTCAGCACTCCTGCTGACCAGACTCCTTGACTGATCGCCTTCTGGATAGGCAAATCTCCACCCCTTTGTCCCAGGCTCATACCCACAAAAGATCATTTTCTGGGACCTCAGGTCACCCTTTCTGCATTGAGCCTTTGGCACAAGAACCCAAGCCTCACACCCAAACACATGGAAGAAATGCACCTTGGGCTTCTTACCGTGCAGCAGGAAATAGGGTGTGTCCCCTACAACAGAGCTATATGAGCGATTAATCGTGAAGTTGGCCGATTTCCAAGCTTCCCCCCAAAGCGCTGAGGCAGGCCAGCATCAAACAGTAGAGCTTCAGCTGCCTCTTGTAGCGTTCTGTTCCTGCGTTCCGCAATGCTATTTTCCAGGGGAGAATAAGCGACTGTCAACCTGTGACGTATCCCTTTCTGGCGGAATAAACTCTGCAAAGCAGACCCAGTAAATTCTCCACCCTGTTCACTTTGAAAGCTCTGCACCCATTGGAAAAGTGCAGTTCCACTGCCGCAATCCAGTCTCTGATCAGCGGCACAGCCTTACTCTTGTGTCTCAGTGTAAACAGCCAACCATTTCTAGAGAAATCATCTATCAAAGCGAGTGCAAATTCGACCCTGCCCAGACTGGCCACTGGCATGGGTCCTCCCAGTTATGTCCATTGAGTCTCTCAAAAGGGACTGTGTAGGACTCTTGGCTGTCTGCCATCTTCTCCCCTGGGGCTTAGCCTACTCACGTTCCAGTAGCTCCTCCTGGCACCCGGTCCTGAAGATGAGGCCTTCTCACCACCGAGCTTCGCTGCCTTAAACCCTAGGCAGGAGCTCCAGCTGGCCTTGCTGCACCCCCACATACAGGCATGTTGTGGAAGCATCCATAACCTCTTGTGTTAGAGTGGCGTCCAGCACACTTCCCTGTGCCTCTGAGCCTTAAGACTTCTTCCTGGCTCCAAGCAGTTTCTCAGCAGCAATGTGTGCCTTGTGTAGGTGCAATAAATCATAGTCCGTACACAAGCTTCTTTCTAATCTAAAGAGACTCTAATAATGTACAGCATAGCAAAATAAATCAGCCGGGAGATCGAGTGGCCAACCTCCCAGGTTCATCAGCGAAAAGTGAAAGTAACTCACACACAAAGAAAGATTCCCGTATGTGAAATAAACCATGCCTCAGCAGGCAGAGACGTCACACAGAACTGTTTAACCCTGTAAGTTCTGATTCTCCTCACAACATGCACTGCCCATAGCAACTCCCCTAGTTTGTAAATAGAAATCCTCTTGAAATTAAAAAAAAAATGTTCAAAAATGAGACCAAACTAATTCCATGAGGAAAAAGGTAGGTGGATGTGCATCATCTCTATCTTGGAGAATATTATCTATAATTGTGCAGGCTTCCTCAAGGGGGATATTAGTATAAAGGGAGGATACGTCCATTGTAACTAAAATGGCTGATATGGGGATATGAAAACCTTCAACCTTTTTAATGAAGTCCCTAGTGTCATGCAAGTAAGACTGTAATCTAACCACATGAGGATTCAGAAATGAGTCCAGGTACTTAGATAGAGGTTCCTACATAGAATTAGTTCCTGATACTATAGGTCTACCAGGTGGCGGAAATCCTTCTTTATGGATCTTGGGCAAAATATAAAATAAAGGTATACACGGATTATTATTGGAAAGAAACTGCTTTAAGGACGAATCGATGAATCCCATTATTTCAGCCTCTTCAACCATGATGTTAATCTAGCAATATGTTTAGACGGGTCAGAGGGAAATTTCTTATAGTAAGAGGTATCATTCAATTGGCGTAGTACCTCTTGACAATAATCACTTTTATTCATAATAACTATAGTCCCACCTTTGTCTGCTGGTTTAACAACAATACTTTTATCAGACAAAAGGTTCTTTAAAGTTATGTGTTCTTCTCTGGTTAAATTAGACCAATTGTATTTAGATTGCTCTTCCAGTCTAGCTATATCCCTTGTGACTACTTGTTCAAAAACTGTGATACGGGGATCTACTATATCAGGGCAAAAAATGGACTTATTTCTAAACCTATTAGTAGGCATGGGGCAGGAAGTATTGTGGAATAATTTTTTCAATTTAATAAGTCTTACCAGTTTAAACAAATCAACCCTGGTATTGAATGCATTATATCGTGGTGTAGGCACAAAGCCCAGCCCAAGGTTCAGTACTTTCTTTTCAAGGTTATTTAATGGACGAGTAGATAAATTAACAATTAAGTCCTTTGTCTGTTCTGTCTGGGACGCGATTGAGAAAAATTATGTTTATAAGAGTTGTTCCTAGCTCTATACCTAGATCTCAAGGGGTATCCAAATGTATTTGTCTTCACCCGAAGTGGTAATAGACTCGGAGCTCTCTCCTTCGGTGGTATCCAGATCTGACTGTGTTTCTACCGGTCGGGCCCAAGTAACCTTCTTTCTATTATTACCAGAATCCAACCACCAATTGTAAACTCTACCTGTGTCATAGTCCCTTTGGTCTCTATTAAATTTCTTATTTTTTATCTCTTTTAAATTCTTTTCAAACTCTTTAATGCTAGTCTCCAAGTCACGAATTTTATTATTAAAGGAGCTGTTTGTCTCTTTACTGTTCGGACTATGCTCAAGTTTCAGATGTTACCATAAAGCACCAATGCTGCAGCAAGCAAAGGCTCTAGCAGCTCAGTCAGCTGCTTGTGGCTAGAAAGCCAGACAGGATGTTTGTGACTGTTGCCATGGGAACAAAGGGGCAGTCCATTCTGTACTGAGCACCGGATGTTAGCTCAGTGTGTGTGTCATATGACCCGTACTGGAAGTACATGGGTGGAGTTTCTTTTTACTGTTGTTGAGTGCAGACATGTTTCTCTGTACTGATATAAGAGACAGAAATAAAGGATGTAAATAGATTTCTGTCTGCTTCTTTCCCCTCCCTGGGGGACACCAAAGGGGAGAGAGGAAGAACGGTGTGTTCCTCTCACACATCTGAGAAGAATCGCCGAGACCTCGCCTGCTTATCAGCAGAGTGGCGCAGCGGGGAGGTCGACAAGGAATATCTGCCGGTGCCTACGCTGTGGCACATTCCTCTGACCCAGGCAGAATTCCAACAGTGGTAGCAGAGGATGGTTGCTGGTTTCTTCGATCCATGGGAGTCTGCATCAAGAGTAGCAGAGCTACTGTTTTCATCGCTCCATGGAAGCCTGATGTGAGAGGCTGATCCTCTGCAGCCAGAAGCTGACCAGAAGAAGCTGACAGCCAAGCCACGAAGCCCAAGGTATGAGTTATAGGGCTTAAAAGTGTGAATGCAGATTGATTCATTCTCTGCTTCACGGGGAGCAGCGTGTGGGAAAACAGCTCCAACTGAGAAGCGGCCTGCATTCCAGACATTCTTGTGGTTTCCTGTCCAAGGAAAGGAATGCATTGTTGCTAAGCAACGCCCTTCAGTGAAGGCTGTGCCTCAGAGAGGAGAAGTGGAAAGTTACTCGAGAGGGCTGGACAGTCAGACTATGCCTCAGAGAGGTGAAAACAAAGTTTTGTTTTGACTAGGCTCTCACGAACTGATGGAAGGGACTTTCCAACGCAGCCAGTGTCAGAGCTGCCAGGTGCCAAGAGTGTAAACAAGCCAGCTATTGGATTTTAGAGGCTTGTGATTGAGAGTTAAGGCTTGGATTCAAGATGGATGCCAAGAAAGGGGGAGGCCTGCCTTATCCACCACCCCCCGACTAAAGACAGTTATTCATCATGGTCTGGATGGATGACTACCCCAGAAGGGGTAAGCCAAGATGTTGCTGGTCAAGTTCCTAAGAGCTCATCGAAAGCTGAGGATAGCTTTGACCCCAGATGGGGGAGTGAAGGAACTGTTGCTGTTGCTGACAGGAGGAGGGTGGAACGGAGTTCTAATTCCCTCAGTGATGTTGCTACTGGAGAGAATGCTGTAGCAATGAAAGTTGTCCGATGTTACAATTGTGGACAGGCTGGGCATCTTCAGCGAAGCTGTAAGAGGCCGCGTCGGCGAGGAGGAGCTAAGAAAGTGCTCCTGAAGTCTGAGGCATCAGACAAAAGCCATACCAAGTCCCAGGTGAAACTTGCAAAGGCTTTGATGGCGCTAAAAGCCACACCAGAAGTGGGAAATGCTTTTGTTATTGACACTGGGTGCACGCAGCATCTCTGCCCACACAGAGAACTGTTTTCGACGTTTAAGAAGCAAAGCTTCACTTTGCAACAGGCCAACGGTCAAGAGCTGAAAGCGACCGGGATTGGAACTGTGTATCTTAAGAGTCTGAACTTGACTATAAGCAATGTTTATTTGGTTCCGGAGTTGAAGTTCAGTCTGCTCAGTGCTTCGCAGATTGCAAAGAAAGGGCTAAAACTGTCCTATGATGCTGAAAGCTGCGAGATCTACAAAGATGGAGAGTTGTATCTTTCTGCCAAAGAGAAAGATGGACTGTATTTGTTGACTTTTGATCAAAGTGATTACATGGAATGTAATTCTTGTGATTCTAACGTGATCTCTTTTGCAGGTCTGACCAAGAAAAACACCAGCAAGGTGACCTCGAGGGTCGACAGAGCATTTCAGCGGGTGTATGCTGATGTGATTGGTCCTCTAGAACCATCTAGAGGCAATGCAAAATATTACCTTCTGTGTGTGGATTCTTTCACAAATTATGTCTGGATTTATTTTTTGCAGAAACCAAAAGAAGCCTTAGAAAGGTTTCAGCAGTTCTGTGACAAGGTTAAAAACATGCATGATGCTAACATTGATTGTCTTTTCACAGATGACAAGCCAGTTTTTCTTTTACAGGATTTTCAGAAGTTCCTGCAGAAGAAAGGGATAAGACACAAACTTGCTAGTTCCGAAGAAGCATGGAAGAAATGTGTCTGTGTTAGGGTGAACAAAGAATTGCAAAAGGGAATGCATGCGCAATTGCTTAGTTCACATTTGCCACATGAATATTGGGCGGAGTCGTTAATGTCCTATGTTCACATGTGGTTGAGAAAGGTTTCAAAAGACTTGGGAATTTCTCCTTTTGAGAAGCTGTTCAATAGAAAACCTTCTGTTGCCTATTTCAAGGTTTTCGGGTCTCAAGTGAGAACAGAAGCTCCAGGTGGGGTAAAGAATGCCAGAGGCATCTTCGTAGGTTATGAAAAAGGTCTCTACAGAGTAATTTTGTCTGAATCTGGTCAGGTGATTCTCACAAAATTTCTAGAGAGTGCTCCTGAACAGGAGAGAGTAATTGTTCACGCATATCCCACAGATGATTCTGATGATGTTGATGATGAGTTTGATCTTATTGAGTTCAGTAGTACTGATGATGACAGCGATAGCTCAGACAGCTCAGTTGTCACAGTCATTGAGAGGAAATCTCACATAATGACTAGACCCTCAGAAGAGGAGGATGAACCACTGATTAAGCTTAGTACTGGTTCTCCAGAGAGTTCAGAGGCTGAACCAGAAAGCAGAGAAGAGCAGTAACTCTTGCGTAGGTCTGGGAGAGCAACGAGGGGTGTACCACCCAAGAGGTATTCAAAGGAGTTTGCTAACCTTGCATATGTTGCTGTTGTGAACGACCAAGGACAGATTGAAGCTGTGTCTGAGTCAGAGACAAAGGCACAACAGAGAGTTGTTAACCAAGGTAATGCGAAGTCACACAACCAAAGAGGTACATTGGTTAAACCAGTGGCGGGTAGTTCCAAGGGTGGAACTGGAACAACAGGGGAATGTTATAAGTATAACAACTGTTTGTTTTCTTCTCTGGATGACGCTTTGCTCGCAGCAAGCATTGATACTTTAGGGGGAGTATGTTACCATAAAGCACCAATGCTGCAGCAAGCAAAGGCTCTAGCAGCTCAGTCTGCTGCTTGTGGCTGGAAAGCCAGACAGGATGTTTGTGACTGTTGCCATGGGAACAAAGGGGCAGTCCATTCTGTACTGAGCACCGGATGTTAGCTCAGTGTGTGTGTCATATGACCCGTACTGGAAGTACATGGGTGGAGTTTCTTTTTACTGCTGTTGAGTGCAGACATGTTTCTCTGTACTGATATAAGAGACAGAAATAAAGGATGTAAATAGATTTCTGTCTGCTTCTTTCCCCTCCCTGGGGGACACCAAAGGGGAGAGAGGAAGAACGGTGTGTTCCTCTCACACATCTGAGAAGAATCGCCGAGACCTCGCCTGCTTATCAGCAGAGTGGCGCAGTGGGGAGGTCGACAAGGAATATCTGCCGGTGCCTACGCTGTGGCACATTCCTCTGACCCAGGCAGAATTCCAACTCTCCTCTTGAGTCTTAGAGACCTCTTGTTTGGATCTGTCTATAATGAGAAGCATAAGATCTAAAGAGCATTTATTAAGAATCAATGCTTTTACTGCACTGGAGTCTGGGTATTGAAGTGTCAACACGAAATCATCAGCAAAGGCTTTTAATTTGTACTGTTTGGATCCTACTACTAGAGAATAAAGTAATTTGTCCCATTCATTACTGGTGGTGCCCTGATTCGGCACTCAACATCAACGGCAAGTCCGACAATATGTGATCTTTATCCTCCTCTGAAAAGGCAAAACCACCATCCCATTTATTCATTTTAAATATAGTTATTATGAATAAAAGTGGTTATTGTCAAAAGGTACTACGCCAATTGAATGATACCTCTTACTAATTTATTCATGGGAAAGCTTGAGGAAGATTTCTTTTATAACTGAATGGATAATCCTTATTTTGATGAAATACTCATATACAAGAGATTTGTGGATGACCTTTTCTTAATATTTAGGAACGTCAGTAATATCAATATTTTTTTATATGGTGTCAGAACATTCATCCTAATATTAAGTTTACAACTCACTTTCATAGTCAACAAATAATATTTTTGGACACAATTGTATATCGTGATGGGGCAAATAATCTAGCAGTTCGGCCGTTTAAGAAACCAACGGACAGGCCATCATATCTTCATTATAAATCATTTCACCCCCTTCACCTCAAACAGAATTTACCCTACGGCCAATTCCTAAGAATAAAGCGTAACTATACCACGCATCATGACTATACCAAAAATTGTGCACAAATGGCACGTGACTTTGCTGGTAGAGGTTATCCACAACAAGTGATAAAAATAGCACAGATTAGAGCACATAACAGGCCTCGCCATACCCTTCTGGAAAAACAATCTAAACTTGAAGATAACCATCTGACCTGGGCTCTAGACTACACCCAGTTATCCAATTCGATTGTTAAGACAATCAGAAAACATTGGCACCTGATACAAGATGTACCGGGTTGCCCTTCTTTTTTTTTTTTAAGAATAATTTTTTATTAACCGACCAATCACATCAAATCAAACCAAATTACACAAATTCCAAAATACACAGCCGAATTTTAAATTTTTGTTGGGGGTACCCATATTTCAAGTTCCGAAGGGGATCCAATCAACTTCTTGCTTCTTACTGCTGTTTTAATGTCCACAAATCTAACCTTATGATGTTCACAGTACTATCCAGTCCTTTCTTATTGTTTTTCCACATCTCTTGTTGTTATTTTCATATATTTTTCCTTTAACTTTGTGACCTCTGATAGTCTCCACAAGCTGGTTAGAACAGTTTGTAATCCTGCGTGGATTTTTTATTTATTTATCCAGTAGCCATATCCAGACGTTTTCCATATAACATCACTTCCATACATCAAAACAGTCTTAGCGTCATTAATCTTCACCAATCTGCCTCCTTTCTCAAAACCTCTGAGGAGATTCACCAGAAATGCAGTCTGAAAACAGGTCCGTTCCTCCTCCCGGCTATAAATCCTTTGGCAAGATGGCGACTCCGAATTAATTGCTGCGCCATTCCAAAAGCTCTTATTGCTTCTCGATCTCCATAAAGCATACTTTTGGTTAAAGTTTATCTCCACACAGACCTTAATCATCCTGCTTGGGTCAGTTCAACCGACGATTCTAATGAGGAGGGGTTCTTGTAAATCACATGGAAGGAAAGTAAAAAAGTTTCCCCCCCCCCATTCAGTCCCATTGTCAACATACCCAGCCTTTGGTGTAGCTTCATCGTAAAATATTCCTGTTTCTCCAACCCGTCATCTTCTTTCGCAGAGGTCACTTTTCGCAGAGGCATGCTTGTACACGCAAATATAACGGATAAGAACCAGCCGCGAGGTTGCGATATAAAGGGACATTTTAAATGCAGAAGATGTGCAGCGTGTAGTTTAACAATTGAGACAAAAGATTTTATTATACCTGGAACCAACAGCATTATCTTTTTTAAAAAATAATTTTTATTAAGTTTTCCATCATACAAATTCACCAAATCAATTTTCACAAATTTCAACTTTTTGAACTTCCATCAGCTTCTCTGCCAATCATCCATATTTTCCCATTTTTACACATTTTCTAAATTTAGTATTGCATTTTGATATTACTCTTACTATCCTATTTCTGTTTAACAATACTCTAACTTTCACAAAGCCTCTTTAAATCCCACTAGCGTTGTTTGTTCGTCACATATACTTTTCAGATATTCTGCAAATTTTCCCCAGTCCTTGATGAACTTGTGGTCCCGTTGATATCTTATCTTCCCAGTTAGTTTATCCAATTCTGCATAGTCTATAAGTTTCATCCTCCATTCTTCAAGAGTCAGTAGTTCCTCCTGTTTCCATTTTTGGGCCATTAATATTCTTGCTGCTGTTACTGCGTATTGAAAAAGTTTATAGTCACTTCTGTTTATCCCTCTTCCTGTTATTCCTAACAGAAAGGCTTCTGATTTCTTTACAAATGTATATTTCAACATCTTCTTCAACTCATTCTATGTCATTTCCCAGAAACCCTTCACTTTCTTACACTCCCACCACATATGATAAAATGATCCTTCTTTTTCTTTACATTTCCAGCACTTATTACATGTTTTAAACATTTTTGCTAACTTAACCGGTGTAATATACCATCTATATACCATTTTCATAATATTTTCCTTTAACGCAGTACATGCTGTAAATTTTATATTTTCATTCCATACTTTCTGCCAATCATCCAATTGTATATTATATCCAAAATCTCTGACCCAGTGTATCATAACCGACTTTACTTCCTCATCCATCGTTTGCCATTCCAACAACATTTTATACATTTTTGACAATATTTTATAATCATTGTTTATTATCTCTGTTTGAAATTTCGATTCTTTTTCTGCGTATCCACTCTCTTTAAAATCCTTTTTAAACATTTCATTTACCTGAAAATAGTGCAACCAATCAAACACATATTCTTTTACTTGTTCATATGGCTTCATTTTCCATTTTCCTCCTTCTTTAATTATTAATTCTCCATATGTAATCCAATTCCCTCTCATATTAATTTTCTTTACACTCATAACCTCTAATGGAGACAACCAGTGTGGGACTTTTGGTTCTAATACATTTTTATACCTATCCCATATTTCTATTAAAGATCTCCGGAAGATATGATTCTCAAAACCCTTATGACTTTTCTTCTTCTCCAACCATAAATACGTGTGCCATCCAAATCTGTTATCAAATCCTTCTAGGTCTAACAGTTTGTTATTTTTTAATTTTATCCATGCCTTCAACCAACAGAGACAAGACGCTTCGTAGTATAATTTCAAGTCTGGCAGGGCAAAGCCTCCTCTTTCCTTCGCATCTGTTAATAACTTAAATTGTATTCTTGGCTTTTAATAACTGTTAATAACTTAAATTGTATTCTTGGCTTTTTGCCCTGCCAAATATATCTTGAAATCACTCTTTGCCACTCTTTAAAGATCGTAGTCCCTTTGATTATAGGAATCATTTGATATAAGAATAACATCTTTGGAAGTACGCTCATTTTGATCGTTGAGATTCTACCCCAAAAAGAGAGTTTCATCCTTCCCCATACCTCCAGATCTTTTTTAATTCCATGGAATTATTTTGAAATAAATCAATATTTTTTGAAGTTAACCATATTCCCAAATATTTTACCTTCTTTGCCACTTCAATCCCTGTTTCTTGTTGCATTGTTTCTATTGCATTGTGGTCCATATTTTTTACAATTTTTTCTTATTTAATATAAACCCAGCCACCTTACCAAATTGATCAATCTCCTCCAGCACTTCATTTAAACTTTTTAATGGATCTTTTATCGTTATTACCAGATCATCAGCAAAGGCTTTAACTTTATATTCATTCTGACCTACTGTCACCCCTTTTATTAGTTCATTTTGCCTAATTGAACTCAAAAGGACTTCCAGGACCATTATGAATAACAGTGGAGAAAGAGGGCATCCCTGTCTTGTACCTTTCAATATCTTCATTTCTTCCGTAATTACATTGTTCACAATCAATTTTGCTCTCTGTTCTGTATAAATCGCCCTTATTCCATTATAAAAGTCTTTTCCTACCTCCATGTACTCTAACTTTTTTAACATAAATTCCCAAGATATATTATCAAAGGCCTTTTCCGCATCTACAAACATCAATATAGCTTGTTTCTCATTCCTGGCAGTCAGATACTCCAAAGTATTAATTATATTTCTAACATTATCTTTCATCTGTCTGCCAGGAAGGAAACCCGCTTGATCTTCATGAATAAATTCTTGCAAAACCTTTTTCAATCTTTTTGCTAATATTCCAGAGAAAATCTTATAGTCTGTATTCAACAATGAAATCAGCCTGTAATTCTTTACTTGTGTTAAATCAGAGTCTTGCTTGGGAATAAGTGTAATAAAGGCTTCTTTCCAAGTTTCCGGAATGTCCTTTTCCTTCAAAATATTATTCATAACTTCTTTCAGTGGTACCGTCAGGATATGCCTCAATTCTTTATAGTAACTAGATGTAAATCCATCTGGTCCTGGAGCCTTTCCTTTTTAAAAATCTTTTATGGCTTCTATTATTTCCTCAATCTCAATTGGGGCGTTCAGTCTGTCTTTCTTTTCTGCCGGGATCTTTTGCACCTTTTTATTTTTAAGATATCTTTCTATTTTCTTCATATTATTCTTTTCTCTGTTCCTATACAAATGACTGTAAAAGTCCAAGAATCCTTTTCTGATACCTTTTGGGTTTTCTATCTCTTCTCCATCTATAATAATTTTACTGATTGTATTTTGTTCCTTTCTTTTCTTGATTTGCCACGCAAGCCATTTGCCTGATTTGTTAGCAAACTCAAAGTTCCTTTGTCTTAACTTTTTAATATTCCACTTCACCTCCTTGTTTATTATCATTGAGAATTGTGTTTGTAAAACTTTAATGTTTTGTTTTATTTTTGAATTATTAGGTTTCTTAATTAATTTTTGTTCATTGTCCATTATTTGTTTTAAGATTTCCTTCTTTCCTTTCTCTCTCTGCTTGTTTTTGATTGCATTCTGTTGAATGAAGAATCCTCTCATTACCACCTTGCTTGCGTCCCAAACTGTACTCATCTTTGCACCTTTATTACAATTGTCCGTAAAATAGTCCAACAACTTCTTTTGTGCTTCTTGTATGATTTTTTGATCTTCTAAAAGGTAATCATTGATTCTCCATCTGAATGATCTTTCTTCATAACCTTTAATCTCCAATTTTATTGGACTGTGATCTGAAATTACTCTTGGCTGGATTTCAATCTGAAGAATTCTTGGAGTTAATTCATTTGAGACCCAAATTTGATCTATTCTTGACATTGACTGATTTGGATCCGAATAAAATGTGAACTGTTTCTCCAATGGGTGTCTAAGTCTCCAAATATCTATTAAATTACAATTCTTCATCAACGAAAAGAAAGTCTTAGGTAGTTTCCCTTCTTTGCTAACTTCTTTATCTCTTAATCTATCCATTTCCATTGAAACTACTCCATTCATGTCTCCCATTACTATAATTTTTTGGTCCATATATTCAAACAGTCTTTCTTCCAAATTTTTGTAAAAATCAGTCTTGTTTCCATTAGGTGCATAGATCCCGACAATTATAAATTTTTTGCCTTGCCATTTGATCTGGATAGCAATAATTATTCCTTTGTCATCCTTAAAGATTTGCTGGGCTTCAATTTTTTTCTTTATGTATAAGACAATCCCTCTCTTTCCCCCTTTGTCAGAAGATATAAATTCATTTCCTAGTCTGTTATTGAGCAAATTTTTTTTATGTTTTCTTGCCACATGTGTCTCTTGCAGACAGATAATGTCCAAATTTTTCTTTTTTAAATATTGTTCAATTTTATTTCATTTTTTTCCTATCATTCATTCCATTAATATTCCAGCTCCACAATTTCAACACCATAATGACTTCCTGATTAAAAATTAATTTAAGTTATTATTTTTTTAATGAAATATCAACTTCTTGTTTTTCTTCCTCTTCTTGTTCCTTGTCCGTCTTTTCTCCATTCTCTTCCTCCTTCTCCTCCAAAAACTCCCCCCCCCCCAGGGGACCGAATCCTCCAACTGCTCCTTTTTCTTCTTCCTCTTCTACTATTAATTCCTTGTATCTTCTCTGGAATTTGCCTGTTTCCTCTGGGCTGGTAAGTCTGTGTTTTTTGCTTTTATAAACAAAGGAAATCCCCTCCGGGAATTCCCATTTGAATTCAATCTTATTCTTCTTTAGAATTTGAACAAGTGGTTTGTATGGGTCTCTTCGTTTCAACAATCTGATTGGGATGTCTTTAAAAATAATTATATAACTCCCATCAATATTTAGTCTTTTTTCTCTATTTTTTTGGAGTATCAAATTTCTCATTTCTCTATCTTTGAAGGTAATTAAACAATCTCCTGGAACTTTCCTTGGTTTAGTTGTTCTTACTCTCATCCTGAATGCGTTCCGTACTGTTCTCGCAACCTCTTCATTTTATAGCTCCAACCATTGTGCTATCTCTGTTATTAATTTCTCTCTGATATTCTCACCTTGAACCTCATGCACAGCTCTCAGCCTGAGGTTCACTTCCCTCTGTCTCAGTTCATTCATAGCAATTGCATCCCATATCTCCTCCTGTGACTTGTTGACTTCCGATAGCCCCTCTTTAATTTTCTCTTCCTCACGCTTCACTTCCTTCATTCCAATTCTTGTCTTCTTCATCCCTTCTTCCAGAGATTGTGTTCTTTTAGATACCTCTTTGATTTGTCCTTTCAATTCATTTACTGTCTCATCAATTTTTTTATCCATTTTTCCTATTCTCGTATCTACTTGTTCAATTCTCGTATCCACTTGTTCTAATTTTTCTTCCAAATTCTTTTCACTTTGTCTGATTTCTGCAAACATTTTTAATATTTCTCCTTTAAAATCTGATTCTTGCTTTGATCCTCTTCTATCTGCTGGTGTTCCCCCCTCACCTTTCTTCGGTTGGTGAGACATTTCCACAATAAACTTTAAACACTTATCACATAGTAATCCAAATTAAATTATGAAAATAAATTCCCACCACCACTTACAAAACCTTATATATACCTATCCCAGAACACAAATATATCCAATTGCATCCAAATTCAATAGTCTATATATTATTAAATTTGTGATTTAGTCTTTTATTTGTTCCAATTTTGAATCTCCTCTTTCAAACTCTAAATCTCTTCAGCCCAGTTGGAACCTTGAACTTGAGAAAAGTAAAGGTTAAAGACACAAGCCAAACGTGTAGATTCTTCTTGCCACCAATTAGGCTATTCCTTTTGAAAATCACAATATCCTATGTATAATCCAATTGTAATCCAATTTTGTTCCAATTGTATCACCAAAAAAAATTGCTCTTATCCAAAGAATAATCCAAAATTTAAAATCTTCTGCCACCGATTAGGCTAATCCTTTGCGATCCTTAATCCAATTGTACTTTAATTTGTAATCCGATTTTAATTTTGTAATCCAAAAAATCTCCCCCCAAAAATTATATCCAAATAAAAAATGATGTAATCCTTCTTAAAGTTAGGCCTCACATATGTCCAAATACGAAAAACATCCATTAGATACTTCACAAAAGCCCATTGCTGAGGAAAAAAGAAAAAACCAGAAACGTCCAATCCCTACTGGGGGAGTAAAAAAAAAGGGGGGGGGGATCAAAACAGAACAAAGCCAAAGAGAACAAAGAAAATCAGATGAAAAAAACAAGTTGTAGTTTCTCTTCTGTCCACAGGGGGCCTGAACTCAAAAGGGAAATTTTTTGAGAGAAGTCTGAAAGTTAAACTTTATTTAAAAGTTTCTGATTAAAAAACAAAACCCCAATGGTAATAGTGGCCAATAAAAGTGAGTAAGTCCATCTAAATCTCAATCCCCCACAAGAAAAAAAGATAAGCAGAAATGCCCCAAATTATACGAAAATAAGTCCTTTCCACAATTGCCAACAACAAACAAAGGGCAGACAATGGAGTCAGAAGCTCTTCTTCCGTTGCGTAGTTTTTTTAAAAATGAAACTGGGAACGTTTCTTCTTTCTCTTCCCTTTTCTCCCACAGTTGCAAAGAGGACCCTCTAATTCCAATTTTAATCCTCTGTCCCCCCTTTTAACTTAGTTTCTCCTTAAGTTACTCTGTATCTTCTCAAAAAAGTTATTTCTTTACAAATCAAAAGGGGAAAAGAAACAATAGCCGCTAACGGCAACTCACTTCCCTTTCTCCGGCTTGCTGTGAATGGTGCGTCTGAACTGATTGCAGATGACAGCTGATCTCCGTATTTATTTATTTCTTCTCCGAATCCTTCCTAATGTTAAAATCCACTTCTTTTTAGTCAATTTAGGACCGAATTTCTTGCGTTCGAGAATTAAGCGCTTCCCCTGCAAGCTCGGGGCTTCGTTTTCCAGAGGTAGCTATGGCTTCCCTTTAGCCCGCTTCTCCCCCCCCCCCCCCCGCCGCACTCTTCGCTCCCTAGCGGGAGTTACCTGGCAGCCAGGCGGTCTGCGTTTCGGCTTCCGCGGGAACCTGAGTATCTGGACACCCTCCAGGTACTACTTCTGGGGTCCACTGCGCCCTGTGGCACCCCTAATTTCTCCGAAGAATCCCCGCTTGCGACGGGATCACGCTCAACCGGAAGTGGAAACCGGAGCCAACAGCATTATCAAACTGGAAGCATTTACCAACTGTAATTCCCGTGGAGTGGTATATGCAATTCAATGTATTTGTGACCGTTGGTACATGGGCAGCACTACAAGAACAGTTAAAATTAGAATACTAGAGCATAAGAATCGTATTTCTAACAAGGTGTTGGAAGCACCTCTTACATCTCACTTCTTAGAGGCTAAACATAAGGCAACAGATTTCAGATGGTTTATCATTTATAAACATTACACTCCTGAGGCAAACACAGATATCTTAAGAAAGAAATTATTACAGAAAGAAATGTATTGGATTTTTAGATTTGGCTCCTTAATTCCATCAGGTCTCAATGCTTATATTGACTTTAGTTCATTTTTATAATTTTCTACAACTCCATTCAATATCATTCTTGTTATTTTTTCCAAACTTTACCAACCCCGCCCATTGTTTTAAGAAGATGGCCTGTCCCTTTAAAAAAAAAATCATCCTATAGTGTATAAAGCTGTGATTGGAAACATCTGGTATCAGTCTTTAACATCAGCAGTAACATCTAGACCATGGGAGCATTTCAGCCATGTTCTTGAGTTTGTTTAAAATCTAAAACAGCTTGTCTTGTATTCCTTTCTTTGAATTTGTGCCATTTAGGTTTTTAAACCTGTCAGGGAACTGCCATCGGAAGGACAGGAGGTGGAAGGGCTCACTGAGGTTGAGAGAGACTTAGCAGCTGAAGAGGGAACCAGCAGGGGGAGAGAAGGAACTCCAAGGGAAAGTGAGTCGGAGGGATGGCTCAGAGACACTTCCAGCGAAAACAGTGGGGAGGTTTCAAGACCTCCTATAGGGACACCCACTCCTCGCTGGAAACTGTCGCGCCGAGAGTCCAGAAGACATGTTTCCGTTAAGGAGCTTTTATGCTGGAAGAGATTCCGTAAGCGCCCACTTTCGGATTCTGCTAGCGACTGACGGAGCCATGCTTGAGGGGCTCGGTCGTAGGCAGAGGTTTGCGGATTTGATCAAACTCTGAGGGACTAGGATTTTACGCACAAGCAGCTCATCATCCCATCACAGCAATCCGAAAGTCTCTGAAAGCAGCTTGTGCAGGGAGAGGCATCATGAGCAACCCAGCCGAAACCGGAGAAGCAGGAGGAGCTGGAGCGGGTCCAAGCCTGGAAGAAAGGTACAGGGTGCTGGAAGTCCAGCTAGCGCTGCAGACGGCGAGGCTCGAGGAGAGGAGGGCTCAGGATGCAGAAAAGGGAAAAACCACCCCGCTCGCAAGAAAGGTGCCAGGATTGGTGCCGAAGTTTGGGGGGGATCCCAGGAACTATCACGCCTTTAGGACAGAGATGCAATATGCTCTCAATCTGCAGTTTGATGACTTTCCCGACGAGGAGTCGCGAGTGGCTTTTGTGATTGGCCATCTCGAATCGGGGGCGAAGGACTGGGTTAGACCCCTGATGGCAGTGAATAATGAGATCCTAAAGGACACGAGGAAGTTTTTTCGTGCCATGGACCTGATGTTTTCCAGCGACATTGAGCAGGGAGTGGTGCGCAGACAGTTAATGGCTTGCAAACAGGGGAGCCGATCTGTCCGTGAGTACTGGACTGAGTTTACCATGTTGATCCATAAATTGGGGTGGGATCTATCGGCGGAGCCCATACAAATGCTTTTCGAAGAAGGGCTTTCTTCGGCGGTGAAAGACGAACTTTCCCGGGCGCCCAGGGCGGAGTCTATGGACCAGCTGACCAAATCCGTGCTGACCATAGGAGCACGCCAGGAGGCAAGAGCTTTGGAAAAGCGGGAAGGGAAAGGGGAACGTTGGAGGGATTTCCGCATTCCAGAGATTCCAGAGCCACCTTTCCCGCCGGCAGAGCCGATGGAAATTGGAACAGCGCGGGCGCGCGCAGTTTCAAATCCCAGTGAAGGGCGGAAGAAGGAGGGGAAGAGCGCCAAGAAATGTTATCTCTGCCAACAGCCAGGTCACTTTGCCAGAGTCTGCCCACAAAGAAAGGAATGGCAAGGGATGGCGGGAGCTGTTGGGGAAAAGGAGGAGGAAGTCAAGGAGCAAGTAAAAGCCAATGCCTGGCTGCCACCGTCGGGGCACAGCAGCCAGGCCAAAGAGCAGTGAAAGTGCCCACGCCGGAACCTCCAAGACCTGCTTTAGTGATAGAGGTGTTACTAGAGCTGCCAAACGGACACCCACTAAAGATAAAGGCGCTATTGGACTCAGGCAGCTCCTGCAATTTCATGAGTAAGGAGTTTGCAGCTGAGCACCAGATACAGACTATCCCTTTAAGTAACCCCTTGCAGGTGACCACGATCAATGGGAGGGAGCTGTTGGGAGGAGAAGTTAGCCAACAGACTGTCCCGATGATAATGAGGGTGGCAAGGCACACCGAACGGATAGCGTTTAATGTGGCCACCTTGGGAGGAGCTCCCATTATTTTGGGGATGAGCTGGCTGGCGCTACACGATCCGCTAGTGGGCTGGCATCAGAGAGTGGTCTCCTTTGGGTCAGCGCATTGCCTAGAACACTGCAAAGAGGGGAAGGCTCCGGAAGGGGGCAGAGTCACCCTAGCAGGGATGGAAGTAACGGACAAAGGGAAGGTGCCCCCACAATACGCAGATCTGAGCAACGTATTCAGCGAAAGGGAAGCAGACAAACTGCCGCCGCATAGACCCTTTGACTGTCAAATCAATCTACTCCCTGGGGCCCAACTCCCAGTGGGCAAGCTGTACGCTATGTCAGACAGGGAGATGCAGGAGTTAAGGGAGTTCATTGACAAAAACCTGAAGCGAGGTTTCATCAGAGAGTCCCGAGCGGTGGGGGGCAGCCCAGTGTTTTTTGTGGACAAAAAAACCACAGATAAACCGAGGCTTGTAGTGGACTTTCGGGCCCTAAATGCAGTGTCGGAACCTCTGGCTTTCCCTATGCCCCGAATTGATGACATTTTGACTAGGGTGAGGAAGGGAAAGATTTTTACAAAACTGGACCTGCGGGGGGCGTACAACCTGATACGAATAAGGAAGGGGGTTGAATGGAAAACCACCATGTTCACCCCTTTGGGAGCCTTTGAATATCTCGTTATGCCCTTCGGTCTACAAGCAGGCTCGGCGTGTTTTCAATCGTTTATGAACCACGTCCTGGGACCTTTGCTCTACAAGAATTGTGTAGCCTTCTTAGACGACGTGTTGGTATATTCAGAGAATGAGGAGCAGCATGTGAGGGACGTCCGAGAAGTGTTGGGCAAGCTGCAAGCTAACCAGCTGTGGGTGAAACTTGAGAAGTGTCAGTTTCATACCAAGGAGGTGGAATTCCTGGGGTACCGCTTGTCAGACAAGGGATTAGCCATGGATCCAGGCAAGGTCCAAGCGGTACTGGAATGGAAAACACCGAAAACGAAGAAGGATGTGCAAAGATTCCTGGGGTTTGGGAACTTTTATCGGAAGTTCATCAAGAACTTTGCCCACCTGACGGCTCCCATCACTGACTGTCTCAGCAGCAAGAAGAAATTTGTTTGGACGGCGGAGGCGGAGCGAGCATTTGAAGAACTGAAAAGGGCGTTCGCTTCGGAAGAACAACTCCTGCATGTGGATTTACAAAAACCTATGAGAGTGGAAACCGATGCATCAGACCGGGCGGTAGGGGCGGTGCTTCTACAACCGGGGAAGAGTAAGTCGGAGTGGAGACCGTGTGCCTTCTTCTCGCGGAAGCTGAATAAATCCGAGAGGAACTACACGGTGTATGACCGAGAACTACTCGCCATTTACGAAGCGTTCCGGAGATGGAGACATTTATTAATTGGTGCACAACATAAGGTGCAAGTGTGCACAGACCACAAGAATTTAGAGTATTGGAGAACGGCACGAATGCTCAACCAACGACAAGTGAGATGGGCCCAGGAGTTCTCCAAATTCCACTTTGAAATTTGTTATGTGCCAGGCCCAGAAAACGTCAGGGCGGACGCTCTCTCACGTAAACCCGAGTATTTGGAGGGGGAGGGAGCAACCGAAGAGAGACATGTCATCCCAGAGGACCGCTGGGTGTGTGGGGCAGCACTGGTGGGGCAAAGAGAACTGGTAGAGGAAACGGAAAATGATGAATACGCCCAGGATAAGCTTAGAGGTCTCAGGGGGGAGGGAGAGAGCCCCGGAGGCTTTGAGGAAAGAAATGGGGCATTGTATTACAAAGGGGCACTGTATATACCCGAAGGAGAATTGAGGGGGAGAGTACTCAAGCAGTTGCACGATAGCCCCACAGCGGGGCATTTTGGGCAACACAAGACCATGTGGTTGGTTACCAGGGAATTTTGGTGGCCCAAGGTGAGGGAAGATGTAAGGGAGTATGTAAGAGGGTGTGACCAATGCCAGCAAGCCAAAGGGGAAAGGCGGGCGCCAGCAGGGTTATTAGAACCATTACCCACACCAGAACGGCCATGGGAGGCGGTATCGATAGATTTTATGACGGATCTGCTGAAGTCCAAGGGGAAAACAGCCATCATGGTAGTAGTAGACCTGTTAACAAAGATGTGCCACTTTGTAGCATGCTCACATGCAGTCACAGCGGAAGAGACAGTGAAATTGTTTGTAGAACACATTTTTCGGTTGCATGGCGCCCCCTTGAGGGTGGTCTCAGACAGAGGCAAACAATTTACGTCCAGGTTCTGGAGGAAGCTCATGAGCTTACTGCAAGTGGAGGTCAATTTTTCGACTGCCCGGCACCCTGAAACCAACGGGCAGGCGGAAAGAGCAAACGGTATCCTCCAACAATACCTGAGGTGTTATGTCAATGACAGAGAGAACGATTGGGTCGAAAAGTTGGCGCTGGCAGAATTTGCCTACAATAATGCGGAGAATGTGTCTACAGGGATGAGCCCCTTTTTGGCAAATTACGGGTGTCACCCCAGGGCATTTCCAGGGGGAGGAGGGGAGAAATGGAGCGTCCCGGCGGCCGAACATTTTGTAGAAGAGATGGAAGCGATCCATCGTCAGCTCCAGCTCAACTTAGAAAGGGCCAAAGAAGAATATAAGAGGCAGGCAGACAAGAACAGAAGGGAAGGTGAAACCATAAGGGTGGGGGATCAGGTGTGGCTGTCAACCCAAGGGTTGCCGTTCAAAGGGGGTTGTAAGAAATTGAGACCCAAAAGATTGGGACCCTTTGAGGTCATTCAGCAGGTCAACCCAGTGGCTTTCAAACTCCGGTTACCCAACCACATGAAATTGCACCCAGTATTCCATAGGTCTTTACTGTCACCGTACAGGGGGGGACGTGAAGGGGAGTACACCAGGGGACCAGCCTTAGAAGAAAGGGAACGCAGCAGCCATGTAGCGGAAATCATCGATTCCAGGTGGAAGGGAAATCAGGTGGAGTATTTGGTGGCGTGGGAAGGGGAACCGGAGTCAGAAAACACCTGGGTGACTGCAGAGGATGTCAATGACGAGGTCTTAATAGAAACGTTCCACCAAAGGTTCCCGAGGAAACCTCAGCCTGTAGCAAGGTTCAGGAGGGAGTACTTCGGCACCACCGACGAGGAAGAGGAACTGGAAGGATTCACGGAATCGGAGTTGGAAGAAGGAATTGACTCCGATGACGAGGAGTACCGGGAGACCAGGAACAGCAACAGGTGGAGGGAAGTGTTCGAGACTTCGGAAGATGAGGGAGGTTCTTTCAGGGGTTTTGCTTCCTCACCGCCCATAGAGGAGGGGACGGGAGGGGGTGAAGGGGGCCCTGGAGGGGAGGTGGATGTCAGGGAACTGCCATTGGAAGGACAGGAGGTGGAAGGGCTCACTGAGGTTGAGAGAGACTTAGCAGCTGAAGAGGGAACCAGCAGGGGGAGAGAAGGAACTCCAAGGGAAAGTGAGTCGGAGGGATGGCTCAGAGACACTTCCAGCGAAAACAGTGGGGAGGTTTCAAGACCTCCTATAGGGACACCCACTCCTCGCCGGAAACTGTCGCGCCGAGAGTCCAGAAGACGTGTTTCCGTTAAGGAGCTTTTATGCTGGAAGAGATTCCGTAAGCGCCCACTTTCGGATTCTGCTAGCGACTGACGGAGCCATGCTTGAGGGGCTCCGTCGTAGGCAGAGGTTTGCGGATTTGATCAAACTCTGAGGGACTAGGATTTTACGCACAAGCAGCTCATCATCCCATCACAAAACCTTTTTGTAAAAGCAGCACTAGAATTTTCACAGCTGAGTCCTCAACCATCTATTACTGTGCTTTCTTCAAGTTGGGCTTTATTTAAAACTTGCCATTTAGGTTTTCAAACCTTTTTTGTAAATTCAGTATTAGAATCTGTACTTTTGGGTCCTCAATGCTTTATTACTGCACTTTGCTTTACCTAGGTCGAGCTAGGATTATAATACTTCAGAATTTTTTTGAATTTTGGTCATTTAAAGTTTATGATTTTTCTATTTCCTTTTGAGGAAACTGAACAGTTCAGTGAAACGAGGTTTGTAGCCAGCATCCAGTTAAGGCTTTGTTCTATTTTAGGTTTTTCTATTTTTTTCCTTAAGCTTTTTGATTTTTATTATTTAGTTTATTTCCACAAGATAATATTTCTAGTCGATTACTTCTTGTTTCAGGGATTTTCACAGTATTTCATTTGTTTTGTGCAATTTCTCAGTTCCGTGACTGTCTTTTTTCTATTGGTTTCTAAAGGGGCTCTGATGCAGCTGCTCGGCCATCAGATGGAGTAGTTGTTGTTGGTCAGCCAAAACCTCCTGCCATATTCTCTTGCAGGCACAGCAACAGTCAGATCTCTTGGCTCAGGGAATGCCACATTATTGCATGGAGGGGACCATTTGGTTCTCTGGGCAGTGGTGCGGGGGCCAGAAAGGCACTTTGCCTCAAAACCTGAGCCATCCACAGGTGGTCCAGCTCCATCAGGAACTCTACTGCTTGCTGCCATGCCACAGAGAGGAAATGGCTTGGTCTTCCCTGGTCTCCTGCACTCCAGAAGGATCCCTCAGTGATCTGGATCAGCCCCTCTGTGCTGCTGCATCTCTGCAGATGGCAAAAAGAGAGGGGAAACTTGCACCAATCTCACCCCTTGCTACCTCGCCTAGAGGATAGAGGCCTGTCCCTGCCTTCTCAGCTTCTGCTCTGTTGCTCTTCCTGCTAAAGGACCTAATCCTGGCTATGGTGCCACGGCGGGAGCCCTCCAAATCCTCTGTCTGTTGCCATGAGGCAGCAAATCAGCTGGGAATCCAGAGAGAGGAAGAGATTTGGAGACTGGCTGCTGACACTGTGGGGAGCGGGTTCTCCAGCTGTCTGGCCTCCCCCCTCAGGGAGAGAGTTACTTTCTGAGCAAGCCCTGGAGATTCCCAACATCTCTCTTAGGCCAGTAGAAGCTTGAGTGCCCCATACATGAAAGGAAATTGGAGGAGGTATTCAACCACTTTCTCCAGGAGAAGTTAAGGTAAGATGGAGAAAGCGCAGATGGCCACTTCTCTGCCCTCCATTGTACACCTCGGAGTGATCTTATGGAAGGCCTCCAGCAACACCTCTACCTGTCAGAGATAAAGGAGAGGGTCACTCAGATGGTACCAGGAAGTGGGGCTGTTTCAGGACCCTTGGGCTGAAGTTCTTGTTCTGACATTGTGAGGCCCCTCCCAACAAACATATGTCATGGCCACCCAATGACATGAGGTGGACTCTCCTACTTCAAGGCGGAGATTCTTCTCTCCTACCCTGGCAGCATCCTACCTCCACTGCTTTGCTGCTGAACTCTCGCAGCAAGTGGGAGACGTCCAAGGGCTAGAAGGTGCTCTCAACAGCAAGGTCACTGGCCAAGAAACACTTGGCCTCCAAGAGCTGCTCCACAGGAAGGGAGGTGACCTGAAACAAGAGATGAAGGTCAGAGATGTCCACAGGGAGAACTCATTCATTCATTCAGAGCATTTGTACTCTTCAGCCAAAAAGACTCTCAGAGAGGCTTATATGAAATATGTTTTTTCCCTTTCCCTTTCAAACAACAGTACAAAGTTAGTATCCATTATGTAGAAATATCAATTAACCCTTTCCCAGATTTACATAATATTTCTTTAATGCCAAACAGCATATAGAATGCTATTTATAATAAGATTCAACCAACTACAATATAGATGACTAAATTTTCCTTGACAGCATTCATTCTCCCCTTCTAAAATATTTGCCCCAAAAGTTTCTTTTGACCTTTGATAGCTATTTGCCAAACTTGATGGTACCATTATTCTACGTCCTAAAGCTAAGTCCCCTGGAAATGCCAACTTTCACCTACCTCCAGGAGTCTTTGAAATGCCATATTCTAATCCAAATAAGCAAGGGTCACTACAGCAAACCTCTGCCAACTTCTCCACACTGAGGATGCCAGAACCTCAGTTCATATAGTCACAGCCTCTGTTGCTTGGTGACATGGAACGCATGGCCACAATGCCAAGATTCCAGGAGAGTCCATGTGGCCTAGTGGTTAGAGTGTTGGGCAACTCTATTTCCTGCTCAGCCATGAGACGCACTGGGTGATCTTGGGCTAGCCACTCCCTGTCAGCCTAACCAGCCTCGCAGGGTTGTTGTGAGAAGATGGGGAGAAGGATAAATATGGACATCACCTTGAGCTGTTTGGAAGAAAGGAGGAATATTCTGTAAATGTCATAAACAGATCCATAAAATACCAATTGTGAAAAGCTGACCCATACTAGTCGCACAGTGTTTCTTCAATGAGATTTTGTACTTGTTTCCTACGCTAGATGGAGAAGATCACTTCTAACTTGCCTGCATTTGGACTCAGCCGCAAGATAGAATAGCCGCAAGAAGAATAGTAAAAAATAAGTGAGTAATAATAGAAAAGGTGTAAAAGTGAATAAAAAAAAATTAATGTTATGAGTGAAAAAAGGGGTTTGTGTATATAATTAAAGAATGTATTGGTAGTAATTTTGACTCACAGGCCATTTTAATTTAACTGGTTGTCAGGTCTCTGGGTAAGGGCTAAGGCGGTATTCCCTTCTATGGTTCAGGCCTCCTGCAAGGATGCCATTACAGTTCTTCACAGAAAAAGAAAGAAGAAAAAGAAGAAATTATTTTTTTAAAAAACCAGCATAATTATTATAAAAAAGAAAAAGAAATAAAAAGAAATATATATAACAGCTGGGGAGGGCCCATGCTGTGTATGTTTTTCCCCGTGGTGGCCTCTGGCGTGCAGTTTCCCCCTGAGCTACTCTTGTCATGCCAGCTGCCAGAAAGTTAGGCCCGGGTTGGGTCTAGGCTATGCCAAGCAATTCTTTGCAGCCTCCCTGGCCCTCCTGGTAATTTCCTTTGTCCTTTTGGTGTCGGTGGCGGCAGCGGCAGAGATAAGCTGGTGTTCAGCTGATGAGGGAATCCTTTTTTCTTTCTGCTTTGTTTTCTGTTCAGCTCCAGGCCCCAGAGCTCCGCTGGGCTGTTGGTCGGGTGCTCCCAGTTCCAGCACAGCCAAGGTCACGGGGGGGGGGGGCTGGGGGCGGCTTTCCTGGCTGACACACCAGACGTCCCCTGCTCCCCTCCGGCAGTGGTGGTGGTTTGGGCAGCTTGGGGACCAGTCAGGCAGCGCAGTTGGTGTTGGCTGTCCTCAGGAGCTCCACACACCCGTGGCGCCTGCCATCTTGCCCCGCCTGTGATGGCCTGGGATTCGGATTCGGATGCTGAACCTGAGGAGTCCCAGCCTGCACAGGATTCCCCGCCTCCAGAACCAGCTGAGCCGGGGCTGGGGCATGAGCCTGAAGGGTCCTCACCTGTGCTGGATTCCTCAGGTGCAGGCACCAGCTGAGTCTGCTCTGGCTCCTGAGGGGGTGGAGGACCCATTGCCTGCAGGTGCTCCACTCTCAGCCCTGTCAGGGGAAGCTGAGGTTGCCTCTGGGTCCAGCAACGCTCCAGCTTCTCCTGAGCTGCAGAGACTCAGGGTAGAGAGGCGGAGGGAACTAAGTTCCCACAGGAGGAGTGCTCACCTTCAGGCCAGGAGAGGCGAGTCACCTGAGGATCGGGGCCGCCCTGTGCCTCGGGGGCAGATAAAAGCCAGCCAGCCTCAGTCCCAAGTTGCAGGAGCAACTTCGTTGGTTGTCAGTTCCTGCCTCAACCCTGTCCTGCTATCCTGCCGGAGCTCCTGACCTCACCCGACTACCTGCCCTGCATCCAGCTTCAATTTTTACCGACTGTCTCCATACTGCACCTTTGATCTCGGACTGTGTGATGGCCTGGGAATCTGATTCAGAGGCTGAACCGGAGGAATCCCAGCCTGCACAGGAGTCCCCGCCTCCAGGGCCGGCTGGGCCGGGGCAGGGCCTTGAATCTGAAGGGCCTGCACCTGTGCCGGATCCTCAGGAGCAGACACCAGATGAATCCACTCTGGCTCCGGGGGTGATTGAGGACCCATTGCCTGCAGGTGCTCCTCTCCCAGCCCTGTCAGGGGAAGGTGAGGCGGCCTCTGGGTTCAGTAACCCTCCAGCCTCTCCTGCGCTGCAGAGGCTCAGGGCAGAGAGGCGGAGGGAACTAAGTTCTATCAGGAGGAGTGCTCGCCTTAAGGCCAGGAGAGACGAGTCACCTGTGGGCCGGGACCGCCCTAGGCCCCAGAGGAGATAAAGGCCAGTCAGCCCAGTCCCAGGTTGCGGGAGCAACGTCGTTGGAAACCTGTTTCTGCCAGCACCCAGACCTGTTTTTCCAGAGTTCCCGACCACGCTTCTTGCTTTGAACCCCGCTTCGCCCTTGGTGGACAGTCTCCAGACCCTCGACCCAGGACCGGACTCTGACCACACCTCACGGTAACACCCCCCCCCCCGGGGACCAGCACAGACTGGACTCGGACCCCGCCTCTCGGTTAGCCCATGGGACCAGCACACCGCCAGAAGTCCTTCAAATATTTTCAGATATACTCGATAGTTTCCTACGCTAGACGGAGAAGATGACTTCCAACTTGACTGCATTTGGAGTCAGTCACAAGATTGAAAGCATCTGCTTTACAGTAAATTAACCACATCCTAGTATGGGAACAAGCCAGCTTGTTTCAACAAACGCTACCACCCTCCATACCCTCCAACATTTCTCAGATGAAAACAGGGACATCCTATTATACATGGGTGTCTCCCCCCAGCCCACGCCCCCTATGTGTTTCATCAAACTGCTGGTGGAATATGGGAGAAAGAGCAGGGCTAGCTGAGCTGCCCCAGTGGGACTTACTTTTAAGTAAGCTTCAAAGCCTGGTTCAAAGTTTGAACTTCAAACTGTGCATTGTTCAAGCTGTAGGCTACACCAAGTTCAAATGCAAGCGTGTTCATGTCTGAAATCTTGTCCCATTCAAGTCAGTGGGAGGACACAAAAGGATCTGCAACCCTTTTAAACAGTTAAAAGTGGGAATTTAAAAACCCACAGGCTTCCAAGGAATAACACTCAAAATGCTGGTTTTGACCTCCTGAATTTCTGCTTGTCACACTTCATTTAAAGGGACACTAACTCTGCCGGTGCATCAGGGTGAGGATGGAGGGTGGGGAGAGGAGCCAGGCTATACGCTCAAGGTTACCTTTGCATATGTATACACATCATAATGGCACACATACACACATGCCAGAAGGGGATTAACACGGGCAACATGCCTACAGTTCAGTTGCCATGCCTGCTTCCTATCAACTGAACTCAGCCGGACAACACACACACACACACGCTTCTGAGTCTGTTACATGCTCACAGCCTTGTGTTAGCACTTTCAAAGACTAACACAAATATTTATTTGCAGCCTCAAAGGGGGTTAATTGAAAACCTCAAGACACTTATTCCCAACACCAGCCCAACAGAGATTATGCAATGGCCAGTCTTTTAAAGACCCACAAAACGTAGAATCATAGAATCGTAAAGTTGGAAGGGCCCCTGGGGGTCATCTAGTCCAACCCCCTGAAATGCACAAAGAGCTGCAGTTCTGCAGCAAGCAGGGAAACCAGAAATCAAATCCCCACTCAGCCATAGTGGTCACTAAGAGATCTTGGGTCACTCACCAACTCTCAGATGAACCTCCTTCACAGGCTTGTTGGAAGGATAACAGGGCAGGAGGAAGCTATAGATGACCCCCTGAGTTCCTTGGAGTTTAAGGAGGAGCATAGGAAGTTGCAGTGTTTGCGGCAAACATGAAAGCAGCACAAAAAGGAGACCAATACGGTGCATGGATCAAACGTGGTGTTGTATAGTGGGAAAGATGGGCAACAGACACAGCTCTTTTAAGCAACAGCTCTTTATTACAGCAGTTAGCACTGCTCTAAGTCAGTGTTTCCCAACCGGTGTTCCGCGGCACACTAGTGTGCCGCGAGACGTTGCCTGGTGTGCCGCGAGATGTTGCCTGGAGGGAGGCGGGCGAGTCGGGCGGCGAGAGGCGGGGCGGCGGCGGCGAGGAGAGGCCGCCCAGCGCGGGGCTCTCGCCGTCTGCCTGCCTGGCTGCCTGCGTGGCGCTGACGTCACGGGGCTGTAACGTGCCCCACATAGGCACACGCGGGGCGGCGAGCGAGCTCCCTCCCACATCCCATCGCCGCTCGCTTCGGCCGGCCTACTGGGCTGTCGCAGGCGGAAGGCCTGCGCATGCGCGAGGTTTTCGCGCCTTCGGGATTCCCTTCACGCCTTCCTCCTCCCGGGTCCTTGAGAGCGCGGGAAGCGGCAGCGCGAGACCGGCGCTGAGCCTGGTAGGTATTGCGCTTGCCAAGGCAGTCATTTGGGAAATGAAAACTTGCAAAGCAAGCAACCAGTTCAATCTGAAGTAAGTGTATGCTTAATATCCTGTATCTGAAACCTGTTCTGCCCCCTCCCCCACACTTGGTGCCATTTTCATCTACACATGCAGCAGAGTAAGTTGACCCAGAATAGTACCAATTCAGATGGCAGATGGGAGAATGACAGTGCTGAATGCTTTCCCATGTAGAACAGTCCCTGCAAATAAAAACCTAGCATATTTGGAAGAGGGATGCTAGCCTAACCATTACCTTCTATGCTGTTACTATTTTTTTTTACATAAGTAAAAAGTGACCTTTCCCCATCTGGCATGGTGGTGTGCCTCGAGATTTTTTTCATGAAACAAGTGTGCCTTTGCCCAAAAAAGGTTGGGAAACACTGCTCTAAGTCTCTCTGAACAACAGTGAAGCTGGTTGCCTTATATAATGCTCAATAACTTGTAACAGTAACAAATTGCAACTAACCACCAAATTGGTGAAAGCAACTCTCAATCCTTCATTTGCATACTGGTGGCCCAGAGTGAGAACTGCAGCCAGTCTGAATACATAACACCCCTCCCCACCTAGATAGGGTGTTAGGTCCCAAGCCATAATAGTTACTACCATGCACCATAATTGAATGTTGCTATAATATTCGACTGAGGGGACGTGGGTGGCGCTGTGGGTTAAACCACAGAGCCTAGGACTTGCCGATCAGAAGGTGGGCAGTTCAAATCCCCGCGATGGGGTGAGCTCCCGTTCTTCGGTCCCAGCTCATGACAACCTAGCAGTTCGAAAGCATGTCAAAGTGCAAGTAGATAAATAGGTACCGCTCCGGTGGGGAGGTAAACGACGTTTCCGTGCGCTGCTCTGGTTCGCCAGAAGCAGCTTAGTCATGCTGACCACATGACCCGGAAGCTGTACACCGGCTCCCTCGGCCAATAAAGTGAGATGAACGCCGCAACCCCAGAGTCGGCCACGACTGGACCTAATGGTCAGGGGTCCCTTTACCTTTATAATATTTGACAAACATATGATTCCACTATACACTAGTACAAGCTTAGTCAAGTTCCCGAAACAGTACTGTACATTAGACCGCATAATCCCTTAGGAAGGCTGGGCAAGTACGGATCCGGTTAGACCAGTGAGATCCCTCTGGGGAAACAGCCTGGCTGCCAAGACCTGAGGACACGCCCGCCGGAGACACAGGTGGGTGGCTCGACGTGGATGGATGGCTCGGCTCTGAGGTTTCTGTGTCTGATACAGCGGTGGCGGCTTCAGACTGTGGTTGTACAGGAGACTCCGGCAAGGGTGCAGGGACAGATGGGCTGTGTGCTGGAGAGTCTTCTCCAGTGCCTCCTTGTCAAGCTGGCTATAATTCCTCTCTGCTGATGACAATGTTCTTGAAAAGTACGCAATGGGGGCCTCCCGACCGTCAGGGAAACTATGGCTGAGGATGGCCCCAACACCGAAAGGCGAAGTGTCGTGGACTAGGACGAGAGGACATTCCACTTTGTACTGGACAAGGACGGAATCTGACACTAATAATGTCTTTACGGCTGCAAATGCGGTGACCTCCTGGTGGCCCCACGTCCATGATGCCTTTTTGTCCAGAAGCCGATGGAGAGGCTCAGCGACGGTCGCTTTGTGTGGCAGGAACATGTTGTAGAAGTTCAGTAGACCTAAGTAGACCTAAGAAAGCCTGAAGATCTTTCTTGTTCTTTGTTGTGGGGTGGATGCCAGAGCTGTCAACCAGGTATCCCAGGAACTCAACCTGTGGTACCGCGATCTGGCATTTTTCTCTCTTCACCTTGAGACCTGCTTCTTGGAACCTGGTCAGGACAACCCGAAGCCAATCCAATAGCTGTTGTGTTGTTTTTGCTGAGATGAGCACATCGTCGAAATAGGGCACAACGCCTGGCAGACCCTGTAGGAGTTGCTCCATCAAGCTCTGGAAAATTCCCAGTGCTACTCTGACTCCAAACTGCAGCCTGCGACAGCGGAAGGCTCCACGGTGGGTGACGGTTGTGTGTGCCTCGGCAGTGGTGTCGTCCACCGGCAGCTGTTGGTATGCTTGCGCAAGGTAGAATTTTGCAAAAACTTTGTCTTCTCCCAGCGAGTGCAGCAAGTGTTGGACGACAGGGACGGGGTATGCATGCTGTTGAACATGCCTTGTTTATCTCAGTCTCAGTCTGTCAGTTTTATTGCACATAGCCAAAGGCTGCCGCAATGTACACAGAATTATTTGACAATTAAAAGAAAATATACTGAATTGATAAAAAAGACTTAAAACATTTATATTATTAAAACATTACGCACTCTAAACAAAGCTATAAAAGTACCCCAATGTACAAATAAAAACATTCAACACTAAAATTCATAAGCTAAAATCATCACATGGTCACTAATGTTAAAACAATATAAATTAATACAGTGTGCAATTTATACTCAGAGTTTGGTGACAAAGATAGAGCATAGCCTGAGGTAGATAGATAGGATCAAATAAATTCATCTCCTTTACAGTTAATGGCTACCTCGGCTATATAATTTGCTCTAATTTTCCTAGCAGCAGTTGCAAAAAGTGCTACCCGCCAGGTCACATACTTATCTGTGTCTGCAAGGAGATATAAAATAATGTCAAGGGGGTTCTGGCCAGGGGACCATGTCATTATAGGTACCAAAAATCTTTTTCTTGCATCATTATATAACGGACAGTGCAAGATATAATGCATAACGTCCTCTACTTCAGAACATCCCCTAATGCAAACACGTTCGTTTTTTGGTATACCTCTGTGTCTCCCATCTCTATAAGCAGAGCTTATTGTATTTAGTCGTAGCTCTGTAAAAGCTTTTCGAAGCTGTGCAAAAGTCAATTCATTAAAATAAGATATGTGTTCATTGACCTCTCTAAGTTTAAAATACAATGGGGTGCATGTAGATGTGCACATAGAGTTTAGATCGTTTTTAGTTGCCACTGCCCTTATAGTTCGTTTAAAAATATTTTTCTGTGAATATAAGGGGAGTTCTTTAATCTCAGTCACTGAGAGGTCATATTTGCCCATCAGTTGGGCAGCATGATGTACCCAGTTTTTAAGGGGTAATCCATTTGATCCAAGATCCAAGATGGCGACAGCTTAGCAAGCAGGCTTCGGAGCTCCACAGATAACAGGACTGTAATTAGCATTGACTGCCACCCAGGGAAGTAATTTTTCCTTTTTTACTTCTCTACTTTTAAACTTACCAACCTACTGAGATTCTAACAGCACCTTATTGTCTATGCTATGAGAAACATCTTGGGCAAGTTCTGTGAAGCATCCTGGGCAGGCCGCCAGCTGCTAGCTATTAACCGCCAACTCCCTTCTACACTTTGTTCCTGAAACTCCTGGCAGTCTCCACACAGAGAAGCTCTTAAATTGAACAAACTGAACACTTTCTATTTTTTCTCTCTTTTTTGGTTGGGGAGACCTCTCCTTGTTTACTCCCCACGGTAACGCTATGCCTGCTAGTAAACGCCACAGGGACCCAGAGGATGTAGCTCTCTCACCGGCTTCCAAACAATCTAAAATAGAGGACTTTTTAAAACAAATCTGCTTTTATAGTTCCAACAAAAAACCGGTTTTCTCCTCTTGAAGATGATTGTGAGTGTGGGGAGAGTATTCAAGGTGAGAGCGTGGAACTGGACCCAGCAATGGAGCAAGTTGATCCTGTGGCGGTCAGAGAGGAAGGAATAACAAGTAGGGAGAGCACCCAATTAACTCTAATTGCAAGAATGGTTGAGCATATCTTCCAACAAATTAGAGGTGTTGCCTCTCAGATAACCCAATTATCCAAAGAGGTCCACAGATTATCAGTTAATAACAAGCAGGCATCAACAGAACACCATAGTACCAAAGGGAATTGGCGACAACAAGAGCAGACCCCTAAGCCCAACACAGAACGTGCAGAGGCTCTTAAAACAAATTCTTCTTATTTAATCTTCCAACCAAAAAAGATCTGCATGACAATTTGTGGAAGGCCAGATCAAACTCCTAGCTGGAACGGTGCCCAGTGTTCCAAACGACATTTATCAGACTTACTTGGTATTGGACTTACAGAGATCGACCTCGTTAGGACTGAACTCTTGAATAAAGGTAAAGGTACCCCTACCTGTGCGGGCCAGTCGTGTCCGACTCTAGGGTTGTGCGCTCATCTCACTTAAGAGGCCGGGAGCCAGCGCTGTCCGGAGACACTTCCGGGTCATGTGGCCAGCGTGACGAAGCTGCTCTGGCGAGCCAGCACCAGCGCAGCACACGGAAACGCCGTTTACCTTCCCGCTATAAAGCGGTACCTATTTATCTACTTGCACTTAGGGGTGCTTTCGAACTGCTAGGTGGACAGGAGCTGGGACCGAAAGACGGGAGATCACCCCGCCGCGGGGATTCGAACCGCCGACCATACGATCGGCAAGTTCTAGGCACTGAGGTTTTACCCACAGCGCCACCCACGTCCCCTGAACTCTTGAATAAAAAGGTAAAGGTACCCCTGCCCGTACGGGCCAGTCTTGACAGACTCTAGGGTTGTGCGCCCATCTCACTTAAGAGGCCGGGGGCCAGCGCTGTCCGGAGACACTTCCGGGTCACGTGGCCAGTGTGACAAGCTGCATCTGGCGAGCCAGCGCAGCACACGGAAACGCCGTTTACCTTCCCGCCAGTAAGCGGTCCCTATTTATCTACTTGCACCCAGGGGTGCTTTCGAACTGCTAGGTTGGCAGGCGCTGGGACCGAGCAACGGGAGCGCACCCCGCCGTGGGGATTCGAACCGCCGACCTTTCGATCAGCAAGTCCTAGGCACTGAGGCTTTTACCCACATCGCCACCTGCGTCCCTGAACTCTTGAATACCACAAATCAAATTCAAAAAATTATGTTAACTTTTTCCTCTCCTAGATTGCCCTCACTGATTCACAAGCTGAAATTCAGATTGTCAAGCCGAGGAGTTTTTCCAACCCGGGTATTTCGCAATTCTATTGTTGCACCCTTATGTAAGATGAGGACTGGTGCTTCAAAGGGGCCCACAAAACCAAAGCCTGGATCCCCAATGGAAGTAATGACAGCACAAAAAAACTTGACAGGTGGGGAGGAAACAGACATGCCTGAGTTGAATTCGCAGGATCATGCCCAACATCAAAATAACCAGGTGAGCCAAAAGAAACAGCCGATTCCTCTAGATAATCATCTTCAGGAATCTGAGCACCTCTTTGGAAGAGGATTTTCTCAGCTCCTTTAGGAATCTCCCTCAGGAAGAGCAACAAACAATTATCAAGAGGCTTGATCTTATGAGCCAGACATTGAAAGAGATTAAAGAACCGGAAGCAGAGACTGATAATAGACCCAATGGCCACAACAGAATGATAACTATAGAACCACCGGAGTACTGGACAAAGATGAGATATTTAGAAGAGGAGAAGTCAGGAAATACACCCAAGGAATCCCCATTGGCAAGCGATTTGCAAAGAAAAGGCCCAGTGATTACAAATGTGAGTACTTTATGTACAACGACTGAAATAATCGAACATTTGGATTATTCCACTAGCATTAGCAATACTCTGTTGCCTCAAAAACTGGTAAACTCCGAGAGTACATTGGCCAAAATTGACTAAGAGTAAATCACTGTAAAACAATTAAACTTCTCTCATGGAATGTAACAGGGTGGACGAACAAGATCCAAGACAGTGATTTCTGTTCTTATCTACAAACATATGATATCATCTTTCTTCAAGAAACCTGGGCAAAAGAGGGCACTATGGTTGAATTACAGGGTTTTACAAGTTGTACTCAACCAGCTCTTAAAACTGTAAAGTATGGAAGGCCTAGTGGGGGGCTGGCGGTGCTGGTGTCAACCTCTCTTAATGTATCAATTCAACAGTGCCCCTCGTTGACCACCCCTAATTTTTTAGTGTTGTCCCTTTCTGATAGTTTCCTGAGAAATACTTATTGCATCTGCATGTACATACCTCCAGTAAAGTCTTGTGGGGAACTGAGATCATATTGGGAAAAACTTGACCAACTACTCGAAAGTATAGACTCTCTGTCACCTAGCCCTCGGCTTGTCTTGGGAGGTGACTTCAATGCCCGGATCGGCCTTGTTTCCCCACAAAATACAATATTATCTGGACTAAACTTGGAGGACGAACCTGAAATCTGTCAGAGGGCAGCAATGGACGCCTTGTTTATCGTACACTTATAATCAGCACAGATGCATACTGACCCATCAGGCTTGATGGGCATCACAATAGGAGTTTCCTGCTTAGCCTTTTCCACTGGCTCCAGAAACCCCTGTGCTTATCTAATTGTTCGTCCACTTTGGGCTTGAGTGCGAACGGCACGTGTCGAGGCTTCACCCAGATGGGTGAAACCAGTGGGTCGAGGCTAAAAGATATGGGCGACCCCACATACTGTCCCAAGGTTCCATCGAAAACTTCTGAGAACTCCGCGACGATAGCGTCCAACCGTGAAACACTGTGGATGCCTGTGATTCCCAACCCCAGGGACGCAAACCAGTCCAGTCCTAGCAGGTTGGGGCGATTCCCATTGACCACAACTAGCTAAAGCGTCCCCAAAAAACCCTTGAAAGCTATTTTGAACTTACCCACACCTACAACCGGAATGCTGTTTCCTTGGTAGTCTCTCAAATGTAAGTGGTGGGACTCAAGTTGTCTCTTGGATACCTTGGGAATCAATCTTTTGATGGTACTCCAAGATACGATAGACATGGCAGAGCCCGTGTCGACTTCCATGTCGCATGGTTTGCCCTCAATTGTCACAGTTACATAATTTTTCCAGTGGTCAGACCTGTCAGCCCAGCCAACAGTCTGCTCAGCCAAACAGCCACAGTTGGTGACGGAGTGGCAGTCCTCATTGGCAGACCTTGTCAGTGACTTTTTGTTTCCCGATGCCAATAGTGTGTCTGCTGGTGTAGACGAGCAACAAACCCTTGCAATATGTCCCTTACAGGAACAACGCCGACAGATGGCGTCCTTGAAACGGCATTTGGACCGGGGGTGATTGCCACCACAACCCACACAGTCTGATTGGTTTGTTGTTCGCTGCTTGACTATTCCACGTTCCTGTTTGATGCGACAGACATCATCCTCGTTATCTGAACAACTCTCGGATTTGCTGATCTCCTCATGGTAAACCGTAGTCGGTTTCTTTGGAATCGTAGGGCTGTAGGCCTACGATTGCTGTTGAATGTTTTGCTGCCTCCATGGCCTGGGCTTCCTCGATGGCTTGTTTGAGAGTGAGGTCAGATTTGGCAAGGAACCGGCACTGTAGCTTTTCGTCCCTCACACCGCACACGATTCGATCAAGCAAGGCATCGTCCAAGTCCCGGAATTCACAGTGGTATGCAGCCTTCCTGAGGGCCGCCAGGAATTCGCTGATTGTCTCCCCCTCCAGTTGTATCCGGTGATGGAAAACGTGGCGAACAGCGATTCTTGAGATTTTAGGTGCTGTCAGGGGTTCAGGGACAGAGGCACAGGTGAGGGAGGAGACAGAGAGCGAGGGGGAAGAATCCCAGGGCAGCGAGGAAGAGGATGACGATGACTTGAGGGATTCCGTGAGTCTTTCAAGTGAATCGGAGGATTCCCAGAAGGGGGCGCCTGTGGTCAGGCCAAGGGGAGTCACAGGGGGGACTCGTCAGGAGCAGGGGACCAGCGGGGGAACCCAAAGTGGGAGCTGGGAGTCGGGACCGGCTTCTCCGCCAGAGCGCAGTGAAGGGGGTGGAGATTCCAGAGTGACAGGAGAAGCAGGTCCGAAAGCAGAGAGGGAGGGGAGATCGGAACAAGACATCCTCCCGGAAGGGGAAGGGAGTAGTGCAGGGAGCAGTGTAACTGTCAAGAGGAAGGTTAGCGGTTGCGAACGCGCGCCAAGTTCAAATGTGGAGGCGCGCGGAAGAACAGGGAGCCCGGAGGAGGAGCCAGGTCCCAAAGCACGCAGGAGGGGGGAAGAGCTGTCTGGGGATTCCGCGTCAGGGGAATCCAGGAGGGGCGAAACCCCAGGGGGCAGGAAGACCCTGCGGAAAAGGAAGGAAAGGAAGAGGTGGAGCAGCACAGCCCTCTTAAACTGGTGCAGAGGAGGGACTGACTCAGAGGGGACTTCAGCGGTCTAAGCGTAACAGACGTGGGGCTGCGCGCCTCGGCTGTGGAGCGTACAATGAACTTCAATAAACATTTTTGTATATAAACTGGACTTGGCGTTGGTCTCTTGTGAGCTGGGACCTGAGGCAGCCCTGACAGGTGCGTAGTGCCCCTTGAGTTTCTCAGTCAATGTATCCCAAAGCACAGATTGCACAGCAATTGGTGTAACGAGGGCCCGAGCCGTCTCGAAAACTTCTGAACCACAGACAGTGAGGAAGAGAGCTCTCTTTCGATTGTCTGTCAGGTCTGTGAAAGCATTTGCCTTGAGGTAGCATTCGAAATGGGCAAGATAAGACTGCCAGGACTCAGTTGCTGGAGAATATGAGGGTAGAGGCAGTAGCAATGCCATGATTCCTTGACGCTGACTGAATGGTGAAGGACAGGATGCTAGCCTCAGCGATATCTCAGCTCTTGAGTTCTCAGCTTAGTAGTTCAGCTCTGGCTTTGTCTTGTTTCATCCCGATCCCACCTTCGTCGCCAGTGTTGTATAGTGGGAAAGATGGGCGACAGACACAGCTCTTTTAAGCAACAGCTCTTTATTACAGCAGTTAGCACTGCTCTAAGTCTCTCTGAACAACAGTGAAGCTGGTTGCCGTATAAAAGGTAAAGGTAAATGTACCCCTGCCCATACGGGCCAGTCTTGACAGACTCTAGGGTTGTGCGCTCATCTCACTCTAGAGGCCGGGAGCCAGCGCTGTCCGCAGACACTTCCAGGTCATGTGGCCAGCATGACATCACTGCTCTGGCAAGCCAGAGCCGCACACGGAAACGCCGTTTACCTTCCCACTAGTAAGTGGTCCCTATTTATCTACTTGCACCCAAGGTTGCTTTCGAACTGCTAGGTTGGCAGGCGCTGGGACTGAGCAACGGGAGCGCACCCCGCCGCGGGGATTCGAACCGCCGACCATACGATCGGCAAGTCCTAGGCGCTGAGGTTTTACCCACAGCGCCACCCGCGTCCCTTGCCGTATATAATGCTCAATAACTTGTAACAGTAACGAATTGCAACTAACTACCCAATTGGTGAAAGCAACTCTCAATCCTTCATTTGCATACTGGTGGCCCAGAGTGAGAACTGCAGCCAGTCTGAATACATAACACTTGGGACTTTTTGCATGTAAAGCAGGTGTTCTGCCATCAAGCTTTGCTCTTTCTTCAAATACACGGAGCCTGTGCAGTTTTCCATTTTGGTTGGAAGAGACCCAGAGTGTCATCTAGTCCAACCCCCTGCAATGCAAGCCTCAATGTATTCAATATGTGTTTCTTAAATACAGTGGTACCTTGGTTTAAGAACAGTCCTGTTTAATAACGATTCAGTTTACGGACTCCGCAAAAGCGGAAGTAGTCTTCCAGTTTGCGAATTTTACCTCAGTCTAAGAACGGAATCCGAATGGTGGAAGGGCACCGGCGGCGGGAGGCCTCATTAGGGAAAGCACGCCTCGGTTTAAGAACGGTTTCGGTTTAAGAATTGACTTCCACAACGGATTAAGTTCGTAAACCGAGGTACCACTGTATGCATATTTTAACTGCTCATTTTATTAATGTTTTGGTTCTTTTATGTCTATTTGTTTTCAACGTCTGGCTTCTTATTGATTATTTAAATGTATATATTTTATTTTATGCAGATAAGGCGTGCTATTTACAAGATAAATTCAGCACAACTAACTAAATAAAAGGTAAATGTAAGCAGTATTACAGTTCTGCCAAACATTAGCTTTCTTAGAATGTGTAATCCACAGTTAAGACTTTTAAAATGTGCTGATCTGTACAATGATACGGAAAGGGGGGGGCATGTCTTCTCCAACCCTTTCCGCCGGTCACCAGAGGGTTCAAGGCGATGACCTCAAGGGGCACACGACCCCACAGGAACCCCAGTCCCCTCACTGTTACACAAGCACCACACTCAACCCCAAGCCCCATGAATAAAGTGCCTTTTTCCCTTCCTATGCCCGTTTGTTATCATGAATAGACCGGGCGAAATAAGCCCGAGCACCTTATCCCCCCTCCCACTCAATTGTTTCCATTGGTAGACCGTACAAAGTTGTATTTTGTATCTTATGAATGAACTCGCCTATCTGCGTACTGCAGTGTTCTACCCAATCAGAACAATGCATTCGCCTTGCAGAGCTAGCTCAGCTCCAGCTGTTGCACGCCTCGTTTAACCTTTGACAAGCTGCTGACAGCTCCCCGCTGGGAGAACAATGGAATCGAAACTCGTAAACTTGTAAACCTGTCAAATCTTGCTACAATGTATCTAGTTATTTCCAAATTCAACTGTCACTACCTAAATGGACAAAAATACATAAAAATTCATAGAAAATCAACCGTAGCACTGATTCTCTCGCTTTCGGTGCCAATCTGCTCAATTTCTCTACGACTTCAAGACTCCTCCGGTGTCCTCCATAATTCCCCAAGCGAGATGTCACGTACACTCAGGAAGACCCTAATCACCCTGCCAAGCCTTTCCTCCAGGCAGTGCCAGGTGACAGATTTTGCAAACCTGGACTCTATTGTTCCCTCATCAGGATGTACTTATCTGTGCATATCCCCAACTCTGCATATTTCCCCCCTCCCTCCTCCATATGTTAATCCTGTGTAACCCAACCCTTTCTTAATGTATTCATGATGTAACCATGATGTATTGATGATGCTTCTGCACTGTATCATGGGAAATGGAGGGAAGTTTTAAAAGTTCATGTCACCCCATCCTCGGAGTTCAATCTCGCCTTGAACCTGTTGCGCAATAAACATGGATCTTCTGCATCTTCTAATCTAATCTAAGCTAAGATGAGCTGAGCTGAGCTGAGCTGAGCTGGTAGTGTTGATGTGTATAGTTGGTCAGTCGCTTTTGCACAAAGACTTTTAAGAATAAAACTCTGCAAGGATACTTTTCTCGTGGACTCTTTTATGCCGACAAGGGTCCGAGGACCAGGCTGAGGCGACAAAGGGAGGTCAGAACCCTTTTTTTTTTTTTTTACAAACACTGACAGGAGCTTCTCACTTGGCAGCAGATGCATATTTTCTACTTAATGTATATCTCACATTTACTTCTTGCATATGCTCTACTGTTTCATTGAAATTTGCTTCCGAGGAAGCATAGACTGCAACTTTTAAAAAGTAAAGGTAAAGGACCCCTGACAGTTAAGTCCAGTTGTGAACGACTCTGGGGTTGCGGTGCTCATCTCGCTTTACTGGCCAAGGGAGCTGACGTTTGTCCGCAGGCAGTTTTTCCGGGTCATGTGGCCAGCATGACTAAGCTGCTTCTTGCGAAACCAGAGCAGCGCACGGAAATTCCATTTACCTTCCTGGCCTTACCTTCCTGGATTCTCTGCTGGATGGGAATGTGCCTGAGGCCTCATCAAAGGCTCAGGTCGTTATTATCGTCAGGAGGCGATTCCGAAGGCTCGGCTGGAGGAGGATGAGCTTTATCAGCTTGGCCGAGCAGAGATCCTGACACGCTGGAGCGGTACCTATTTATCTACTTGCACTTTGACGTGCTTTCAAACTGCTAGGCTAAATGCAAAATAGATTCTAAATGAGAAACTACACAGATTCCAGAACAAACTTTGTTTCTGAAACTTCAAAGTGAAGTGCTGGCTAGGTTACACTTTTAAGAAAACGATGCGAGAACTAGGGTTACCTTAGTGCATTACATTTACATATCATTGGGTGCTATCACAACTGAGCAGAAAGAGTGAATGAAAGTCAGCCTTATTCTCAAAGCACTCGTTCAGGATTCTCTTTAACACAGGAAGTGTAGAGATTTGTATTCCAAAGGATGACAAGGAAAGGCTGAAAGGTAACTTCAGCATAGTGGTAGATTTAAAATTGGTTAGAGTTAAATGGGAAAGAAAAGGAGGGGAGGGGTGGTGAAACATATTATTTTATACAGTGTGCATGTGGAGTTTTTTGTCAGCATCAACTGGGTAGGTTCACTTTCTATTCGCTTATTACATTTCCTTGGTAGTGAGAGGGACTGGGGGTGCATTTATTAATTTTGAAGGACAGGGACTAGCTTTCTGTGGAGTGTGGTCCATAATGTGTGTATAAAATTATTATAACAATGTCACAATATATTTTATCGGTGCACACTAAGGTACTTTATATGGCGTAAATTTTATTTTTTATAGACACGCAGTAATATGTACAGGATTTATATAAACAGACAAAGCTAAAATATACTATACGTGCACTAATATGGGATACCCCACCACGCACATAATGCTCTCTCTCTCTCTCTCTTTTAATATATATATATATATATATGGGACGTGCCCTTTAAAAGGCGGAGGAGGGAGGTTCTCATCGCGTGCTCAGCCGTGCCCATTCGTCGGACGGGAGTGAGAGAAAATTCCCGCGAGCGCGATGTGCGTCATCGGCCGCCGCCGGCGGACACGTGATGCGGCGTCTCGGTCGCGCCGGGCGGCCCTCGGGCGGCTATCAATGACGCGTCGCCGCGGCTAGCACGCTGATTGGCGGGCCGCGGCTTCAGGTTGGAGGGGGAGAGGGGAGGAGTTGGTGGCGGCGGCAGAAGAGAGGGGCAGCATCAGCGGTGGCGGCGCGCGCTGCCCCGCCCCCCGCTTCCCATCCTCCTGCGCGAGGCGGCGGCGCATGGCATCGGGGTCTCCCTCCGGCCTGCGCCTCTTCCTCCTCCTCCTCCTGCTTTCCCCTTTCCCACCTCCTCTCCGCTCCCTGCCAGGCCAAGGCCATGACCGACTTCAAGTTGGGCATCGTGCGGCTCGGCCGGGTGGCCGGCAAGGTGCGCGTGGGGCTCCGTGGGGCGGCGCGGAATGGGAGAAATAGGATTTGCGCGTCTGTATGCGGTGTGCGTGTGTTTCCGTGCCCGCGCGTGTTCTATGTTGGGAGATCCGCGCCCCTTCTTCTATCACATCACCGCCCTCTCGCGCGTCTGACCTGCTCCGTTACGTCACACAGGACCCCTCTGTGACGTCACTGGGTTCATTGGGGTTCCATGATCCCTTTAATGTTATTATTATTATTATTATTAATTATTTTTAAAGGTAGAAGGATGCGGGAGGCTGGTTTTCGTTTAGGTCCCTTTTCTCTGTTTTACTCTCTCTTTGCATCTCTCCCTGTAGAGGGGTAATGAGCTGTTCTGTGGAGCACTTCCCGTTGGTGGACCTCAAATGGGGAGATCTATTTCTTTTTATATCCTTCGTATTCAGGCTATAAAGGGGTCCATAGCTCACTGGCAGAGCACATGGGTGGCATCTGCAGTTTCAAAGGGTTACATAGCAAGTGATCTGAGAGGCTTCTTTCTGCTTTGGGGTGTGCCTACTGGTTAGACTAGGTGATACTGACGGATTTGTAGTCTGACCTGATCCTAAGTTGCTTCCTATTTTCTTGTGCAGGTTTGATACATTTCTCTTTATACATACTTGCTGTAACTTTCTTTTGTTGTTGTGCTTTTCTGTTTTTGTTTTTTGGAATAATCAACATGGACCACAAAGGATGTGTACCAATACTTGGTGCAGTGTCTTGCTTTTCAGGTTGTTTGGGTTAAGTTTTGTATGTTAATCTGTTATAGCAAAAACTGAAACACAAAACTGCTCTTTAAAGACTAACTGATTTGTGTGGTATAATTATATTGGGCCAGAGCTGCCCCTCTTAGTTGCAGATTTTGGTCTCTGAGCAAGAACTTACATTTTACAGTTCTTTCTTCCTCTCCTCTCCTACTTCCAAAGGCAAGAGAAAGGCAGTACACTCCTTTCTGGCATTTGGACTTCCTAGAAGGCTTGTGGACACAATGGTAGGTAGAGATCCCAGAATGCTCAAGGCTAACCCTGGAGCAGCTTTCCCCTGGTTTAGACAAGTGTGTGACGTATGCGCGGTCAGATGAATGACCTATTTAAGGTGTAAAACTTCTCTTTTCAGTGTAAGATGTGCCCTGGAATAGCTTAAAGTGTTGTTGTGCTGAAATGAAAGAAGAGTGCCTTGCTAGGGATTGGAAAAGTATCCACAATATAAAGTATTTAATTATCCTTCCTTTTTTATTCTAGACAAAGTACACACTGATTGATGAGCAAGACATTCCACTTGTGGAGAGTTACTCTTTTGAGGTAAGAACCATGTTATCTACCTTATTTCCACATTCCAAGTGTTGAATTCAAACTCCCATCAGGTCCAGTCAGCATATCCAATGGTCAGAAGAGCATTGGGAGGACCACATGCCATCTATTATTCCTCTTGATCAGGGATGGGGAACCTGTGGCTCTCCATATGAACCCTGACCTGACATGGTCAGTAATTAGGGTAGATCAAAAACAGGAAGGGTTGACTGTCTAAGGAACCTGCTTTAAGCAAACTCATGAAAGCCAGTGGTCTCATATACAGTAATGACTATCTGAATAAGTTGGCAGAGAGAGAAGAGGAGGCATTTTCCCTTGAAACAGCATGTGGGTCATAAAAGGACTTGGCCCGATCCAGACATCTGGGTTTGGACTTGAGGACTTGTATGAAAAGTACCAAGTTCTCCAAAGACTCAAACTGTTCTCTGAAGTAGGATAACTAGGCAAGTTGTCCTTCACTTGCAGAATCAGGAGTAGCTTTACTTTAGAATGCATTTTCTTTTACAGGTGAAACTCGAAAAATTAGAATATCGTGGAAAAGTTCATTTATTTCAGTAATTCAACTTAAAAGGTGAAACTAATATATGAGATTGACTCATGACAAGCAAAGTAAGATACAGTGGTGCCTCGCAAGACGAAATTAATTCGTTCCGCAAGTCTCTTCGTCTTGCGGTTTTTTCGTCTTGCGATGCACGGTTTCCCATAGGAATGCATTGAAAATCAATTAATGCGTTCCTAGGGAAACCGCCTTCAGACCAGGTCCGGGGACAGACTGTCCCCGGACCTCTTCTGAAGGCTGGGGGGGGGGGGGACAAGGGCTTTTCTTCCCACCCCCAGCATTTTAAAAAACCCTGGGACAGCGGAGGACTTCTCCGCTGTCCGGGCGATCTTAAAATGCTGGCGGGCGGCATTTTAAAATCGCCCCGGGACAGCGGAGGACTTCTCTGCTGTCCGGGGCGATTTAAAAGCCCCTGGGAAGGCAGGCAGGGGGGACAAAGACTTTCGCCCCCCGCCCGCCTTCAGAAGGTGTTCCCGCCCCCCCCCCCGGCCCGCCTTCGCAGCAGCGCTACGAAGCCCGGCGGCTGGGGCAGGTGTTCCCGCCCCCCCCCCACCCCGCTTCGGAGCAGCATTCCGAAGCGGGGTGGCTGGGGCAGGTGTTCCCGCCCCCCGCCCGGCTTCGCAGCAGCGCTACGAAGCCCGGCGGCTGGGGCAGGTGTTCCCGCCCCCCCCCCTGCTTTGGAGCAGCGTTCCGAAGCGGGGTGGCTGGGGCAGGTGTTCACGCCCCCGCCCGGCTTCGCAGCAGCGCTACGAAGCCCAGTGGCTGGGGCAAGTGTTCCCGCCCACCCCCACCCCGCTTCGGAGCAGCGTTCCGAAGCGGGGTGGCTGGGGCAGGTGTTCCCGCCCCCCGCCCGGCTTCGCAGCAGCGCTAAAAAGCCCGGCGGCTGGGGCAGGTGTTCCCGCCCCCCCACCCCGCTTCGGAGCAGCGTTCCGAAGCGGGGTGGCTGGGGCAGGTGTTCCCGCCCCCGCCCGGCTTCGCAGCAGCGCTACGAAGCCCGGTGGCTGGGGCAAGTGTTCCCGCCCCCCCCACCCCGCTTCGGAGCAGCGTTCCGAAGCGGGGTGGCTGGGGCAGGTGTTCCCGCCCCCCGCCCGGCTTCGCAGCAGCGCTAAAAAGCCCGGCGGCTGGGGCAGGTGTTCCCGCCCCCCCCACCCCGCTTCGGAGCAGCGTTCCGAAGCGGGGTGGCTGGGGCAGGTGTTCCCGCCCCCCGCCCGGCTTCGCAGCAGCGCTACGAAGCCCGGCGGCTGGGGCAGGTGTTCCCGCCCCCCCACCCCGCTTCGGAGCAGCGTTCCGAAGCGGGGTGGCTGGGGCAGGTGTTCCCGCCCCCGCCCGGCTTCGCAGCAGCGCTACGAAGCCCGGTGGCTGGGGCAAGTGTTCCCGCCCCCCCCCCACCCCGCTTCGGAGCAGCGTTCCGAAGCGGGGTGGCTGGGGCAGGTGTTCCCGCCCCCCGCCCGGCTTCGCAGCAGCGCTAAAAAGCCCGGCGGCTGGGGCAGGTGTTCCCGCCCCCCCCACCCCGCTTCGGAGCAGCGTTCCGAAGCGGGGTGGCTGGGGCAGGTGTTCCCGCCCCCCGCCCGGCTTCGCAGCAGCGCTACGAAGCCCGGTGGCTGGGGCAAGTGTTCCCGCCCCCCCCACCCCGCTTCGGAGCAGCGTTCCGAAGCGGGGTGGCTGGGGCAGGTGTTCCCGCCCCCCGCCCGACTTCGCAGCAGCGCTACGAAGCCCGGCGGCTGGGGCAGGTGTTCCCGCCCCCCCACCCCCACCCCGCTTCGGAGCACCGGGAGAAGCGATCTCCCCGCAGCCCCTTGCTTCAAAAGAGGTCCGGGGGCAGACCTCTTTTGAAGCAAGGGGCGGTGGGAAGAAGCGATCTCCCCGCCGCCCCTTGCTTCAAAAGAGAAGACCCGCTGTCCCCGGGGCAAGCTTCGTTTTGCGAAGCAAGCCCATAGGGAAATTCGTCTTGCGAGGCAACTCGAAAACGAAAAAACCTTTCGTTTTGCGAGTTTTTCGTCTCGCGAGGCGTTCGTCTTGCGGGGTACCACTGTATGTCAAGCCTTTATTTTTTATAATCGTAATGATACGGCTGATGAAAACCCCAAATTAACAATCTCAGAAAATTAGAATATTGTGAAAAGGTGCGGTAGCTATTCAATCCATAACATCTGCAATGGGTTCCTGAGCCTTTAAATGGTCTCTCAGTCTGGTTCAGTAGGAAGCACAATCATGGGGAAGTCTGCTGATGTTCTTTGGGATGTTCCCAAAGTGCTGTATCGAAGCACATTAATGGAAAGTTATGCGGAAGGGGAAAGTGTGGCAGAAAAAGGTGCACAAGCAGCAGGGATGACCGCAGCCTGGAGAGGATTGTCAGGAAAAGACCATTCAAACGTGTTGGGGACTTTCACAAGGAGTGGACTGAGGCTGGAGTTAGTGCATCAAGAGCCACCATGCACAGACGGATCCTGGAGATGGGCTTCAGATGTCGTATTCCTCTTGTCAAGCCGCTCCTGAACAAGAAACAACGTCAGAAGCGTCTTACCTGGGCTAAAAAAAAAAAAAGAACTGGTCTGTTGCTCACTGGTCCCAAGTCCTCTTTTCTGATGAGAGCAACTTTTGCATCTCATTTGGAAACCAAGGACCCAGAGTCTGGAGGAAGAATGGGGTGGCACACAATGCCAGATGCTTGAAATCCAGTGTGAAGTGTTGATTTGGGGAGCCATGCCATCAGCTGGTGTTGGTCCACTGTGCTTCATTAAGGCCAGGGTCAACGCAGCCGTCTACCAGGAGATTTTGGAGCACTTCATTCTTCCTTCCGCAGATGAGCTTCATGGGGATGCTGACTTATTTTCCAGCCGGACTTGGCACCTGCCCACACTGCCAAAAGTACCAAAACCTGGTTCAGTGCCCATGGGATTACTGTGCTTGATTGGCCAGCAAACTCGCCTGACCTGAACCCCATAGAGAATCTATGGGACATTGCCAAGAGAAAGATGAGAGACATGAGACTGAGCAATGCAGAAGAGCTGAAGGCTGCTATTGAAGCATCCTGGTCTTCCATAACATCTCAGCAGTGCCACAGGCTGATAGCATCCATGCCACGCCGCATTGAGGCAGTAATTGATGCAAAAGGGGCCCAAACCAAGCACTGAGTACATATGCATGCGTCTACTTCTCAGACGTCCAATGTTGCTCTATTTGCAATCCTTGTTTTGCTGATTTCATTTACTATTCTAATTTACGAGATTGTTAATTTGGGGTTTTCATCAGCTGTACGCCATGATGTCACAATTATAACAAATGAAGGCTTGACTTATCTTGCTTTGCATGTCATGAGTTTATCTCATATATTAGTTTCACCTTTTAAGTTGAATTACTGAAATTATCATGGAAAAGTTATTCTAATTTTTCGAGTTTCACCTGTATATAGGCTTCATGTATTTTTAGATTGGAGTTTGGGGAGCTTCATAGAAAATGTATTGCTCTTGGAAAAGGGGCAGATTTGAAATACACTGACATTACACTTTCACCCATTCATTTACCTGATATCAACAGGTTCTGCACAGGCTTTTGAGGTGTCTGGGGGGAAATTAGAGACTCATCATGGTTTATATATATCCTCAGGCTCACTGAACAAGAAGGCTCTGATCTTATATAGAGTCTGTTAACTCAAGCACATAAACTGGGTTCTTGAGGCAGAGTTTGCATCTCATCTGACATTTCCCATGTCCATTATTGACCCACTTTCTCTCGTCTGATATAGACCTGACTGATTTTGAACTTTAGAGGCTCTACTCAGAGTGCCTCTGCCTTCAGATGTTAGGAGAGTGTTGACTGGGAACAGAGTCCCTCGTCTGGTGGCACCCTTTTCCTGAAACATTTTCCCTAGTTATAATATGCATAGCACCATCATTTAATATCTTTTATGTGACAAGAGAAAACTTTTATTAACCCAAGTGTTTAATATTTTGCTATTTCTTTTTTTATTAACATTTCTGTTACTTGGTTTGCAGTTTTCTGTTTTAATGACCATTACGTTTCTGTCTATTAATAGTTTTACTTACATTTTACTTTGTTTCGTATTTGAAGCTGCTATGGTGTTTAGATGAGCGTACAAATATTTTAAACAAAATGCATGAAGAGATGTGTTCTCTGTCTTTGGCCAGGCTCGGATGGAGGTCGACGCAGATGGAAATGGTGCTAAAATATTTGCCTTTGCATTTGACAAAAACCGAGGAAGAGGGTTCGGACGCCTGCTGCATGAGTTACTGTGGTAGGTATCATTGTGCAGGGGGTAACATAGCTGCAGGTTTCCAGACTGCTGAGGCATGTGTATGTATAGTCTTTGGAGATGGGCACTACAATGGCAACTCTAACGTGTCAGGGTAAGCCATAAGCTGTGGTTTGCTGTGCATGAGCAGATAGCGTCTGTATTACCTCTCCCCATTCATGGTGGGAAGAAACAAACCACAATCCCTGGCTTAGCATTGTGTCCAAACCAAGGGGTTGTGGTTTGATTTTCTCCTGACAACCCAGAGTGTGTAGCCAATGTTTGTTTTTAGCTTTCTGATTGTGATTTGTTGGAGGTGAAACAAACCATAGTCCCTACTTTGGACACATCTTCTAAGCTCAAGGGATCATGGTTTGTTTTCTTCTAGTATGAGCAGAGGGGAGACAAATACATTCACAGTAAATCATTAGCTAAGGTTTACTGTGATGTACAAACTGAGCCACCATGTAAAAGGAAAGTGGGCTGTGTTGTGTGTTAAAGTATCTTTTCCCCCTCCCTTTTTCTCTCTATAATTTGAACATACAAAACTGCCATATATTTAGAAGGAGGTTGATCCATCTAGCTCTGTACTGTCTATGCTGACTGACAGCAGCAGCAGCAGCTTTCCTGGGTTTCAGGCAGGGGACATTCCTAGTTCTACTTGGAAATCTTGGAGGTTGAACATGGGACCTTCTGCATGCAAAATGTGCCAACCCATCCAAGTGCCACAGGGCTACCCACAACTTGAAGCCAGGGTTCCTACATCCAGAGACTCTACTGCTGAGCTATGATCCTTTCCCTTTAACAGCTTGGGTGACTTAAAAGAAAAAAGAATTTGCCTGCTACCTAGAAGATGCCAGGTGTATTTCTAAGGCATTTCCCCTGATCACCACCCAATTTATCTCTTAACTGCAGGGATGCCTGCAGAAGGTCATCAGCAGAAGATCTTAAGAACTGGACAGGGGGGTGGGTGTCCTTTATGCCTTGGGTCCTATGCCGTGTAAGGTTTTAAATTTTCAGACCCAGCACCTTGAAGTCAAAGTAAGCTTGTTAAGCTCTTTTGCATCCATTGAGATGTGTTGTCTCCAATGACCTGCCCCGGTTAGAACCCTGATAGTAGCTCTTTGAGCATGTTGGAGTTTCCATACTGCCTTCAAGGGCAGCCCATGATGTATTATAGGAGTCCAAGCAACTAGAAGCATCAGAATTCTTCCTTTCAGGAATTGCAGGTGGCTCGTCTTCTCTTTCAGGGAGAGGCATCGGGGGGGCATCGCCCCTGGCTTTCAAGTCATGCATTTGAATGCAGTGACAGTGGACAATCGTCTAGACAACCTGCGATTGGTTCCATGGGGATGGAGGCCCAAAGCCGAAGAAATCTCTAGTAAACAAAGGTAAACTCTCAATAACAGTGTCACAGGCAAGAGGGACAAAAGGGGCTGGAAGTCAAACAACTCCAGAACGTGTTTCTTTGCATAGCCCCTTGATGATTTTTTATGTGTGTTTCTTTGCATCTGAAGAAACTGTGGTGCTAAGTTCTCTCTGGCCTGGCCCTAGATGGGAGGATATGTCTCCCACCCTAGGTTATTTATTCCACTCAAACAGCAACAATTCTCAAGAGTTCCCTTGAATGAGGAATCAGTTGTTAAACTACTCTGGTAATTGTATGTCTGCTAGCGAGAACAGGGGCCTTATAACAACTTTCAGCACCCTTAACAAGCTAAAGTTTCCATAATTCTTTAGGGGAAGACATAACCGTTTAAGGCTGTATCAGAGTCCTTTAAAGGTATGTTAAGATTGTGGCTACTGTCAACTCTCTGCTTTGAGAGGTATGGAGTTTTAACATGTTGCAATGGTGCAGCACAAGCTTGCTGCGGAAATGTTTAATTTGCTGTTTTTTCTTGAAGGGAACAAAGCTTATACTGGCTGGCGATCCAGCAGCTTCCCACAGACCCCATAGAGGAACAGTTTCCGGTGCTGAATGTGACGCGCTATTATAACGCTAATGGGGATGTTGTGGAAGAAGAGGAGAGTTCGTGCACATACTATGAATGTCACTACCCTCCCTGCACAGTGATTGAGAAACAGGTGCGTTCAAAACCAGAAGCAAGTCATGGATAAGACTGTTCTAGGCTGGCTGCTGCAAGTTCACCCTCTTCAGTGTGGTTGCTTCTTTTAAAAAAACCAAAAAGTCCTTAGGCACAGCTAGTGTGTTCTTTGTACCCCCTGCAAGGAATTTCTCTGCACCGTTTTTAGCCTAAATAGTTATCCTGGCCAGCGGCTTCCAAGCTTCAGACACATCTCTCTCTCAGTGGTGTTCTGTGAAGTACAACTGACTGTGCTACCATTCTATTTGGATAACCCTTCATCCTACCTCTCGGTGTGGAAAAGTCAGTGTTGCACATAGGCCCAACCCCCCTTTTCCTAGCCCACTTTTTCTTAGGACAGGGTCATGGGGAAACAAGATCAAAATGAACAGCTCTGGTTTTAAACCTCACTGAAGTAACTTTGTTGTATAGAAGGATGGATAGAAGTCACCCGAAAAGATAACCTGTACAAAGGGAATCTGTTCCTCTGATGACGGTTTTGGATGCTTTGTGGAGGAAAATATGTAAATAGGTCTGTGGATATAGAAGCGTTCTTGAGCTCAGCAGGAGAGCATCGGTTTTGAGTCCTAGGTTCAGTCTCTTGCTAGAGCTGTGAAAAACCACTGCTCGAAACTTTGGAGCACTGCTTCTGTGCAACATAGGCAGTACACTGAACTGGGCCATAGTAGTCTGATTTGGTGTAAGGTAGTGTTCTATGTTCCAAAGCCATAGTTATAAACCCAGGGGTGGGGAACTGCAGCTTGAAACTCCCTCAGCCCCATTCAACCTGGCCAGTGCAGGAGGTGGGGGTGGCGAGCGACACAGCTCCCTATCCTTGTTGTAGACCATGAGGGAAAGAAATTGAGAGTGCAGTCCTGTACGTGTTTACTCAGTCCCATTGAATTCAGAATGTGTAAGTTTGGGTGGGGGTGCAGAAGAAGAAGAAGACACTCATAATGAGACCTTCAGGTTCATAAACAAGAGAAATGCACCAGTGGGGGCTGGATAATATTTTATCCACAATGAAAATCAAGGCAGCATTTTGTAGGGTTCCCAGGCTGTTCTACTCAGATCCTGACAAGGCCTGCTTTAGTTCCTACAAAGATTGCACTGGGACTGGCCACCTTAGGACCCTTTTGGTTGGCTTTTTTTTGGGGGTGGTGGTGGTTTTCTTTCTCCAGGGGCCCTGAAAAGGGATACTGATTTTTGTCCCGTACTCCTCTCTCCAGTTACGTGAATTTAACATCTGTGGGCGGTGCCAGGTCGCACGGTACTGCGGCTCGCAGTGCCAGCAGAAAGACTGGCCGGCCCACAAGAAGCACTGTCGGGAGAAGAAGCGAGTCTTTCAGCAAGAGCTTGGACCAGAACGATGACCAGCTGGCTGAGGCCTTAGCCCCACAGGGCACCTTCCCAGAAGGTTAAGGAGGAGTTGCCCACTTTGCACGGACTGCTCACTTGAAGCCAGAGGCATTGACAAAAAGGAGAGAGAGAGAGAGAGAGAGAGAGAGAGAGAGAGAGAGAGAGAGAGAAAGAAAGAAAGAGAGGAGAGATTTTTATATATATATAAAAAGACAAACCAATCCCTGTGATGCTTGAGGAAAGGGACTGACTCTTCCCTTCCAGTGTTAAAAAAAGAAAACGTCTGAAGAAAAAAGAAAAAAAAGACTACTGGGGAAGCTCTCCTGCTTGGACGCTTTCTGTTATTTATATGTTAATATGTTTGTAAAGTTATGTACAGAGGTTTTGTTTTGTTGTTAGAATGTCTCTTACATAGGACTCATTTACTGTAATGTTCAAGTGAGAACACATTGTTGGTTGAAATAACTGTCCAGTAGCAAAAAGAGAAACAAAAACAAAAAAAGTTTTTCCTCCCCCTGTGGCTAGGAGAAGGCCTGGGGAGCTAGCTCAGAACATCAGCAGTTAAATCTGAACAACTCTGCATGGAAAGTTGTGTTTGCAAGTAAAGGATTGGAATGGATTGGCTGCCTTTTTTGCTCTTTTAAAAACTTGAGCAGCTGTGAATGATTGTCCACCACCATCAACAGCATGCTGCTGGTCTGTCCCCCCCACCCCCATGAGTGACACTTTCCTCTGAAGATTGCAAAAGCCGCTGAGCTGCTTAGCTGCTTCCCATCACTGTTCTTCCCCATCTGTTTGTAGAGGCAATCATGCCCCCCCATCCTGGTTATCATAGTTCCTAATGATATTTCCACCACTCCACAAGGAACCATGGGCAGTAAGGTGAAGCTGCAAGCAGGCTTCCATGAGCAGAGGTTCGGGATTGGTGACTGATGACCCTGTTTCTCATTGAAAGGCGTACAGTCATAGGAAATTCTATATTGGCATGTCACTGTTGAATTTAGGCCAGTACAGCATTATTGTTAGTCCTCCCCTGCCCTTTTGTCCTGCTGTAATCTTTTAAGATGAACAGGGAATAGTTTCTTATTGTAGCATCTATGTGCCAAACCATGACTCTCTGCCGTACTCTTGCATACCTACTTGGTGGCTGTCCCTCCACATCTCTCCTCTGTCCCCCCACCTACCCCGAGTTTAGGGATAGGGAATCTGCCCTTCCAGATGTAGTTGGACTCATCAGCTTCAGTCAGCATAGTTGGGGATGATGGGAGTTGTAGCCCAACAACGTTTGGAAGGCAACAGATTCCTCATTCCTGCCTCTGGAGACCTAAACCTTTTAAAAGTAGTGTAAGACTTTTTTTAAAAGGCAAACTTGCTTTGAGTAGTTTAAGTAGGTAGAATAATAAGTTGTGTATTCTCTGAGACAGGCCAGTGGTCCAGTGAAGGGATGCCACTACATTTCTCAAAGCAAGGTATTTTAAAGTTGCAAAAACTAAGTGACTCTGCACGTATCTATGTGTGGAACTCCATGAGACACTTGACTTAAAACCAGGTGTCTGTGTGACAGGTTCTATTTATGCCCATACCAATATATCGCTCAGAATTGGAGATGGGTGGAAGAATGTAATTGTTTACCACCATCAGCAGTAAGTGGAAACAGACCTGATATTTGACCCTTAGTGTAAGGTGGGCTTGATTTCTTGTGTGCAAACAAAGAAGACCCCATCCATGCAAATCATGGGGAGAGCATGGTTCCTGTTGAGACTACCTCTACCCAGCCACAATGAGCCCATGTGTTGCTGATTGATATCTGGATCCAAGGCAGGTAAGTCCAGGTAGGCCAGTTTCTAAGTCCAGAGTAGGAACCTATCCTTTTCATCTATCTATAGTGTGGGGATCAGTAACTGAAAAGCCTGTCACCAATTTAGTCTCCATGAACAGTACCTTGTGGCCCTCCTAGCAGCAACATGGATGTTAGACGTGGATGCAGTAACAACTAGGAGGGTTTTTGGCATTTCACTGTGGGCTGGGGTGGTGGTGGCATAGACGTGTGACCCACCAATAAAAGTACAGTGGTACCTTGGGTTAAGAACTTAATTCGTTCCGGAGGTCTGTTCTTAACCTGAAACTGTTCTTAACCTGAGGTACCACTTTAGCTAATGGGGCCTCCTGCTGCTGCCGTGGCCCAATTTCTGTTCTCATCCTGAAGCTATTTCTGGGTTAGCGGAGTCTGTAACCTGAAGCGTCTGTAACCCAAGGTACCACTGTAGTTGCTGGGCAGGCCTGTACTGCAACCTTAGCAGAGTGGTTTATAGGCAGCTTTCCATGAAAAGGGACACGGGTGGCGCTGTGGGTTAAAGCCTCAGCGCCTAGGACTTGCCGATCGAAAGGTCGGCGGTTCGAATCCCCGCGGCGGGGTGCGCTCCCGTTGCTCAGTCCCAGCACCTGCCAACCTAGCAGTTCGAAAGCACCCCCGGGTGCAAGTAGATAAATAGGGACCGCTTACTAGCGGGAAGGTAAACGGCGTTCCGTGTGCTGCACTAGCTCGCCAGATGCAGCTTGTCACGCTGGCCACGTGACCCGGAAGTGTCTGCGAACAGCGCTGGCCCCCGGCCTATAGAGTGAGATGGGCGCACAACCCTAGAGTCTGGCAAGACTGGCCCGTACGGGCAGGGGTACCTTTACCTTTACCTTCCATGATTATTCATCTTCTAGCCATTTTGGACTAGAGCTTAAATCAACTGAGCCCTGCCAGCTGGGGCTGATGAGTGTTGTAGTCCAAAACAGCTGGAGGGCACGAGATTAAGAGCATAGGAAGAGACTGCTGGATCAGGCCAATGACCCATCTGCTCCATCATCCTGTTCTCACAGTGGCCAACCTGATGCAAGCCAGACTCAAATACAAAAGCACTCTACCCACCTTTGGTTTCCACCCGCTGGTATTCAGAAGCCTTCCCGCCTTTGACAGCAGGCAGAGCATAGAGGCATTGTGGCTAGTAGCCATCAATGGCTGCCTCTGAATTTGTCTCGAATCCTTTTTTTTTCTTTCCACATTAAATTGGTGGCCATCACTGTCTTCTGCAGAAGCAATGTTGTGGAATGCTAGTTTAGGCTCTCCTGACAGTGGCCAATGTTTCTCTACCCTGAAGTGCCCCCAATTTGAGCCTGTTTTTCAAGACTTATCAGTCAAAGGAAATCATTGCTTCTTGGGTATACTTGAATCTGGCCACTTATTTCTGTGTTTTGCCTGTAGCTATATTGAACAAGGGAAATGTGTCACTTTTCTCTCCCACCCTTTACCAAAGGGATACTTGAGTGGCTAACAGGAAGAGCAGGATAAGCAGAGAAAAGAATAGCTGCAGCTATCAAAACTCAAAATACGTACAAGATGATCCAAGATGGCGTCGTCGTTAGTAGTAGCGTCGACTTGAGCTCCGCATCAGTTGATGCTGTTTTTATTATTTTTATCAGTTTTTATTAGCTTTTATCAACCTCAGTATTATCTTTGTTAGTTGGCAGCTATTAATTTACAAAGCCTAGGTCAAGGGCCTGAGTTACAGAAAGTCTGGAAAGCGCCGGAGAAGGCCCTAATTAGCTCCGGCTCAGCATCTCTCTCTCTCTCTCTGGAAAACCAACTGCAGTTGGTCCCAGCACAGCTGAGCCTCACTACTTCCCCTCTCCTTCGGCGGCTGAAACTGAAGGAAAGTTCTGCTTCATTTTATTTTATTTTATTTTTTAAAAGATATTTATTGAAATTTTGAACAGTAAAACAAACTTCACAATCAAAAAAAAAAAAAGAGAAAACATCACAATCAAATAAAAACAGAAAAATGCAATACAAAACATAAAAAGTAGAAGAAAAAAGACATAAAAAGACATAAAAATCCAGTTTCTTACTTATTGTTTTCATAACCCTCCTTCCTGACTTCCTCACATCTCCCTTTTCTGTGTTCCCCTTTACACAATCGTATTCAGCAGTGCCTTACCCTCTTTCAGATCTTATTCTATGTTATACATTTCAACTATTATGTCTCCAATTTTTCCCTTTATATCATTTTGTTTAAATTTGACATAATGTTATTCTAGCTTTTTCACCCTTCTTCTTATAAAACATTTTTTACATATTCCTTTCACCTATGTCACTAATGCCATATTGTCTTTATATCCTGCATCATTTTAGCATTCAAACATTTTGCAATGTTTTTGCAAGTAGTCTTTAAATTTCTGCCAATCCTCTTCCACTAAATCTTCTCCCAGGTCCCGGATTCTGCCAGTCATTTCTGCCAGTTCCATGTAGTCTATCACTTGCATCTGCCATTCTTCCAGAGTGGGCAAATCTTGTGTCTTCCAGTGTTTTGCGATAAGTATTCTTGCTGCTGTTGTTGCATACATAAAGAAAGTTCTGTCCTTCTTTGGCACCATTTGGCCGACAATGCCCAAGAGGAAGGCCTCTGGTTTCTTAGGGAAGGTATATTTAAATACCTATTTCAGTTCATTGTAGATCATTTCCCAGAAAGCCTTAACCTTTGGGCACGTCCACCAAAGGTGAAAGAATGTTCCCTCAGTTTCTTTACATTTCCAACATTTGTTATCAGGCAAATGATATACTTTTGCAAGCTTGACTGGGGTCATGTACCACCTATATATCATTTTCATAATATTTTCTTTTAAGGCATTACATGCCGTGAATTTCACACCAGTGGTCCATAACCGTTCCCAGTCAGCAAACATAATATTATGACCAATGTCTTGCGCCCACTTAATCATAGCTGATTTGACCGTTTCATCCTGAGTGTTCCATTTTAACAGCAAGTTATACATTCTTGAAAGCACCTTAGTTTTAGGTTCTAACAATTCTGTTTCTAATTTCGATTTTTCCACCTGGAAGCCTATTTTTTTATCCATATTAAAAACCTCTCTAATTTGATAATAATGTAGCCAATCTCGCACTTTATCTTTTAGTTTCTCAAAACACTGCAATCTCAATGTGTCTCCGTTTTGTTCTAATATCTCCCAATATTTCGGCCACTTGGCCTCCATATTGAGTCTTTTCAGAGCCTTAGCTTCCATGGGTGACAACCACCTTGGGGTCTTGTTTTCTAATAGATCTTTATATCTTGTCCAGACATTAAACACTGCTTTCCTGACAATATGGTTCTTGAATGCTTTATGAGCTTTGACCTTGTCGTACCACAGATATGCATGCCACCCAAACGCATTGTTAAACCCTTCCAAATCCAAAATGTCAGTGTTCTCAAGAAGTAGCCAGTCTTTCAACCAGCAGAATGCTGCTGATTCATAGTACAACTTCATGTCTGGCAGGGCAAACCCCCCTCTTTCTTTAGCATCAGTCAATATTTTAAATTTTATTCTGGGCTTTTTGCCCTGCCAGACAAATTTAGAAATGTCTCTCTGCCACCCCTTGAAACAGTCCATCCTGTCCACAATCTGCAAAGTTTGAAACAAAAACAACATTTTTGGCAATACATTCATCTTTATGGCAGCAATTCGACCCAACAAGGAAAGCTTCAATTTTGACCAGATTTCTAAATCTTTTTTAACCTCTGACCAACATTTTTCATAATTATCTTTAAATAAATTCAGATTTTTGGCCGTCATATTTATCCCTAGGTATTTCACTTTCTTCACCACATTTAAATCTGTCTCCTTCTGAAACCTTTCTTTTTCCATTATTGTCAAATTTTTCTCCAAAACCTTAGTTTTTTGCTTGTTTAATTTAAATCCTGCCACCTGACCAAATTCTTGAATCAGTTCTAAAACTCTTTTCGTACTAGATTCTGGCTCCTGTAATGTCAAAACCAGGTCATCTGCAAAGGCCTTGAGTTTGTATTGTTTAGCTCCGACCTGAATTCCTTTAATCAACCGGTCCCTCCTAATCATGTTCAAGAGCACCTCCAGGACCGAAATAAATAGCAATGGAGAGATAGGGCAACCCTGTCGTGTTCCTTTTTCAATTTTAAACTCTTCTGACACCACATTATTAACTATCAGTTTTGCTTTTTGTTCTGAATAGATTGCATCTATACCATTTTCAAACCCCCGTCCCACTCCCATTCCCTTAAGATTTTTCTTCATAAAATTCCAAGAGATATTGTCAAAGGCCTTCTCCGCATCAATAAAAATCAAAACTGCTCTTGTATTAGTGTTCGTTTGCAGTAACTCCAAAATATCAATAATGTTCCTTGTATTGTCAGACAAGTGTCTGCCTGGGAGGAAGCCTGCCTGGTCTTTGTGTATCACTTCATTTAACACTCTTTTTAATCTGTTAGCTAAAATATCTGCAAAAATTTTGTAATCCACATTTAAAAGGGAGATGGGACGGTAGTTCTTGAGTTGTGTCTTTTCAGTTTCAGATTTTGGTATAAGTGTAATGAAAGCTTCTTTCCACGACTCCGGTGCCTTCTTCCCCTCCATAATCTCATTGCACACCTCCTTTAATGATTGAATTAAATAGTCTTTCAAAGTCTTATAATACTTGGAGGTTAACCCGTCCAGCCCTGGAGACTTGCCCAATTGCATGTTCTGAATGGCACCTTCAATCTCCTGTTCCGTTATCTTATGATTCAATATTGTCTTGTTTTCTTGAGATAGTTTTTGTAATCCATTAGTTCTTAAAAATTGGTCTATATCAGTCTCTTTCTGCGGCCCCTGGGTGTAAAGTTGTTTGAAGTATCTCTGGAAGCATTTTCTAATCTCCACAGGATTCTGAATGTTTCTCCCTTCAATCTCAAGATTGGTAACCGTATTCAACTTCTGTCTTTTTTTCAACTGCCATACCAGGAGTTTTCCACATTTATTAGCCGATTCAAAAGTCTTTTGTCTCATTTGTTTGATTTTCCATTCGACTTCCTGATTTATCAATTTCATATATTGTACTTGATATAATTTAATTTCTCTCAAAATCTCCTGTGACTTTGGTTTCGATCTTAATTTTTTCTCTCCTTTTATTTTTTCCAAAATTCTGTCTTTTTTCTCATTTTGGGTTCTCTTTTTTATTGCATTCTGCTGTATCAGAAACCCCCTCATCACCGCTTTGCTTGCGTCCCAGATTATTCTTTTTTCCACTGTGGTTTTCAAGTTTACTTCAAAGTAGTCCCGCAGATTTTTTTGGGCCTTCTTAACAATCTCTTGATCTCTTAATAAGGTGTCATTCATCTTCCATCTGAAGGAACCAGTTGAAGTTAATCTCATTTCCATCTTTACTGCATTATGGTCGGAGCAGGTTTTTGGGCAGATTTCCACCTTTCTAGTCTTAGGTGCCAGTCCTCTAGTTATCCATATTTGGTCAATTCTTGTCCATGTCATTTTGGCTTCAGAGAAGAATGTCCCTTCTCTTCCTAAGGGGTTTTTTGTTCTCCAAATGTCAATCAGATCCATGTTGTCAGTTAGTTCAAAAAAGGTTTTTGGTAGCCTGCCCTCTTTTGTTATGCTTTGACTTTGGGCTTTGTCCATGTTCGTAGATACCACCCCATTCATGTCACCCATCATAATGATGTTATTATAGTCCATATAATCCAGCATTGTCTCATGCAACTTCTTGTAAAATTCCGACTTCCCCTCATTTGGCGCATAAATTCCCAAAATCAAAAATTTTTCTCCTTGTATTTGAATTTCAATTGCCAAAATTCTTCCTTGCTCATCTTTAAAAAGTAATTTTGGTGATAGGCTTTCTTTTGCATAGATGACAACTCCTCTCTTTTTCACTCTATCAGATGAAATAAATTCTTGACCCAGTCTCTTATTAATTAAAACTTTCCTATGAAGCCTCATCACATGCGTTTCTTGTAGGCAAATTAAGTCTAATTGTTCCTTTTTTAATAAATGAAAAATCTTCCTTTTCTCAGGGGAATTAAAACCATGAATGTTCCAACTTAGTAGTTGCAGAGACATTTTGAGATAGTTCTATTCTCCCTTTGGCGGTGGTATCACTTTCTCAGGCTCATCAGAACCCAAAGGTGTAGGTACAGAACTTAGTGGTCCAGATCCTAAGGCTCTTAATTCACCTTCAGTCCCTTTCTGAAGGTCTTCTCCGTAGTCACTCAAAAAATTTTCCTTGTCTTCAGCTGTTTTGATTTTAACTTTCTTCCCCCTAAACGTAAAAGATAGTCCCTGGGGGAACTCCCATCTAAAAATGATTCTGTTACTTCTCAGTAGTGTCACCAAATCTCCGTAGTTAGATCTAAGTTCCAATAAGTATTTCGGAATGTCCTTGTAGATTTCCACTTTAAAATCCTGAATTTCAAGGGTCTTTTAAAAGTGCGCACTCAGTATCTTATCTCTTTCTACCTTCGTTCTGAGGGAGATCAGGCAGTCTCTAGACTTAACCTTCCTCCCTCCTTTTCCAAGTCTGAATGCACTTACAATTTTAAAATCTTTATCTTCTTCCAAAGACCAAAATTCTGCAAATTCTTTTGTCAAGTATTCAGTTAAATCTCCCTTTTCAAGTTCTGGAACTGACCTCAATCTCAAATTATTTTCCTTACTTTTTAGTTCTACCATAGACAGATATGCCTGATGTTCACCAATCTGTTTGCGCATAGGTTTTATGCACAGCCTCTGCTTTCTGTTTGGCCTCCTCAGCTATTTTACGATTTTCTGTAGTGGATTCCAACAATTTCCCAATAGCTTGTGCATTTAAACTAACTTGTTGAGTCAAGTTGTTAACACTAGCTGTGGTTTGGTCAATTTTAGATGATTGTTCAGTCACTTGCTTACTCAGGCCATCCAATTTTGCAAAGATTTTGTCTAATACTGAAGTAAAGTCCCCTCCTATGGCCATTCCTTCCGGCCTAGCTTGCTCTAACTCTTCCTCCCGTGCCACAGAAACAATGGGAACAGATGATCTGCGCAGCTGTGAAATTATAGTAGATTGTTGTGTTTTGGCTTTGGCTGATCTTGTCTTCCCACTCATCCCACCACTGTCTATGCGTCAAGGTCAGTCTCACGGTTTGCAATTCCCATGGAAATCCACAAGTCCAAAGATGGAGAAAAAAACCCCAGTAGTTGCAAAGTTTCAATATTCCACTAGAGGGACACTAGATATATCTTGAAAGAAAGTTACTGTTCATGCAATTTTTTCCCAAGTTACTCAATGTCCCTTAAAAGTTGGTAACAGTGTCAAACAGCATCAAACTCCCAAAGACCTTCCAAGTCCTTTAACTTTTGCAGAGCTAATCCTAAAGTAGTTACAAAGTCTCTAAGGAGTGCGAGTTTCAATGTAGCAGTTCAATGTAACAGTCCAATGTAACAGTTCAAACAGCCTAGCAGTTCTAGTAGTCTGGCAGCCCGATTACCGGGATTTCTCAATGCTTTTGTAAATCCACAAATGAAGAGGTAGAGGTATCCACAAATGAAAGGTAAAATCCACAAATAAAGAGGTAAAATTCAAGTTTTCTTCCTGCACCTCAGTTCAATTGATGCTCAGATTAGTTCCTTTTAAAATCGCAATTTCCAAAGCATTAGAAAGTTAAACGTCCTTGCTTTAGATCTTTAAACAGAGCTGGGAGACGGACTTCCTGGTTGCGCCTCCCGCTTCAGTGCCAAAAATTAAATTTAGTCCCAAATTCAGTAAACTTCACCTACTCACGAGTAGTTGTTTTTTAGTCGAATTGTCCCAGGAAAAGGGTCAGCGCTCACCGGCAGCAGCTTTGCGGCTTCACCCCACAGAAAGAGCGATCGACTCACAGCACCGCGCCAGCCCTTTCACGCTCCGGAGCCCCTTACGAGGTCCCTTCGATGTTTCGAGGGGCGCTGATGGTGCCCGCCGAGTCCCACGGCCACAGGCTATCGCTGCCTGTGGTTTTTCAGTGAGGGTCTCTGCTTCGCCGTAGCGGACGACCCTCTGCGGAGCTTCTCCTTCAAAGGTAGCAGGGGACCGCCATTGCCGTTCGCGCCGCCCCCGGAAGTCCCCCGTTCTGCTTCATTTTATCCCCTGGCACAAGCCCTATTACTTTGCTGCAGTAAACCATTCTGATTTATTACCTTTTTCCACGCTCAACATGGTCCTCACAAGAAAGAATTATATGGACCTGGGAATAGCACCAATATCACCTCAGGGGGAGAGGGAGCCCCGAAGGAAGCAAAGTAAAATCACCAATTACTTCCCCCATAAAGAAGGGAATAAGAATCCACAGCACGAGAGCACTCCAAAAGAAATTGCCCCTACTGTGCTGGATTGGTCATTACAACGCAAAGACTTACAAACTAAGTATGAAAGACCAAATTATTCCATGAGCTGGGCGCAGGAACTGGACCTAGCTGAGAACGCCTTGATAACCAATTCCCCCAACCCCAATGACCTCGAGCACCAAAAAGCAACTCAGAATCCCAGGGAAAACCAGCAAGACCCCCAGAATCTCAGGGAAAACCAGCAAGACCCTCAGCCCTCAGTGAATGCCAACAGTATAGAAGAGAGGGGTGACCAGTTACACAATCAAAGAGATCAGATACGCACAGACCTCTACAATATAAAAAACTTCCTAGCAGTAACAAATGGCCTACTCCTGACGCTTGTGGAGAATTTCAAACAAGCAAAAAGAGCCACAGATCAGACCCTGGACGCAGTTGCTAGAATCCACATACCACCCAAAAAGAACTCACGCAAAAGAAAACCGGAACCCAAGACTAAGAAAACTAAAAACATCAAAAACTTTAAGCCGTCTAGAAAAACCCAACATATCAGCAAAAAGCAGTGGCAGAAACTCTTCAACTTATTATCATCACCTCCTATATCCACACACACACACACACACACACAAAAATCAAAGCTCAAGGCACCAAAGAGATCGACAAGGGAGACTCGTCAAAGACCAAACCCCTCCCCATATGTGAAAATAATTCCCCAAGTACATTCCAAGAAATAAGCCCCCCCACGGCTGTTCTCCCCCTATGTTCGCCCAGCCTGACAAAAGCAACCAAACCACAGCTGGATGCTCCTGTCTTGAACCCACCTAGGACCCCTGTAGCAACTGCAAACAGAAGTAAGTCAGGGATCTCCAATATAGACGGGAACCAGCAGGAACTCCAAGCCCCCAGTAGAAAGAAAGAATGGATCCTGGTCCTAAGCCCGGAAAAGATGGTATTCACGAACTATCCAAAACCACTGGGTCCTCGCACAGGGACAGACCGCGTGAGGCACCTGCTGACTATTATAAACAACATTCTACCTGGGGCAGTTAAAGCAACCGACATAGACAGTATAGACTACCTATATCAAGATGGACATTCAGTCCGTGCCCTGATCACTTTCACAGATCATAATCTGGTCAACTTCATCTTTAGAACAAGAAATCTATTTTTAAAGAAAGGAATAGATTTATTAAGAATCTTTGAAAACAGAGCGCCGCTAACCTCCCTACTGGCGGTCAAGGGGGAAGGGAGACCAGGAACAGAGGAACAAAATGATAGAGTGCATATGCAACAAAACCAGCAAAACCAGAGCCTAGTGCACCAGCAGGAAAACATAGCCCCCATTGAGACTCAACTTCATTTGAACGACAGAGAGGACTTTTTCTCCATAGAAGAACATGCCCTAATAAATCGGTTCTGGTCACTGCAGATGCCAGCCCAAAAGGAAATCTTGGTTAGATTGGACACCCTGAGAAGCAGACTGACCAAAAAGGAGACCCATGTTGAGACTACGGAAGGCTCACACACACGGCCTATATCCCCCAAGTGCCTAGTGGACAAGAGGACGGTGGGAGGCGCCTTTAAATGTGTAGATTCGGAAGACCAATCGCAGCCCCCGCTGGTGTATGGTAAGGCAAAACTAAAACAGACTGTCACGTCTCCGAGTACCTGGTTCAACTATCTAAAACTCTCCCCAAATGAAATAGCTACTCCCCCAAGTCCAAACCACCCCCTTAAGTCCCCAAGAGTTATGGATAATCATTCCCTTATGCAGCAGATGCCTATTGACAAACTTAATGGGAGTGTTTTTTTAGACGTAAAGGGGTCACTGGACACCGTGGACCCAACAAATCTACACCATGGAGGGACAAAGAATTAAAGCTGCTGTCCTGGAACATTGCAGGATGGCACGCTAAGAAAAACAATCAACAACTTGAAATGTTTCTTAAGCGATTCGATATCATCCTCCTGCAGGAGACCTGGCACAGCAACCCCATTCTGTTCAATGGGTATTCTAGTCACTCCCTATTTGCTACTCCATCTGCGAGGGGAGGTAGGCCTAGTGGAGGTTTAGCTAGCCTTATCTCCACAGAGCTTGAACATTCCTTAAAAGCCCTCCCAAACTGCAATTCACTAGCCACGGCAGTCCTACTCAAATTTAAGAGAGATGCACTGGTAGTGGTCAATGTCTATCTGGCCCCCTGCCAAAAGAAATCTATAGTGAAAGCTAACTCGGCAGAGTTAGAGGCATTCCTAGAGTCCATAGAATCTTCCCACCCTTCTACACCGATTATAATTGGGGGGGATTTCAACGCCCGCATGGGAATTGATGATAACAATCTTTACAGCCAATATAATCAGATTCAGGACCCTGAAAGTCCAACCGAAGCAGGCGTTTCACGACTTTCTAAAGATAATAAATGCAACTTCTCGGGGCTATGTCTAGCCCAGGTCGCAAAAAGAAGGGAGCTGATGATATTAAACGGTAGTAAGGAAGAGGATCGCCCAGGGGAGTATACCCATTTTTCAAAAATGGGAGGAAGTGTGATAGACTATATACTGATATCAAGATTCGCCTATAACTCTGTGTCGAAGTTTCAAGTGGGACACAACACCGAAAGCGACCACCTCCCACTAATTTTAGCGCTCAATGGCCCATCGTTTAACAAACACACGGCTAACCTTTACTACACCCCCATCGTTAATCTGGGATCACTGGCCCCCAGAAGAATTAAATGGACCCCCATGCTCAATACAGAGCTAACTTATCTCCTCCATTCGGAAGATGTGAAGACCATCTACTCAGCCATTGTATCAGCTAATACCGGGGAAAAGGCCATGGACTCGTTCAATGAGTTATTAGCAAGACTAAAGACCTTCATAACAACCGAGATACTTAATTCTGTTACAAAGCGGGCAAAGGATCAAGAGAGATGGTTTGATTTGGAGTGTAGACAAGCAAGGAAACGTCTGAGATCAACCTATCGGAATTATAGAAACACCGGAGCACCCTCGCTATTTATGGCTTACATCTATTTAAGACGAAATTACAAACAGCTATTAAAGGTAAAAAAACAAAAAGCTGAGAGATTGGCCTGGTGTAATTTAGTGAAGGCCTCGAATGAGAAAGACTTAACCTCCTTCTGGCGTACCATTATGGGCCTCCTGGGCCAGGAGCGGATTGGTCCCACATGTACTGTAGAACCCCAGGAGTGGACGAAATATTTTCAAACCCTCTTCTATGACGACAAAGCTCAGCACAATGATCCAAGTGCCTACCCCGAGAATTTACCATATTGGCCTCCTGTCTCCATAGAGGAGGTGGGGAAACTAATTGCCCAACTGAAAAACAACAAAGCCCCGGGCATAGACCACATTCCAGCAGAGCTCATGAAGAACAATATCAGTTGGTGGGCTCCTATAATGGCGTCAATATTTACATACATCGATTCAACAGGCATAATACCTGGTTGCTGGACTGAGGCAGTAATTATTCCAATCTATAAAAAGGGCCCTATGGCAGATCCAGCGAGCTATAGACCCATTAGCCTCCTTACTATCCCCAGCAAACTATGCCAAACACCTCCACATCAAACTAATTGACTGGATGAAAACTGAGGCAGTTCTGGCAGAGGAGCAAGCCGGCTTCAGACAGGGCAGAACAACAATAGACCATTGCTTCGTATTAGCACACCTCATTGACAAATACGTCAATAAAACACGTGGGATTCTATATGCAGCATTTATTGACTCTCACGAGTCAAACTTTGGGCTAAACTCAATGCTACCAACATTGACAAAAGATTACTATTCTTGATAAAAAGCCTATATAAAGACTCCAAGTTATATGTAAGAACCTCAGTAAATGGGCAACTAATTGGCCCTGTACCAGCCACCAAAGGAGTCAAGCAGGGCTGTATTCTAGCCCCAGCCCTATTCAACTTATATATAAATGACATGGTCAAATACCTAACATCCCCGGAGTTTCATGCCCCCAAATTGGCCGAAAAATCAATTTCAGTGCTCCTCTATGCGGACGACGCGGTTCTCTTATCATGAACTAAAGTAGGCCTCAAAAGGCTACTAAGAAAATTCTCAGCCTACTGCAAGAGAGATCAACTGGTGGTTAATCACCAAAAAACCAAAGTCATGGTCTTCGCTAGGAGACACAGACAGCACAGATGGGAGATGGACAATCAGCCAATAGAACAGGTCAAAATTTTCAAATACCTCGGAGTAGTCTTCCACTCAACAGGGGCCTGGGAGGCCCATCATAAATATGCTAGGGAAAAGGCATCTCAAAGCGCCAAAATACTGTCTCGCTTTTACTTTACGAAGGGGGGCAGACATATCCCAGCAGCTCTGGAGGTCTTTCAAGCAAAACCCTTGGCGCAATTACTCTACGGGGCCCAAATCTGGACGGGAAATCATTGCCGCACACTTGAAATGGTCCAGTCTAAATTTTTAAGACAGATTCTAGCCGTTCCACCATGCGTACCAAATGCGGCCCTACGGCTGGAGACTGGCCTCCTCTCCGTCGAAACCCGGACCTGGCTAAGAACATTCAACTATTGGCTTCGCTTAAACTTAAACCCATCTGGACTACTACCTCTAGTAGCACGAGATGCTCATAAAAGTCGGTGGTCCAAACTACTTACATGTGGCCTCCAAGCACAGCATCTCCTGAAAATGGGTCTACCCAAGGCAAAAACCGTTATTGACCAGCGCATGAAGGATATTGAGCAACAGAATAATCTGGCCTATATTAAGAAATTTAGTGCTTGGACACACTTCCGGAGGCGGCGCGAACGGCAATGGCTGCCCTCTTCTAGCTGTGAAGAGGGAGCTCCGCGGAAACGGGTCGTCCGCTACGGCGAAGCGGAGACCCAGGTCGGAAATCCACAGGCAGCGATAGCCTGTGGCCATGGGACTCGGCGGGCACCATCAGCGCCCCTCGAAACGTTGAAGGGACCCCGTAAGGGGCTGCGGAACGTGAAAGGGCTGGTGCGGTGCTGTGAGTCGATCGCTCTTTCTGTGGAGTGAAGCCGCAAAGCTGCTGTCGGTGAGCGCTGACCTCTTTTCCTGGGACTATTCGGCTTAAAAACAACTTCCCGTAAGTAGGTGAAGTTTATTGAATTCGGGACTAAATTTACCTAAAATTTGGCACTGAAGCGGGAGACGCAACCAGGAAGTCCGTCTCCCGGCTCTGTTTAAAGATTTAAAGCAAGGACGTTAAACTTTCTAATGCCTTTGAAATCGCGACTTTAGAAGGAACTAATCCGAGCATCAACTGAACTGAGGTGTAGGAAGAAAATTTGAATCTCACCTCGCTATTTGTGGATATTACTCTTTTATTCGTGGTGTCAGAGCTGCCTCAGGTCCCAGCTCACAGAGGACCAACGCCAGTCCGTTGTTATATAAAATAGTCTTTATTCAAGTTCAGTTTCTCATTTACAGCCACGGCGCGCAGCTCTACATCTTAAACCCTAGACCGCCGAAGCTCCGTCTGAGTCTCCTCCCCCCAGACACCAGTTTAAGACCCTAGCCTTGCTCCACCTCTTCCTTTGTTCTTTCCTCCTCTGGGTCCGCCTGTCCGCCGGGGTTTTCCCCTTTCTAGACTCTTCTGACGCTGAGTCCCCCGAGTCTTCCCCCTCCCTCCGGCGGGCTTTAGGACCTGGTTCCCAATCCGGGCTTCCTGCTGTCCCGCGCGCCTGTACATTTGAACTTGGCGCGCGCGCCCAGCCTGCCACCTTCCTTCTGACCGTTATACTGCTCCTGTCGCTGCTCCCCTCTTCGGGGACGCTAGTTGGGCCTGACTCCTCCTCCCTGCTTGCCGGAGGAGACGCTGACTCTGACCTATGGGACTCTTCCCCCCCACTACGCTCTGGTGGGGAAGCTGGCCCTGATTTCCAGCTACTGCTCTGGGAGTCTCCGCTGGCCCCCTGCTTCTGGTGTGTCCCCCCTGGGACCCCCCTTGCCCTGGCCATCGGCGCCCCCTTCTGGGAATCTTCTGATTCACTGGAGAGGCTCATGGAATCTCTCGGGTCACTGTCATTCTGCCCTCCGCTGCCCTCAGATTCCTCCCCCTCGCTCTCCATTTCCTCTCTCCCCTGTGCCTCTGCTCCTGAGCCCCTGACACGTGGATATTTCTTTACCTCTTCTTTTGTGGATTTATAAAAGTACTGAGAAATCCCGGCAATCGGGCTGCCAGACTGTTAGAACTGTTAGGCTGCTGGAATGGCTACATTGAACTGCTACATTGGACTGTTACATTGAATTGCTACATTGAAACTTGCACTTCTTTGAGACATTGTAAATACTTTTGGATTAACTCTGCAAAGGTGAAAAGATTTGGAAGACCTTCGGGACTTTGATGCTGTTTTATATTGTTACTAACGCTTAAGGGACTTTGAGTAACTTGGAAAAAACTGCATGAAATAGCAACCCTTTTCTCTTAAGATATATTTAAGTTCCCTCTAGAGGACTATTGAAAACTTGTAACCACTGGGGTTTTTTTTTTCCATCTTTGGACTTGTGGATTCCCATGGGAATTGCAAACCATGAGACTGACCTTGACGCATAGACAGAAGTGGGATGAGTGGAACTGGGAGAACAAGATCAGCCAAAGCCAAAACACAACAATCTACTATAATCTCACAGCTGCGCAGATCATCTGTTCCCATTGTCTCTGTGGCACAAGAGGAAGAGCCAGAGCAAGTTAGGCTGGAAGGAATGGCCACAGGAGGGGACTTTACTTCAGTACTAGATAAAATTTTTGAAAAATTGGAAGGCCTGAGTAAGCAAGTGACTGAACAATCAGCTAAAATTGATCAAAACACAGCTAGTGTCAACAACTTGACTCAACAAGTTAGTTTGAATGTACAATCTATTGGGAAATTATTGGAAGTCACTACAGAAAATTGCAAAATAGCTGAGGAGGCCAAACAGAAAGCAGAGGCGGTGCAAGAGGAAATAAAACCTATGCGCAAACAGATTGGCGAACATCAGGCATATCTGTCTATGATAGAATTAAAAAGCAAGGAAAACAATTTGAGATTGAGGTCAGTCCCAGAACTTGAAAAAGGAGATTTAATTGAATATTTGACAAAAGAATTTGCAGAATTTTGGTCTCTGGAAGAAGATAAAGACTTTAAAATTATAAGTGCATTCAGACTTGGAAAAGGCGGGAGGAAGGTTAAGTCTAGGGACTGCCTGATCTCCCTTAGAACGAAGGTAGAAAGAGATAAGATACTGAGTGCACATTTCCAAAAGACCCTTGAAATTCAGGATTTGAGAGTGGAAATCTACAAGGATATCCCAAAACAATTACTGGAGCTTAGACATAGCTACGGAGACTTGGTGACATTACTGAGAGGCAACAGAATCACCTTTAGGTGGGATTTCCCCCAGGGACTATCTTTCACCTTTAGGGGGAAGAAAGTTAAAATCAAAACAGCTGAGGACAAAGAAAATTTTTTGAGTGACTACGGAGAAGATCTTCAGAAAGGGACTGAAGGAGAATCAGGAGCCTTAGGATCCGGACTACTCGGTTCTGTACCTACACCTTTGGGTTCTGACGAGCTTGAGAAAGTGATACCACCGCCAAAAGGAGAATAGATTTACTTCAACATGTCTCTGCAACTATTAAGCTGGAATATTCATGGTTTTAATTCCCCTGAGAAAAGAAGGAAGATATTTCACTTATTAAAAAAGGAACAATTAGACCTAATTTGCCTTCAGGAAACGCATGTGATTAGGCTTCACAGGAAAGTTTTAATTAATAAGAGACTAGGCCAAGAATTTATTTCATCTGATAGAGTGAAAAAGAGAGGAGTTGTTATTTACGCAAAAGAAAGCCTATCACCAAAATTCCTTTTCAAAGATGAGCAAGGAAGAACTTTGGCAATTGAAATTCAAATACAAGGAGAAAAGTTTTTGATTTTGGGAATTTGTGCACCAAGTGAGGGGAAGTCGGAATTTTGCAGGGGGTTGCATGAGACAATGCTGGACTATATGGACTATAGTAATATCATTATGATGGGCGACATGAGTGGGGTGGTATCTACGAACATGGACAGAGCACAAAGTCAAAATATAACAAAGGAGGGCAGGCTACCAAAAACCTTTTTTGAACTAACCGACAACATGGATTTGATTGACATCTGGAGAACAAAAAACCCTTTAGGAAGAGAAGGGACATTCTTCTCTGAAGCCAAAATGACATGGACAAGAATTGACCAAATATGGATAACTAGAGGACTGGCACCCAAGACTAGAAAGGTGGAAATCTGCCCAAAAACCTGCTCCGACCATAATGCAGTAAAGATGGAAATGAGACTAACTCCAACTGGTTCCTTCAGATGGAAGATGAATGACACCTTATTAAGAGATCAAGAGATTGTCAAGAAGGCCCAAAAGAATCTGCGGGACTATTTTGAAGTAAACTTGAAAACCACAGTGGAAAAAAGAACAATCTGGGACGCAAGCAAAGCGGTGATGAGGGGGTTTCTGATACAACAGAACGCAATAAAAAAGAGAACCCAAAATGAGAAAAAAGACAGAATTTTGGAAAAAATAAAAGAAGGAGAGAAAAAATTAAGATCGAAACCAAAGTCACAGGAGATTCTGAGAGAAATTAAGTTATATCAAGCACAATATACAAAATTGATAAATCAGGAAGTCGAATGGAAAATTAAGCAAATGAGACAAAAGACTTTTTAATCGGCCAATAAATGTGGAAAACTGCTGGCATGGCAGTTGAAAAAAAGACAGAAGTTGAATACGGTTACCAATCTGGAGATTGAAGGGAGAAACATTCAGAATCCGGTGGAGATTAGAAAATGCTTCCAGAGATATTTTAAACAACTTTACACCCAGGGGCCGCAGAAAGAGACTGATATAGACCAATTTTTAAGAACCAATGGATTACAAAAACTATCTCAAGAAAACAAGACAATATTGAATCATAAGATAATGGAACAGGAGATTGAAGGTGCCATTCAGAACATGCAACTGGGCAAGTCTCCAGGGCCGGACGGGTTAACCTCCAAGTATTATAAGACTTTGAAAGACTACTTAATTCAACCATTAAAGGAGGTGTGCAACGAGATTATGGAGGGGAAGAAGGCACCGGAGTCATGGAAAGAAGCTTTCATCACACTTATACCAAAATCTGAAGCTGAAAAGACACAACTCAAGAACTACCGTCCCACCTCCCTTTTAAATGTGGATTACAAAATTTTTGCAGACATTTTGGCTAATAGATTAAAAAGAGTGTTAAATGAAGTGATACATAAAGACCAGGCAGGCTTCCTCCCAGGCAGACATTTGTCTGACAATACAAGGAACATTATTGATATTCTGGAGTTATTGCAAACGAACACTAATACAAGAGCAGTTTTGATTTTTATCGATGCGGAGAAGGCCTTTGACAATATCTCTTGGAGTTTTATGAAGAAAAATCTTTTTTTTTAAAAAAATCTTTTTTATTGAGTTTCTTTTCTTAGGTTCATAAACACAGGATAACAATAAGAAAGTGCAAGAAACAAATACAAAAAGAAGTAATAAAAAACAAAAAAAAGGTTATTTCTATCCAACTTTCAATAGTTTTTTCAATATTCCAGGTGGACTTCCCCACATCCTCCAGACCCTGCGTTCTTTGCAATAAAAGTTTCAGCAATTTGTTACCTTGTTTCTTAACTTACTGTATCTTTCAGTTATTATGTTTCCGAATTCACAATCTCATATCCCAAACTTTGTAAATTTAAAATTAACATAATAAAGTTGATTCATATTACCACCTCTTTTTTCTTGTCTTAATTTTCAGTTTACCTAATCAAGTTGCTAAAGCAAAAATTTCATAATCGTGCATATTTCTTAACATTCATACAACTTATAATGTTTTTGCAAATAGTCCTTAAATTTTTTCCAGTCCTCTTCCATTGTTTCCTCTCCCAGATCTCGGATTCTGCCAGTCATTTCAGCCAGTTGCATATAGTCCATCAACTGCGTCTGCCACTCCTCCAACGTGGGTAGATCTTGAGTCTTCCAGTGCTTTGCAAGAAGAATTCTTGCTGCTGTGGTAGCGTACATAAACAAAGTTCTGTCCTTCTTTAACACCCTCTGGTCCACCATGCCCAATAGGAAGGCCTCTGGTTTCTTAGGGAAGGTATACCTAAATACCTTTTTTAACTCATTGTGAATCATTTCCCAGTAGGCCTTCACTTTTGGGCAGGTCCACCAAAGGTGAAAGAATGTCCCTTCTGCCTCCTTACATTTCCAACATTTATTATCAGACAGATGGTATATCTTAGCTAACTTGACTGGGGTCATTTACCACCGGTATATCATTTTCATAATGTTTTCTTTCAAGGCATTACATGCCGTAAACTTCATACCGGTGTTCCATAACCTTTCCCAGTCTTCAAACATAATGTTGTGTCCAATATCCTGTGCCCATTTTATCATGGCAGATTTGACTATCTCATCCTGTGTATTCCACTTAAGCAGCAAATTATACATTTTCGATAATGTCTTAGTTTTTGGTTCTAACAATTCTGTCTCTAATTTCGATTTTTCCACTTGGAAACCAACTTTTTTATCTATTTTAAACACCTCTTGAATTTGAGCATAGTGTAACCAGTCCCGCACCTTATCTTTTAACTTGTCTTGGCTCTGCAGCCTCCAATTGTCTCCAGTTTTTTCAATTATTTCCCAATATTTTGGCCAGTAGGCCTCCATATTGGGTCTTTTTCTAGCCTTGGCCTCTACCGGTGATAGCCACCTCGGGGTCTTGCCCTCCAGTAAGTCTTTATATTTTAACCAGACCGCGAAAATTGCTCTTCTGACAATATGGTTTTTAAAGAGTTTATGAGCTTTAACCTTGTCATACCACAAATATGCATGCCAACCAAAAGCATTATCAAACCCTTCCAGATCCAGGACATCAGTGTTCTCCAGCAAAAACCAATCCTTCAACCAGCAGAAGGCTGCAGATTCATAGTACAACCTCAAGTCCGGCAGGGCAAACCCCCCTCTTTCTTTCGAATCAGTTAGTATTTTAAACTTTATTCGGGGCTTTTTGCCCTGCCAGACAAACTTAGATATATCCTTCTGCCACTTTCCAAAACATTCCACTCTGTCCACGATCTGTAGGGCCTGAAACAAAAATAACATTTTCGGCAATACATTCATCTTTATAGCTGCAATTCTACCCAACAAGGAAAGTTTCAATCTTGACCAAATTTCCAAATCCTTCTTAATTTCCGACCAACATTTTTCGTAATTGTCCTTGAATAAATTCAAATTTTTAACAGTCAAATGAACCCCTAGGTATTTCACTTTTTTAACAACACTTAGTTCTGTTTCTTTCTGGAACCCATCTGTTTCTGTGTGTGTCAAATTTTTAGCCAAAACCTTGGTCTTTTGCTTGTTCAGCTTAAATCCCGCCACCCGACCAAATTCATGAATCAGTTCTAGAACTCTTTTTGTACTAGATACTGGCTCCTGTAATGTTAAAACCAAGTCATCTGCAAATGCTTTCAATTTATATTGTTTCACTCCGACCTGTATACCTTGCACCAACCGGTCCTCCCTAATCATGTTCAGAAGGACCTCCAGTACTGAAATAAATAAAAGGGGGGATAGTGGGCACCCCTGTCGTGTCCCTTTTTCAATTTTGAACTCCTCTGTCACCACATTGTTCACTATCAATTTGGCTTTTTGCTCTGAATAAATTGCTTCTATACCATTTTCAAACCCCCGTCCCACTCCCATCCCTTCCAAGTTCTTCTTCATAAACATCCAAGAAATGTTGTCAAAGGCCTTCTCCGCATCAATGAAAATTAACACTGCTCTCGTGTTGATATTTGTTTGTAAAAGTTCCAAAATATCAATAATGTTCCTAGTGTTATCAAACAAGTGCCTACCAGGGAGAAAGCCAGCCTGGTCTTTGTGAATTACTTCATTCAAAACTTTTTTAAGTCTGCTTGCCAAAATATCTGCAAAAATTTTGTAATCCACATTTAGGAGTGAGATGGGACGGTAGTTCTTAAGTTAAGTCTTTTCAGTTTCCACTTTTGGAATCAATGTGATGAAGGCTTCTTTCCACGACTCCGGTGCCTTCTTCCCCTCCATAATCTGGTTGCATACCTCCATCAGAGGTTGTATCAAGTAGTCTTTCAAAGTCTTATAGTATTTGGAGGTAAGTCCATCAGGGCCTGGAGACTTACCTAGTTGCATGTTCTGAATGGCACCTTCAATTTCCTGTTGCGTTATTTTACAGTTCAGGATTGTTCTCTTCTCCTGAGTTACTTTTGGTAGTCCATTGGTTTTTAAAAATCGGTCTATCTCAAACTCTTTCTGTGGCCCCTGTGCATAAAGTTTTTTGAAGTATCTCTGGAAACACTTTCTAATTTCTTCCGGTTTCTGAACAATTCTCCCTTCAATCTCTAGATTTGTAACTGTATTCAGTTTTTGTCTCTTTTTCAACTGCCATGCCAGCAGCTTTCCGCATTTATTTGCTGATTCAAACGATTTTTGCTTCATTTGTTTAATTTTCCATTCAACCTCTTGGTTTATCAATTTCGAATATTGTGCTTGATGGAATTTAATTTCTCTCAGCACCTCCTTCGATTTTGGATTAATTCTCAATTTTTTCTCTCCTTCTCTTATCTTCTCCAAGATCTTCTCCTTTTTTCCATTCCAGAGTTTTTTCTTGATCGTATTTTGTTGTATCAGAAACCCTCTCATAACTGCTTTACTTGCGTCCCAGATAGTTCTTTTTTCTACCGTAGTATTCAAATTTATTTCAAAATAATCTATTAAGGTTTTTTGGGCCTTCTTCACCACCTCCTGATCTCTTAGTAAGGTGTCATTCATTTTCCATCTGAAGGAACCGGTTGGAGTAAGTCTCAATTCCACTTTCAAGGCGTTATGGTCGGAGCAGGTTCTTGGGCAGATTTCCACTTTTCTAGTCTTAGGTGCCAGCCCTCTAGTTGTCCAAATTTGGTCGATCCTTGTCCATGACAGGTGGGCCTCAGAAAAGAAAGTTCCTTCTTTACCTAAAGGGTTCTTTGTCCTCCATATGTCAATCAAGTCCATATTGTCAGTAAGTTCAAAAAAGGTTTTAGGCAGTCTGCCATCTTTTGTCAAATTTTGGTTTTGTGACTTATCCATATTTGTAGATACCACCCCATTCATGTCTCCCATCATAATGATGTTGGAATAATCCAAATAGTCCAGCATAGTCTCATGCAGCTTCTTAAAAAATTCCGATTTCCCGTCGTTGGGTGCATATATTCCTAATATCAGGAATTTTTCTCCCTGTGTCTGAATTTCGATCGCCAAGATTCTTCCTTGTTCATCTTTAAATAAGAATTTCGGTGAAAGGCTCTCCTTTGCGTAGATTACCACTCCTCTTTTCTTGACTCTGTCAGATGAAATAAATTCCTGGCCTAATCTTTTGTTGATTAGTACTTTCCTGTGGAGCCTAGTCACGTGGGTTTCTTGCAAACAAATAATGTCCAAATGTTCTTTTTTCAAGATGTGAAATATTTTCCTTCTTTTTTCCGGGGAATTTCCGCCATTTATATTCCAACTTAATAGCTGCAGAGACATCCTGTACTAATTTGTTGGTCCTATTGTGGGGTCTCCTTCTTTTCTTCTGCTCCCGAGGGTATGGGCGATGGTCCAGCTCCAAATGTTAGGCCCGGTATCGGCCAAGCTGCTACGGCTCCTTTTTGGAGGTCTTCTCCGTGTTCGTGTAGGAACTTTTGCTGGTCTTCTGTCGATTTGATTTTGACCTTCTTTTCTTTATAGGTAAAAGATAGTCCTTGTGGAAATTCCCACTGTCAGAGACGGCCCCCAGGTCTCAGCTCACAGAAGACCAACGCTAGCCAGCAGAACTGTACAAAGTCTTTATTGAAGTTTAGTTCCCATTTTCAAACCCTAGCGTGCGTCTCTACGTCTAGATCCTAGACCAGCGAAGCCTCGTCTGAGTCTCCGCCCCCTGTACACCAGTTTAAGACTCTAGCCTTACTCCACCTTCTACGTTTCTCCTTCCTCCTCTGGGTCCTACTACCCCCCTGGGTGCCTTCCTTCCTGGACGCCTCGGAAGCGGACCCTTCGGACTCCTCCCCCTCTCTTCGCCGGGCTTTAGGACCCGGCTCCCTCTCCGGGCTGCTCATTGCGCCCCCCTCTTGTACATTTGAACTTGGCGCGCGCGCGCTGCCCCTGACCTTCCTTTTGACCGTTTCCTCGCTCTCTGATGCAGGCGTGGCTAACCCTGACTCATGTCCTTCCGCTGACGGAAAGCTGCCTGCTGCCGATGCTTGGGACTCCTCCCCCTTACTGCTCTCCGGTGGGGAAGCTGGTCCCGATTTCCAGCTGCTGCTCTCTGAGTCCCCTCTGGCCCCTCCTTCCTGGGGTGTTCCCTCTGGCAACCCCCTAGCTCTGACCACGGGAGCCCCTTTCTGTGAATCCTCTGATTCGCTGGAGAGACTTAGAGACCTCGGATGGCTATCATCGCTGACCTCTCCCTCGGATTCCTCTCCCTCGGTCTCCAATCCCTCCCTTTCCTGTCCCTCTGCTCCTGAACCCCTGACATCCATCCCCCCCTCGAAGCCCCCCCTTCCCCCCTCCCCTCCTTCCGGTGTGGGTACTGGGTGCTCCGTCGTAGCGGGGGTGCGTGCAGGATACAGTTCGTCCCCCATGTACTCGTCGACCTCGCTCTCCTCTGCCTCCATCTCTCTGTCTCCGTGCTCGAACCCCACGTTGTCCCCCAACACGTCCATGTCCGTCTCGCCCCCCTCCCCCTCTTCGGGTGGTCCCAGCCAAGGACCCCGCAGCCACTTCCTGCGCCACTGCTCCTCTGGTTGATCGTCCCACCAATACGAGTGGTCTGAGGCAGACCCTGGTGGCGAACCCACCTGGGAGCTCGGGACTGGTGCCTGTTCCTCGTCCGAGGCGAACCCCTGGAATGTGCTGGCTGAAAGAGTGGGTGTGAAGAGCCAGTCGTCGAAATACTCTGCTGGCATGGGCCTGTGCGGGAAGATGGCATGAAACTCCTCTTTGAGCAGAGGCTCCTCCAAGGCATAGTCCGGTACCCAGCTGTTGGCACTGGCCGGGGTACCCTCTCTGGCTAGGAGATATTCTACTCCCTCTTCCCCCCATCTCGAGTCTAAAATCTCTGTGACCTCGTTGATGTGCCCCCTCCTAGGCGACCCCCCCTTTCTGGGCCCTTCCCTGAGCGGGTCTGGTGCTGTGTCTGGCTCCTGAAATCTATGAGGTGCTTTGTATGGCGTGAGCACCGATCTATGGAACACCGGATGCATTCTGGAACCTTCCGGAAGAGCCAACCGGAAGGCCACTGGATTGACCTGTGCCTGGACTTGGTAAGGTCCTAGCTGCTTATGCCCTAGCTTCTTCTTCGCTAACGATCTGGTCGGCACTGCTTGCGCTGCTAACCAGACCCAGTCTCCCACCTGTATGTCTTCCCCAACTCTTCTGTGTCTGTCAGCCTGCACCTTGTATGCGTGCTTTGCTAGTTCTAACTGCCTCCTGAGTTGTTCGTGGACTTCCTGCAACTCCGACGCTAAGGCTTCCGCTGCCTGTGGCTCCCCCTCCCCCACTCTCTCTAAACCTGGGAAGGTTCTGGGATGCCTCCCGTTGTTGGCGAAGAACGGCGTCACCCCCGTCGACACGTGCTTCGTATTGTTGTAAGCGAACTCGGCGAGTGGCAGGTAGTCCACCCATGTCGTGGGCTGCTGATTGGCGTAGCATCTCAGGTACTGCTGCATGATGGCGTTGACCCTCTCCGCTTGCCCGTTGGTCTGTGGGTGTCTCGCCGACGCCAAATTGACTTTGACGTTCAGAATGCCCATCAGCTTCTGCCAGAAGTTCGAGATGAACTGTCGCCCCCGGTCGGAGAGAATAGACCGTGGCAGACCATGGACTTTGAACACGTGGTCTATGAACAGTTTGGCGGTCTGCTCTGCCGTGGCTACCTTCGCACACGGAATGAAGTGTGCCATCTTAGTAAACATGTCCACCACCACTAGCACTGCTGTCTTTCCCCTCGAGCTGGGCAGATCCGTGACGAAGTCCAGGGCCACCCTCTCCCACGGTTCAGACGGTGTCTGCAGCGGTTCCAGCAGTCCCGCCGGCGGTTTGTGAACTGACTTGGCCCTTTGGCAGGTGTCACATCTCGAGACGTAATCCGCTACTTCCCCCCGCATCTTGGGCCACCAAAAGTCTCTGGCTACGAGTTCGACAGTCTTTTCTTTGCCAAAGTGCCCGGCGGTGGGAGCGTCGTGTAGCTGCTGCAGGACCCTTGCGCGGAGGTCGTCTCCCGGCACGTAGAGTGCTCCCTTGTGGAGGAGCAACCCATCGCGTATCTGGAACTCGTCGGCCCTCGCTGTGCCCCTGTGCACCTCCTCCATCTTGGCCTGTGCGAAGGGGTCTTCCCGCAGCGCGCGACGTACGGCGTCCAGGTCCACGGTTGCCGACGCGCATGCCCACGCTTCCGGTGCGAAAATGTGCTTGGCCGCCGACGGTGCCGCCTCCTCAAGGTATTGCGGCTTTCTGGACAATGCATCCGCCATCACGTTGTTGTCGCCTGGGATGTACTCTATCTTGAAGTCGAAGTCCGCGAAGAACTCTGCCCATCTAATGTGTCTCTGGTTGAGGAACCTAGCCGTGCGCCAGTACTCCAGATTCTTGTGGTCCGTGTGGACCTGCACTGTATGTCTGGCTCCGATGAGGAAGTGCCTCCATGCCTTGAATGCTGCATGTATGGCTAGCAACTCCCTGTCCCAGATAGTGTAATTCTGCTCCGACTTGCTGAGCTTCCTCGAGTAGAAGGCGCACGGCCTCCAGTCCCCCTGCTGGTCTTGTTGCAACAGGACAGCTCCCACGGCTCTGTCTGAGGCGTCTGTCTCCACCCTCATGGGTCTGCTGGGATTCACATGCAGCAGCTGCTCTTCGGACGCGAAGAGACGCTTGAGTTTCTGAAAGGACTGCTCCGCTTGCTCCGTCCAGATGAATTTCTTCTTCTTGGAGCTGAGCGTGTCGGTGATGGCCGCTGTCTGCATGGCAAATCCCTTGATGAACTTGCGGTAAAAGTTGGCAAAGCCGACAAACCGCTGGACTTCCTTCCGATTGCGTGGGCTTTTCCAATCCAAAACTGCGCGAACCTTGGCGCTGTCCATGGCGAGCCCCTTGTCCGACAACTTGTAGCCCAGGAAATCCACCTCCGTCACGTCGAACTGGCACTTCTCCAGCTTGGCGTACAGCCTGTGCTCCTTCAGTCTCTGCAGAACTTCCCTGACATCCCTCTCGTGCGCTTCTCGCGATTCTGAAAAAATCAGGATGTCGTCCAGGAAGCATACGCACTTCTTGTAAAGGAGCCCCGCCAGCACATGATGCATAAAGGCTTGGAAAGTGTGAGAGCCATTTTGTAATCCGAAGGGCATAACTCTGTATTCGTAGGTGCCCAGAGGCGTGAACATGGCCGTCTTCCACTTGTCGCCGTCGCGCATGCGAATCAGGTTGTACGCCCCACGTAGATCCAACTTGGTGAAAACGCGTCTATTCCGCACCGTCGCGAGCAGGTCGTCTATCTTGGGCATGGGGAAAGCTGAGGGCTTGGTTTTCGAATTTAAAATTCTGAAGTCCACCACCAGCCTCCGTTGGGGCGTGTCCCGCTTCTTCACAAAGAATACTGGACTGCCTCCCACCGCTTTTGACTCCCGGATGAACCCACGCTTCAAATTGTGATCTATGAACTCCCTGAGTTCCTGCAGTTCATCCTCAGACATGGAGTACAGTTTCCCAGTTGGCAGCGTCGCCCCCGGCAGGAGGTCAATCTTGCAATCATAGGGTCTGTGAGGAGGTAGCTTGTCCGCCTCCTTCTCGCAGAATACCTCTGTGATGGCCTGGGATTCCGATTCGGAGGATGAAACAGAGGAATCCCAGCCTGCACAGGAGTCCCCGCCTCCAGGGCCGGCTGAACTGGGGCAAGGCCTAGATGCTGAAGAGCCTGCACCTGTGGCAGTGCATCAGGAGCTGGCCCCAGGTGAAGTCCTTCTGGCCCCAGAGGGGCTTGATGACTCAGTGGCCACAGGTGAGCCTCCTCCAGGGCCCAGTAACCCTTCGGCCTCTCCTGATCTGCAGAGGCTTAGGGCAGAGAGGCGAAGGGAACTGGTTGCCCCCAGGAGGAGTGCTCGCCTTAAGGCCAGAGGAGGCGGGGCTCCTGGGGGTCGGGACCGCCCCTGACCTTAGAAGAGGATAAAAGCCCAGTCAGCCCGGCCCCAGGTTGCGGGAGCAACGTCGTTGTTGGCTTCGGACCTTCCTGTGTTCCTGATCCCTGCTCGGCCTCCTGTTCCTGACTATCCGGTACTCCTGTTCCCTGCTCGGCCTCCTGTTCCCGTCCATCCGGTGTTCCTCTTACCTGCTCAGCCTTCTGTTCCAGCGTTCCTGTTCCCCGCCCGGCTCTCTGCATCGGACCTCGCCCCTCTTCGTGTGGACTCTGCTACACCCACGGTACCTTACCCCCGGGACCAGCACAGTTTGCTCCCGCCACACCCGCACTCCCCCTTCGTAGGGGTGCGTTCGGGAAGAGTCAGAGGCCATGGCTGACCAGGCGGCTGCACTGGTGGCTTTGGCCCAGGAGAACCAGGCCTTGACTCACACCGTGCAGCAGCTCAGTGACGCGGTTGTGGCACTTCAGCAACGCTTGGAAGCCCTACCGGCTCCTGGGGCCGACGCCCCGGCTCCTGGCAAGTACCCAGTGGCTTTGCCTGAGAAATTTGATGGAGCCCCGGCCAGCTTCCCCATGTTCCTGGCCCAGGCCAAGCTGTATATTCAGGGGCGAGCCCGGAACTTTCCTGACGACCGCACCAAGGTGCACTTTTTGATTAGTTTGTTAAAGGACCAGGCGGCCAAGTGGGCGTTGCCGCTACTCAGGCAAGACTCCCCCTTGCTGGCAGACTATACGGGGTTTTGCAATCGTTTGGAGGCCGCGTTCGGCAACCCCCAGAAAGGGAGTCAAGCCAACCGGGCGATTCGGCGTTTGAAACAGGGCAAGTCCACGGTGGCCGCATATACCACGGAGTTTCGGCTGTTGGCACAGGACTTGACCTGGAATGATTCGGCACTGCGGGACCAGTATCTCGAAGGGCTTTCGGACGAGGTACTGGACCAGTTGGCCACAATGGAACGCCCCACCACGCTAGACACTCTCATTCAACGGAGTCTACAAATAGACGACCGGTTGGAGGATCGTCGTCAGGCCCGGGGTCGCCGACACTTCCAGTTCACGGCACCAGCTTTTTCCGGCAGCCCCACGGTCACAACTGATTTAACGGAGGAGCCTATGCAGCTCGGGGCAGTGCGGCCACGCCTTTCCCCCGCAGAGAAGGCGCGGCGTCGGGAGGGAAATCTCTGTCTTTACTGTGGCGGAAGTGGACACTTCGCTCGGTCCTGCCCTGAGAAACGCCAGCCGCAGGGAAACCGCCAACCCCAGTAGCTGATGGCCCTAGCTACCGGGGGTCCCAAACCGCGCAGAATGGGCCTGCACCAATGGACTTGCAACATCTTATGGTTTCGGTACGTTTATACCCTCCAGGTGGGCCCTGGATCCTCACCCATGCTTTGGTAGATTCAGGGGCAACCCGCTCCTATATGGACGCTGCTTTTGCCGCCCATCATCAGGTGCCACTTCGGAACAAGCCAGTACCGGTCCAGGTGGAAGCGATTGACGGACGACTTCTGCGTTCAGGTGCCGTTACTCAGGAGACCCAGCCCCTGGTCCTGTGTTTCCAGCAGCACCGGGAGTTGCGAACTTTGGACATTGCCTCTATGCCCCGCTTCCCCCTGGTGCTCGGGATGGACTGGCTGGAAGCCCACAACGTTCAGATTGACTGGGTCAAACGCACCGTGCACTTCCCAGACCCATGTTCCCATGCTCAATCCGGGACGCTGGCGGCCGCGCCCTCAGAGGAGGCAGCACCCACGCTCCCAGCCGTGTATCAGGACTACCAGGACGTGTTCGAGGAACGGGGGGCAGACCAGCTGCCGCCACATCGGCCTTTTGACTGCGGCATAGACCTCCAACCCGGAGCGCCTTTACCAGTGAGTCGCTTATATTCTCTAACAGAGCCAGAGCGCGAGGCTTTGCAGGACTTCTTGCGCAAGAACCTGGAGCGTGGGTTCATTAGGCCTTCCACCTCGCCTACCGCGGCACCAGTGCTTTTCGTTAAGAAGAAATGTGGGGAACTCCGCCCTTGCCATGATTACCGAGCCCTGAACAAAATTACCGTCCCAGACCGGTACCCCTTGCCCCTTATCTCGGAGCTGCTGGAGCGGGTGCAAGGGGCACAGGTGTTCCCCAAGCTGGACCTCCGGGGGGCCTACAACTTGATTCGGATCCGAGCCGGGGATGAGTGGAAGACAGCGTTTGGGACCCGGTACGGGCAGTTCGAATATTTGGTTATGCCTTTCGGTTTGTGCAACGCGCCTGCTGTGTTCCAACGCTACATCAACCACGTGTTTCAGGACTTGTTAGACAAGTACGTGGTGGTGTATTTGGATGACATACTGATTTACTCCCGTGACCCGGCTCGCCATGAGGGACATGTCCGGACCGTGCTGCAGCGCTTGCGTGAGCACCGTTTGTACGCAAAGCTCAGCAAGTGCGAGTTCCATCAGCGGACTGTGGACTTCCTTGGTCACCGGCTCTCTCCGGATGGGGTGCAAATGGACCCAGGGAAGGTGACAGCGGTTCAAGAATGGGCGGCACCCCGGAACCGCAAGGACCTACAACGTTTCCTGGGGTTCGCCAATTACTACCGGACCTTCATCGCTGATTATGCTCATCGCACCACCCCGTTGACCCGGCTACTGCGCCCAAAGACACCGTTTTCCTGGGACAAGGAGGCAGAGGAGGCGTTTCAGGGGTTGAAGGCCTGTTTCCAGAGGGCACCAATCTTACAACATCCTGACCCCTCGCGACCCTTTGTGGTGGAGACCGACGCCTCCAGTACGGCTCTCGGTGCCGTCTTGTCTCAACAGATTGATCCTGAAGCGCCACTCTTACCCTGTGCCTTCTATTCCCGCCAGCTCCTACCAGCGGAGCGTAACTATACTGTGTGGGAGCGGGAACTACTGGCCATCAAGGTAGCCTTTGAGGTCTGGCGCCACCATCTTGAGGGGGCACGACATCCGGTGGAGGTGAGAACCGACCACCGGAACCTGGAGTACCTCCAGACCACCCGCAAGCTGAACCAAAGACAGATCCGGTGGGCGTTGTTCTTTTCCCGGTTCCAGTTTCGGATCCGCTACATCCCTAGCTCTCAGAATCAGAAGGCGGATGCTCTGTCCCGGAAACCTGAAGACAACGCAGACACGGTACAGCAAGCAGAACCCACCACGATCCTACCTCCGGCTGCATTCCTGGCCACCCAGGAGGCGCAGCCACTGCAGGTTCGGGTGCGGGAACAGCAGCGGGTCGACGCTTGGGCCCAGGAACGACTCCGGGAGATGGCTGAAGGGTCCAGCCCACAGTATCCGGGGCTGGTCCTGCATCAGGGCCTTCTGCTGCACCACGGTCGTCTGTACGTCCCGCCAGGGCCACTACGGCTGGAGGTTCTCCGGATGGCCCATGATGCCCCAGCAGCGGGGCACTTTGGACGGTATCGGACCACCCATCTGGTCAGTCGTGAGTTTTGGTGGCCCCGCCTGAAGGCTGACGTGGCTCGCTACGTTGCTGGTTGTGATGTCTGCCGTCGCGCCAAGGGACCTACCGGGCGACCCCCCGGCCTACTTCAGCCATTGCCAGTTCCACCGCGCCCTTGGCACACGGTTTCGTTGGACTTTGTAGTGGACTTACCCTCGTCTCGTGGCTGTACCTGCCTTCTGGTTTTCTCCGACCATTTCACCAAGATGGTGCACTGCGCTCCCTGTCCATCTGTACCCACAGCCAAGGAAACTGCTCAGCTGTACCTTCAGCATGTCTTCCGCCTGCATGGACTACCTGAGCGCGTGGTGTCCGACCGGGGCGTTCAGTTCACATCCCGGTTCTGGCGAGCATTACACCAGACCCTCGGGACAGAGGTCTGCCTCTCGTCAGCCTACCACCCACAGACCGATGGCCAGACGGAACGGGCGAACGCGGTGCTGGAGCAGTACCTCCGGTGTTACTGCAGCTACCAGCAGGATGACTGGGTCGACCACCTGGCATTGGCGGAGTTCGCCTATAACAACGCGGTGAATGCGTCCACCCAGCAGACCCCGTTCCAGGCCAGTTATGGTTATCATCCACGGCTGTTTCCAGAGGTGCTGCCGGCATCCGCGGTCCCGGCGGTGATGGAGTGGCTTCAAGAGCTCCAGTCCCAGCAACAGCTTTTGGTGGAGCAACTGCACCAGGCCAAGGAAGCGTACAAAGCCCAGGCCGACCGCCACCGCCAGGTGGGGCCGGAACTTCGCATCGGTGACCTGGTTTGGCTCTCCACTCGCCATCTCCACCCCTCTCGACCTTCGCGGAAGTTGGACGCCCGCTTCACCGGCCCGTTCCCTATCGTAGACCAAGTCTCTCCTGTGGCATTCCGTCTCCGGTTACCCGCAACCCTGAAGGTTCACCCGGTCTTCCACAGGTCCCTTTTGAGTCCGGTGGCCCCACCCGACGAGTTCCACCCGAACCGTCCCCAACCGCAGCCAGTGTTGGTTCGGGGAGAGCCTGAGTACGAGGTGGAACGCATCCTGGACTCCCGATACCGCAGGGGAAAGCTGCAGTATCTCATTGACTGGAAGGGGTACGGACCGGAGGACCGTTCCTGGGAACCAGCGGCCAACGTCCACGCACCTGCCTGCCTCCGAGAGTTCCATGCGACGTACCCCGGCAAGCCGGGTCCGGACCCTCGGTTGAGGGGGGGGCCTGGGAGGGGGGATGGTGTGATGGCCTGGGATTCCGATTCGGAGGATGAAACAGAGGAATCCCAGCCTGCACAGGAGTCCCCGCCTCCAGGGCCGGCTGAACTGGGGCAAGGCCTAGATGCTGAAGAGCCTGCACCTGTGGCAGTGCATCAGGAGCTGGCCCCAGGTGAAGTCCTTCTGGCCCCAGAGGGGCTTGATGACTCAGTGGCCACAGGTGAGCCTCCTCCAGGGCCCAGTAACCCTTCGGCCTCTCCTGATCTGCAGAGGCTTAGGGCAGAGAGGCGAAGGGAACTGGTTGCCCCCAGGAGGAGTGCTCGCCTTAAGGCCAGAGGAGGCGGGGCTCCTGGGGGTCGGGACCGCCCCTGACCTTAGAAGAGGATAAAAGCCCAGTCAGCCCGGCCCCAGGTTGCGGGAGCAACGTCGTTGTTGGCTTCGGACCTTCCTGTGTTCCTGATCCCTGCTCGGCCTCCTGTTCCTGACTATCCGGTACTCCTGTTCCCTGCTCGGCCTCCTGTTCCCGTCCATCCGGTGTTCCTCTTACCTGCTCAGCCTTCTGTTCCAGCGTTCCTGTTCCCCGCCCGGCTCTCTGCATCGGACCTCGCCCCTCTTCGTGTGGACTCTGCTACACCCACGGTACCTTACCCCCGGGACCAGCACAACCTCCAAAAACTCCGCATACTTGAGGGGTACTGCTTGCAGCGTGCCCAACTGTAACTGCGGGTCCTCCTCTTCCCCTTCTGGGCTGGGTATAATGCAGTGTTCTGCACAGTAGGAGGAGCCAAAAGTCAGTTGGCGCTGGTACCAAGCCAATGCTGGGCTGTGCCTGTGCAGCCAACTCATGCCTAATACTACAGGCGTGTCCGACAGTTGGGTGACATTGAAGCTGATGACCTCCCGGTGATTCCCAATTTGCATCACCATCGGCGGCGTCTGCTGCACCACCTGCCCCCCTAGCAGTTCCCTGCCATCCACCGTGACAACCTTCAGGGGCAGCGTGGCTGGCAGTAAAGCTACGTTGTGTTGTTGAATGAACTCCCGTCCTATAAAGTCTGCATTACTGCCAGAGTCAATTGTAATAGGCACTTCTAAGGTGAGTCCATTGGGCAGCTGGAGCGATGCGGTGAGCTGCACCACTGGTTTGGGCGGGAGGGGGTCTGTGGGCTGCAAAATCTCTGGGGACTTCCTCACTGACTCGTCTGGCTGGGCCCCAGTGCCTCCTATTCCAGCCAGACTTGGTCGTTTCCCTGCTGTGGTGCTCTCTGCTGAGTTGTTTCCAATACTGTCACTGAAGCTGCAGTTTGCTTGTGGATCCTCTGGGGACACTCTTTCGCCATGTGCTCTTCACTCTCACATATATAGCACTTCCTGTTCCTTCTAGGCAGCTTCGGTTTTACTGCTCCCGGTGTTAAGGCTCTGGTAGCTGAGTGAGCCCTAGCACCGTCAATCTCCATCTGCTCGTCGCCCCCTCCCTGTGGAGGCGTGGACTGCGCACGCGCTGCCTCTCTAGGCAAGAGGGAGGGCACTCTCGCTGGTGTGCGTCCCCAACGCCCTTCTTCTTTGCTCCATGGGCGTTCCTCCTGCCTCACCCCAATCGACAGCGCTCTTTCAACCACTTGCTGAGTGGTTGTGGGTCTCTCTCCCCGTGCCATCTCATCCTTGATTTGTGGGTTCAATCCCTCCAAAAAAAGGTCTCTAACTGGCGGAGAATCCTTATCCCAATTCAGCGCGTTGACCAATGCAAAAAACCGGGAATGATACTGCCTTACGCTGGCTTTCCCTTGTCTTAGCCCAAATATGTCTTTCCGGGCAATGTCAATGTCTATGTTGGATAAGAAACAGGAGTCCATTGCTTTAATGAATGCATCTGCGCTTTGGAGCGCTGGATCATTATCCCTCCACAGATTGCGCAGCCATGCTTTCGCGTCCCCATGCAGATGAGACAAAATAAACCCCACTTTCTCCCGCTCATCTCTAAAGTCTCTATCCAGCAGCTGCAGCGCAAACAGCACATCTGCTCGGAAATTGGGGTACTGCTGCAAATTCCCATCAAAATGAGATACAATGCTGCCTCCTCTCTTCCCCAGCCCAATTCCCTCGGATCTGGGTCCCGGTAGCCCCTGCTTCACAAGCCCTTCCAACCTGGCTTGAAGATCTCTGCAGGCAGCTGCCGCTTCTTCCTCTCTCTTCCTGGATGCGATTATTTCAGCGCTGAGTTGTGTCACCGCTTCTTCCAGGGAAGCTATTTTCTGTTCTGTAGTCATCTCGCCTGACTCTTGTGAGCTCGCAAGGCACCAGTCTTCTGCCCTCCCTGCCTCGCTCCCGCAGCGATGCTTGAGGCGAAGAAAACCGATGAAACTGAGAGACGAGGCTTACTGTCAGAGACGGCCCCCAGGTCTCAGCTCACAGAAGACCAACGCTAGCCAGCAGAACTGTACAAAGTCTTTATTGAAGTTTAGTTCCCATTTTCAAACCCTAGCGTGCGTCTCTACGTCTAGATCCTAGACCAGCGAAGCCTCGTCTGAGTCTCCGCCCCCTGTACACCAGTTTAAGACTCTAGCCTTACTCCACCTTCTACGTTTCTCCTTCCTCCTCTGGGTCCTACTACCCCCCTGGGTGCCTTCCTTCCTGGACGCCTCGGAAGCGGACCCTTCGGACTCCTCCCCCTCTCTTCGCCGGGCTTTAGGACCCGGCTCCCTCTCCGGGCTGCTCATTGCGCCCCCCTCTTGTACATTTGAACTTGGCGCGCGCGCGCTGCCCCTGACCTTCCTTTTGACCGTTTCCTCGCTCTCTGATGCAGGCGTGGCTAACCCTGACTCATGTCCTTCCGCTGACGGAAAGCTGCCTGCTGCCGATGCTTGGGACTCCTCCCCCTTACTGCTCTCCGGTGGGGAAGCTGGTCCCGATTTCCAGCTGCTGCTCTCTGAGTCCCCTCTGGCCCCTCCTTCCTGGGGTGTTCCCTCTGGCAACCCCCTAGCTCTGACCACGGGAGCCCCTTTCTGTGAATCCTCTGATTCGCTGGAGAGACTTAGAGACCTCGGATGGCTATCATCGCTGACCTCTCCCTCGGATTCCTCTCCCTCGGTCTCCAATCCCTCCCTTTCCTGTCCCTCTGCTCCTGAACCCCTGACATCCACCTATAAGGAATTCCGTTTTGTCTCAACAGTTTTGCCAGTTCTGTGTAGGCCGCTCTGAGGTCCAATAGTTGCTTCGGTATATCTCTGTAGATCTCGGCCCTTTTTTCCTGTATTTCAAGTGAATTTTTAAAGTGAAGGCCTAATATCCTGTCTCTCTCCTCTCTTGTTCTCAAAGTTATCAAACAGTCCCTGGATCTGTCCTTCCTTACCAATCTTCCCAGTCTGAATGCCGATACAATTTTGAAGTCTGTGTCCTCTTTTAAACCCCAGAACTTGGAAAATTCTGTTGTCAGATAACCACTCAAATCTCCTTGTTCCAGTTCTGGAATCGCTCTAAGTCTGAGGTTGTTCTCACAATTTTTCAATTCCACCATTGACAGATAAGCTTGTTGTTCACCAATCTGTTTGCGCAGAGGCTTAACTTCTCCCTTGATCTCCTCGACCTCCTTTATCGCTTGCTCAGCTTTTTGAGTGGCTTCCCCAGCTAGTTGACGGTTTTCAGCTGTTGCTCCTTGTAGGTTTCCAATTGCTTGTGTATGCTGGGAAACCTGCTCCGTCAATTTCTGAATCGAGGATGTAGCTTGGTCTATTTTTGAAGATTGATTATCCACCTTTTGGTTTAAAGTTGACAGTTGTTCCATTATGAAGAAAAATCTTAAGGGAATGGGAGTGGGACGGGGGTTTGAAAACGGTATAGACGCAATCTATTCAGAACAAAAAGCAAAATTAATAGTTAATAATGTGGTGTCAGAAGAGTTTAAAATTGAAAAAGGAACACGACAGGGCTGCCCTATCTCTCCATTGCTATTTATTTCGGTCCTGGAGGTGCTTTTGAACATGATTAGGAGGGACGAGTTGATTAAAGGAATTCAGGTCGGAGCTAAACAATATAAACTTAAGGCCTTTGCAGATGACCTGGTTTTGACATTACAGGAGCCAGAACCTAGTACGAAAAGGGTTTTAGAACTGATTCAAGAATTTGGTCAGGTGGCAGGATTTAAATTAAACAAGCAAAAAACCAAGGTTTTGGAGAAAAACCTGACAACAATGGAAAAAGAAAGGTTTCAGAAGGAGACAGATTTAAATGTGGTGAAGAAGGTGAAATATTTAGGGATCAATATGACGGCCAAAAATTTGAATTTATTTAAAGATAACTATGAAAAATGTTGGTCAGAGGTTAAAAAAGATTTAGAAATTTGGTCAAAATTGAAGCTTTCCTTGTTGGGTCGAATTGCTGCTATAAAGATGAAAGTATTGCCAAAAATGCTGTTTTTGTTTCAAACTTTGCAGATTGTGGACAGGATGGACTGTTTCAAGGGGTGGCAGAGAGATATCTCTAAGTTTGTCTGGCAGGGCAAAAAGCCCAGAATAAAATTTCAAATATTGACTGATGCAAAAGAAAGAGGGGGGTTTGCCCTGCCAGACATGAAGTTGTACTATGAATCAGCAGCTTTTTGCTGGTTGAAAGATTGGCTACTTCTTTTTTGCATATTAAATTTTTATACAAGGTTTGAAGAAAGATTGGCTACTTCTTGAGAACAGTGATGTTTTGGACTTGGAAGGGTTCAACAATGTGTTTGGGTGGCATGCATATCTGTGGTACGACAAGGTCAAAGTTCATAAAGCGTTCAAAAACCATATTGTCAGAAAAGCAGTGTTTAATGTCTGGACAAGATTTAAAGACTTATTAGAAAACAAAACCCCAAGGTGGTTATCACCTATGGAAGCTAAGGCTCGGAAAAGACTCAATATGGAGGCCAAGTGGCCAAAGTATTGGGAGATATTAGAACAAAATGGAGACACATTGAGATTGCAGAGTTTTGAGAAACTTAAAGATAAAGTGTGAGATTGGTTACATTATTATCAAATTAGAGAGGTTTTTAATATGGATAAAAAAATAGGCTTCCAGGTGGAAAAATCGAAATTAGAAACAGAATTGTTAGAACCTAAAACTAAGGTACTTTCAAGAATGTACAACTTGCTGTTAAAATGGAACACTCAGGATGAAACGGTCAAATCAGCTATGATTAAGTGGGCGCAGGACATTGGTTACAACATTATGTTTGCTGACTGGGAACGGTTATGGACCACTGGTGTGAAATTTACGGCATGTAATGTCTTAAAAGAAAATATTATGAAAATGATATATAGGTGGTACATGACACCAGTCAAGCTTGCAAAAGTATACCATTTGCCTGATAATAAATGTTGGAAATGTAGAGAAACTGGGGGAACATTCTTTCACCTTTGGTGGACATGCCCAAAGGTCAAGGCTTTCTGGGAAATGATCTACAATGAACTGAAAAAGGTATTTAAATATACCTTCCCTAAGAAACCAGAGGCCTTCCTTCTGGGCATTGTCGGCCAATTGGTGTCAAAGAAGGACAGAACTTTCTTTATGTATGCAACAACAGCAGCAAGAATACTCATCGCAAAACACTGGAAGACACAAGATTTGCCCACTCTGGAAGAATGGCAGATGCAAGTGATAGACTACATGGAATTGGCAGAAATGACTGGCAGAATCCGAGACCTGGGAGAAGAGTTAGTAGAAGAGGATTGGAAGAAGTTCAAAGACTACCTACAAAGACATTGTAAAATGTTTGAATGTTAAAATGATGCACAGGTTGTAAAGATAATGTGGCATCAGTGACATAGTTGAAAGAAATATGTATAAAATGTTTTAAAGAAATAAGGTTGGAAAAATTGAATAATATTATGTCAAATGTAAACTATATGACATAAAGGGATTAAGCTATAAGGATTATGTAAAAATGGATTTAAAAGGAAAGGAAAAATTGGAGACATAATAGCTTGAAAAGTATAACACAGAATAAGATTTGAAAGAAGGTAAATTACTGCTGAATATGAGTTTGTAAAAAGGAACACAGAAAAGGGGGGTGTGAGGAAGTCAGAAAAGAAGGCTATAAGAACAATAAGTAAAAAATTGGATTTTTATGGGTTTTTTTAATATCTTTTTTCTTTTTTTCTTTTTACCTTGTTTGTATTTTTTATTGTATCTTTCTGTTTTTGTATGATTGTGATGTTGTGTTTTTTCTTTGGTTGATTGTGAAGTTTGTATTGTTTATTCAAAACTTTAATAAATATATTTTAAAAAAAAAGAAATTTAGTGCTTGGTACGCTTATCTGTGTTACGAAAAAGGAGCAATGCAGCAGCGAGCTCCAGATGGCTGGAAAGCCAAACAGGATGTTGATGTTTGGGACTGTACCGTGGGAACAAAAGGACAGTCTATTCACTGTACTGAGCACCGGATGTTAGCTCAGAGTGTCATCTGACCTGTACTGGAAGTACATGGGAGGAGCTTTCTCTCCACCCTTGGAACTCCCCGCCACTGGTTTCCCCAGTGTACCTCTCTGGTTGTCTGGCTTCCAAGGAATGAGTGCATCTGCATTACCTTGGCTAGCAACCCTTTGTTGTGTCTTTGTCTCTGACTTAGACACAGCTTCAACCTGTCCTCGGTTGTGTACAACAGCAACACATGCAACAGCTAAGTTAGCAAACTCTTTTGAGTATCTCTTGGGTGGTACACCCTTTGTAACTCTCTCAGACCTACGTATGAGGTGCTGATCGTCTCTGCTCACTGGTTCAGCCTCTGGACTCTTAGGAGAACCAGTACCAACAGTGGTTCATCCTTCATCTGTGAAGGTCTATCCATTGTGTGAGATTTCCTCTCAATGACTGTGTCAACTGAGCTCTTTGAGCTATCACTGTCATCATCAGTACCACTGTAATCAGTAAAATCATCATCATCTGAATCGTCCCCTGTGGGAAATGTGTGAACAATTACTCTCTCCTGTTCAGGAGCACTCTCTAGAAATTTTGTGAGAATCACCTGACCAGATTCAGACAAAATTACTCTGTAGAGACCCTTTTCATATCCCACAAAAATGCCTCTGGCATTCTTTACTCCACCTGGAGCTTCTGTCCTCACATGAGACCCAAAAACCTTGAAATGAGCAACCGAAGGTTTTCTGTGGAACAGCTTCTCAAAAGGAGAACTTCCCAACTCTTTTGAAACCTTTCTCAGCCACGTATAACAATACGACATTAGCGACTCCGCCCAGAACTCATGTGGCAGATGTGAACTAAGCAATTGCGCTTTCATCCCCTTTTGCAATTCTTTGTTCACCTGTACACAGACACCCCTGTTCCACGCTTCCGCTGAAACAGCAACCTTGTGTCTTATCCCTTTCTTCTGCAGGAACTCCTGAAAATCCTGTAAAAGAAAATCTGCTTCTCATCTGTGAAAAACAATCAATGTTAGCATCATGCATATTTTTAACCTTGTCACAAAACTCCTGAAACCTTTCTAAGGCTTCTTGTGGTTTCTCTAACACATAAATCCAGACAAAATTAGAGAAATGATCCACACACACAAGATAAAATTTTGCATTGCCTCTAGATGGTGCTAGAGGACCAATCACATCAGCATACACCTGCTGAAATGCCCTGTCGACCCTTGTGGACTCCCTGGCGTGCGTCTTGGTCACACCTGCGAGAGAAATCATGTTAGAATCAGAAGAATTACATTTCATGTAATCACTTTGATCAAAAGTCAACAAATAGAGTCCATCTTTCTCTCTGGCAGAAAGATACAACTCTCCATCTTTGAAGATCTTGCAGCTTTCAGCATCATAGGACAGTTTCAGTCCTTTCTTTGCAATCTGCGAAACACTCAGCAGATTGAACTTCAACTCAGGAACCAAGTAAACATTGTTTATAGTCAAGTTCAGACTCTCAAGATACACAGTCCCAATCCCGGTCGCTTCCAGCTCCTGACCGTTGGCCTGCTTCACAGCGAAGCTTTGCTTCTTAAACGTTGAAAACAGTTCTCTGTGTGGGGACATATGAACCGTCGCGCCAGTGTCGAGAATAAAAGAGTTCCCCACCTCTGGTGTGGCTCTTAGTGCCATCAAAGCCATCGCAGGTTTTACCTGAGACTTGGTGCGACATTTGCCTGATGCTTCAGGCGTTGCAGAGCACTCCTTGGCTCTTTTTCGCCGACGCGGCTTCTTACAGCTCCGCTGAAGATGCCCAGTCTGTCCACAATTGCAACGTTCAATGCTACAGCATGCTCTTCAGTAGCAACATCAGTGAGGGAATTAGAACTCCGTTCCTCCCTCCCCCTGTGAGCAACATCCATTGCAGCTTGTTCAGGAACAGCAACAGTAACAGTTCCTTCACGCCCCCATCTGGGGTCAAAGCTCTCCTCAGCTTTCGATGAGCTCTTAGGAACTTGGCCAGCATCATCTTGGCTCACCCCTTCTGGGGTAGTTATCCATCCAGACCATGATGAATAACTGTCTTTAGTCAGGGGAGGTGGATAAGGTAAGCCTCCCCCCTTCTTGGCATCCATTTTGAACCCAAGCCTCAGCTCTCACTCTTGAGCCTGTAAAAAACCAAAAGTCTTTGCTGGGTTGTTTACTGCATACTCTGGCAGGCAAACTGCAAGCTGTTTCTCAGTCCTTGCACAGCAGCGAAGATAGCCAAAACAACTTTCTCTTCCCAGGCTCTCTCTGAGCCATCCCCTTAGTCAGTACTTTTCCACTTATTGACGGTCGTTGCTTAGCAACTGTGCATTCCAATCTTTGAACAGGAAATCTTATCAACCACAAGAATTCCTGGTATGCAAGCCTAGCTTCCAAGCTGCAGGCTTCTTCTATCAGAGCTGTTTTTCTCCCAAACGCAGCTCCCGTGAACCAGAGAATGAATCAATCTGCGTTCACACTTTTAGCCCGAAATTCAGCATACCTTGGGGCTCCGTTGCTGGTAAAACACCTCCTCTCGGTGTCCAGCCGTCTGTTCAGCTTCTGGCTGCACGCAGACGTTATCTTCTTTCCCTTGGTGCAGAGGATGACAAACGATCCCATCAGCCTCTCATTCTGCATTTCCATGGATCAGTAAACCACCGGCAATGCTACCAGTTGTCAGAATTAAGCCTTATCAGAGGAATTGGCCACTCTCCAGGCACCGGGCTTAATTCCTTGTTGACCTCCCCGTCTGCGACTCCCGGCAAGACCAGGCGAGATCTTCTATCGGCGATCCTCCTCTAACGTGAGAAGGACACACCACTCCTCCCCTCTTCCCTGCCATCCCCAGGGAGGGGAAAGAGACAGACAGAAATGTATTTACATGCCTTTATTTCTGTCTTTCCAGCAGTACAAAGAAACGTGTCTGCACTCTCTTAACACCAACAGCAGAGAGTGCAGACACGTTTCTTTTATCCGTGGGTCAAGGGTGAAGAAGCCCCTCTCAGCCTCCCCATCAGCATCACAGCACGCCCCACCTCAGGCCCCCCACGGCCATCCCGATTCCCGACAGAGGCGAGGCGGAAACGCGGCAGCCACCCCACAATCTTCTCCCCACCTCTGAGGGGAGTGAATGAGGCGAGGTGGCAGCTGGGAAGGGAAGATGAGGCTGGGTCAGGACGATCGCTCGCTCGCTACCGCTGCCCCCCCCTCGGCCTTTCCCTCCTCCTCTCCAGGCCTGAGACGACCTGAAGCATCTCCTTCTCCTCTCCCTCGGTCTAGGAAGATGGCCATTGTGGGGAGGGCTCACTCGCCCGGCTACTTGGGCCACCTTTCTCTCCACCATCTTCACCACCACCACCGTTGTTTGTTGTGTCCCAAAAGCAAGGAAGGATTGGACTCTGATTAATAAAAATACACACAAGGCTTGACCAGCAAGACTCTGGGAGGAAGTGCCAATAATAATCCTGTCCACCCCTTGGCCCAGGTCGTTTTATTCAAAAAAGAACTTTTTATACAGTGTTTGTAAGAACCAATCAGATATCCTCTGAGCAATTAAAAAAACCCCACGTGGGACAAAGTCAGATCAGAAGAAAACCTTTTAACTACAAAAGACTACATTGACCATGCATACATATCTGATAACTCTCCTGTGTGAGTGTCTGAGGGCCCTGCTCCTTCCTGCCACTCACCATCTGGCCTGGGGCGGGGCCTGAAGCCTCATAAGGACTGCTGCGCTCTGCTGCCCAGGAGGACTCTCCTGTATGAGTGTCTGAGGGCCCTGCTCCTTCCTGCCACTCACCATCTGGCCCAGGGCAGGGCCTGAAGCCTCACAGGAACTGCTGCGCTCTGCTGCCCAGGAGGACTCTCCTGTGTGAGTGTCTGGGGGCCCTGCTCCTTCCTGCCACTCACCATCTGGCCTGGGGCGGGGCCTGAAGCCTCACAGGAACTGCTGCGCTCTGCTGCCCAGGAGGACTCTCCTGTGTGAGTGTCTGGGGGCCCTGCTCCTCCCTGCCACTTACCACCTGGCCCAGGGCAGGGCCTGACGGGCCTCACTAGGACAGTTGCTGTTATTGCTGGAGGGGTGCAGAGTGCTTTTAAAATGCTTTTTAAATTTTCTTTTGAATTTTTTGTATGTGGGGTGGGTGGGGGTGGGATGGATGTTTATTGGGCCTGGGAATTTGCTTGATTTTACGTTTTTGTAATTTTTACTGTTTTTTGTTTGTATTGTTTTATTGGTTGTTTTTTTTAAAGGTGTTATTTTGTTCTTAAGGGGAAGGGTCAGGGCTGCCAGGGAGTAGGTCCCAGCCAATAAAATGGCTGGGGCATGTTCCACAGGGGGGGATGCACTGGGACAACCGATCTCAGTGATCACGGGTAGGAGGAGGAGTTACGCTAAGACCAGACCATGTCATTACAGAGGAGGCAGGTTTAGTCGTTGTCTGAGGACTATCCCTGCCTCCGGGTCTGGTCCTGACCGGATGGATACTAGAATCAGCAAGGGATACCCACATGACCTGATGGTGCTGCTGTGCAATGCCAGGTCAATGATTCATAAGACCACTGCCATCCATGACTTGATCATGGATGGAGGACTTGACCTGGCATGTGTAACAGAGACTTGGTTGGATGAAGCAGATGGGCCTGTCCTTGCCGCCGCTTGTCCACCAGATTTCTCTTACGCACAGCAACCCAGGTCATGTGGGCGGGGAGGGGGGGTTGCAGTGATTTTTAGGAAGTCATTAATTTGCACCAGGCGTCCTATTGGGAAGACCCAGTTTTCTGAGTGCATGTTCTGGAAGTTGGGCAATAGGGGCAGTACAGGATTCCTTTTGGTGTACCGACCTCCCCGCTGCACCAAGGATTCCCTGCCCGAGCTGCTTCAGGTTGTGGCGGATGTTCTCCTGGAGACACCTAGCTTGGTTGTCCTAGGGGATTTTAATATCCATGCCGACATGACCTTTCAAGGGGCCGCTCGGGACTTCGTGGAAAGCATGGCCTCCATGGGGCTGTCCCTGAATAAGTCTGGCCCAACCCATAGCCGCGGACATGCCTTGGACCTGGTGTTTACCTCTATGGATGTTGGTGATCTGACACGAAGTAAATGCGAAACGAAAGAAGTGCCATGGTCAGATCACTTCCTGGTGCAACTGGACTTCTCTGCGACCCATCCCCTCTGCAGGGAGGTGGGACCGATTCGGATGGTCCGCCCCCGCCACTTAATGGATCCAAATGGTTTCCAGAGAGTGGTAGGGGATGCTTTATCCCATGTTGATGGCCTTTCAGCCGATTCCCTGGTGGCCCGCTGGAATGTGGAGTTAACCAGGGCTATTGACTGTTTGGCTCCGGAGCGCCCTCTCCGATTGCATGGAGCCCGGACAGCCCCGTGGTTTTCCACGGATCTGAGGGCAATGAAACAATCGTTGAGACGGCTAGAGCGCCGGTGGTGGATAACTCATTCCGAATCTGACCGGACACAGGTTAGAGCTCAACGTCGAGCCTACCACTTGGAGATAGCGACGGCGAAGAAGACATTCTTCGCCGCCTCTATTGCATCTGCAGAAAACAGCAGCAGGAGACTTTTTCAGGTGGTTCACAATTTAGCGGAACCACCTGAGACATCGGGGCCCAGTAGGGGCCACATGATCTCCTGCAATGATTTTGCAAAGTTTTTTGCAGATAAAATCGCTCAGATTCGGGAAGAAGTAGACTCCACCGTGGGAGCAGGGCCAGGGCGGCAGAGTGCTAGAGTCCTGTCTAGTCAAGTTGTGTGGGATCAATTCCAATCTGTTACTTCCGAGGATGTGGACAGGCTGCTTGGACGAGTGAAGCCAACCACCTGTCTCCTGGATCCTTGCCCATCCTGGCTTATAAAAGCTAGCCGGGAAGGACTGGGCGATGGGCTTCGTGGGGTGGTGAATGCTTCCCTCCGTGAGGGAGCCTTCCCAGATCCGCTGAAAGAGGCGGTTATTAAACCGCTTCTTAAAAAAACATCTTTAGATGCGGCCACGATGGCCAATTATCGCCCAGTCTCAAATCTTCCATTCTTGGGCAAGGTGATTGAGCGTGTGGTTGCTGAACAACTCCAGGCACGCCTGGAAGAAGCGGACCATTTGGATCCCTTCCAGTCAGGATTCAGGCCTCATCATGGGACTGAAACTGCCTTGGTCGCACTGGTTGATGATCTCCGGCGGGCTAGGGACAAAGGTGAGAGCTGTTTCCTAGTTCTGCTGGATCTCTCAGCGGCCTTTGATACCATCGACCATAACATCCTTCTGGACCGTCTTGAGGGGCTGGGAGCTGGGGGCACTGTTATACAGTGGTTCCGCTCCTTCCTCCTGGGCCGTGTTCAGAAAGTGGTGGTGGGGGATGAGTGTTCAGACCCCTGGGCTCTCACTTGTGGGGTGCCTCAGGGTTCTGTCCTCTCCCCCATGCTTTTCAACATTTACATGCAGCCACTGGGAGAGATCATCAGGAGGTTTGGACTGGGTGTTCATCAGTATGCGGATGATACCCAGCTCTACCTCTCTTTTAAGTCAGAACCAGTGAAGGCGGTGAAGGTCCTGTGTGAGTATCTGGAGGCGGTTGGAGGATGGATGGCGGATAACAGATTGAGGTTGAATCCTGACAAGACAGAAGTACTGTTTTTGGGGGACAGGAGGCGGGCAGGTGTGGAGGATTCCCTGGTCCTAAATGGGGTAACTGTGCCCCTGAAGGACCAGGTGCGCAGCCTGGGAGTCATTTTGTTTGTTTTTTTTATAAATTTTTATTAATTTTCCAACACAAAATAAAAACAAAACAATACACAATACATACACAAACAAACATATAAACACGTATAATTTCATAACCTCTTTTTCATAAATCTTACTTTCCGGACTTCCCCATGCCTCCCCTTTCCTGCATCCCTGTTTTATAATTTCTTCAGCAACCCCTCACTTCAATTAACTAATTGCTTATTTTCTTTTCTTTTCCCCCCCTTCTTCTCTTACTTAAACAATTACAGCTGAAATTCTATATTTTTCTTTTCCCTTGACATTTTAGCACTCATTAATTTTACAACAGTTCTTAAGATAAACTTTAAATTTCTTCCTGTCTTCTTCCACCGTCTCTTTTCCTTGGTCACGGATTCTACCAGTCATCTCCGCCAGTCCCATATAATCAATCACCTTCGTCTGCCATTCTTCCAGCGTGGGTAGTTCTTGTGTCTTCCAATACTTTGCTAAGAGAATCCTTGCTGCTGTAGTTGCATACATAAAAAACATCCTATCCTTCCTTGACACCAATTGGCCGACCATGCCCAGGAGAAAAGCCTCTGGTTTCTTATGAAAGGTACATTTAAGGACCTTCTTAATTTCATTATAGATCATTTCCCAGAAGGCCTTAATCCTCGGGCACGTCCACCAAAGGTGATAAAAGGTACCTTCCGTTTCATTACATTTCCAGCATTTATTATTGGGCAAATGATAGATCTTTGCGAGCTTGACTGGGGTCATGTACCACCTATAAATCATTTTCATAATATTTTCTCTTAAGGCATTACATGCCGTGAACTTTATACCGGTGGTCCATAACTGTTCCCAGTCCGCAAACATAATGTCATGACCAATGTCTTGTGCCCACTTAATCATAGCTGATTTGACTGTTTCATCTTGTGTATTCCACTTCAACAGCAAGTTATACATTCTTGACAAGTTCTTAGTATTGGGTTCTAACAATTCTGTTTCTAGTTTTGACCTCTCCATCTGGAAGCCAATTTTCCTGTCTTGTTTAAATACCTCCATTATTTGGTGATAGTGAAGCCAATCTCTTACTTTAAACTTCAATTTCTCATAACTCTGTAATTTAACTTTTTCACCATCTTGCTCTATAATCTCACAATATTTTGGCCATTTAGATTCCATATTAAGTTTTTTCACCTCTTTAGCTTCCATTGGCGACAACCACCTAGGGGTTTTGTTTTCCAACAAATCTTTATAGCGTGTCCAAACATTATATAGTGCTTTCCTAACAATATGGTTTTTTAATCCTTTATGAGTTTTTACCTTGTCATACCATAGATATGCATGCCAACCAAATCTATTGTTAAACCCTTCCAAATCCAAAATGTCCGTGTTCTCAAGAAGTAGCCATTCTTTCAACCAGCAGAAAGCTGCCGATTCATAATACAGTCTTAAGTCCGGCAGGGCAAACCCCCCTCTATCTTTTGCATCAGTTAATATCTTAAATTTTATTCTGGGCTTTTTGCCCTGCCAGACAAATTTGGATATATCTTTCTGCCACTTCCTGAAACAGTCCATTTTGTCCACAATCTGTAATGTCTGAAACAAAAATAACATTCTAGGCAATACATTCATCTTGATAACAGCAATTCGGCCTAACAAGGAAAGTCTCAAACTTGACCATATTTCTAGATCTTTTTTTACCTCTGTCCAACATTTATCATAGTTGTCTTTAAATAAATTCACATTCTTAGATGTCAAGTTAATCCCCAAGTATTTCACTTTCTTTGCCACCGTTAACCCCGTTTCACTCTGAAACCTCTCTTTTTCAACGTTTGTTAGATTTTTCTCCAATACTTTAGTTTTTTGCTTATTCAACTTAAATCCTGCTACTTGACCAAATACTTGAATTAATTCTAGAACTCTTTTCGTACTAGTGTCTGGCTGTTGCAATGTCAATACTAAGTCATCTGCAAAAGCCCTCAATTTATATTGTTTGGCTCCGACCTGAACTCCTTTAACCAGCTGGTCCCCTCTAATCATATTTAACAAAACCTCCAAGACAGATATAAAAAGTAGTGGGGATATTGGGCACCCCTGTCGTGTTCCTTTTTCTATAGGAAATTCTTCAGTAACCACATTATTTACAATTAACTTTGCTTTTTGTTCAGAATATATTGCACCTATACCATTTTCAAAACCTTGGCCTACCCCCATCCCTTGGAGATTCTTCTTCATAAAGCTCCAAGAAATATTGTCAAAGGCTTTCTCCGCGTCCACAAAAATTAAAACAGCCTTCGTATTAATATTTGCTTCTAACAATTCCATAATGTCTATTATATTTCTCACATTGTCTGACAAATGTCTCCCTGGGAGAAAGCCAGCCTGGTCCTTATGAATCTTCTTCAGTCTTTTTGCCAAAATGTCTGCAAAAAATTTGTAATCCACATTTAGTAGTGATATAGGGCGGTAGTTCTTAATCTGGTTCTTTTCAGTCTCAGTTTTTGGTATAAGTGTAATAAACGCTTCTTTCCACGATTCAGGTGCCTTTTTCCCCTCCATAATTTCATTACAGACCTCCTTCAACAGTTGTACCAACCATTCCTTCAAAGCTTTGTAATATCTGGAAGTCAGTCCATCTGGTCCTGGAGATTTTCCCAGTTGCATATTCTGAATGGCACCCTCTATTTCTTTTTCTGTTATTTTCTCATTCAAAACCATTTTACTTTGTTGTGAAATTTTTTGTAATCCATATTTCTTAAGAAATTCATCTATTTCTCCTTCTTTCACCGGCCCTTGTGCATACAGTCTTCTGAAATAACTCTGAAAACAATTACTGATCTCATTTGGCTTATAAATGTTCCTTCCTTCCACTTCTAAACTCGTGACCGTATTCAATTTTTGTCTTTTCTTCAATTGCCATGCAAGAAGTTTCCCACATTTATCTGCTGATTCAAATGTCCTTTGTCTCATTTGTTTGATTTTCCATTCTATCTCTTGATTCATCAATTCCATATACTGCATCTGATAATACTTAATTTCTCTCAATATCTCATGTGACTTTGGTTTAGACCTCAATTTCTTTTCTCCTTCTTTCATCTTTTCCAGAATCTTATCTTTCTTCTCATTTTGTTTCTTCCTCTTTATAGAATTCTGTTGTATTAGAAAACCTCGCATCACGGCTTTACTTGCGTCCCAAATTATTCTTTTTTCCACCTCTGTATTCAGATTTATCTCAAAATAGTCCTTCAAAGTTTTTTGGGCCTTCTTGTAGATCTCTTCATCTCTAAAAAGGGTGTCATTCATTCTCCATCTGAAGGAACCAGCTGTTGTTAGTTTCATCTCCATCTTTACGGCGTTATGGTCAGAGCAAGTCTTTGGGCAGATTTCTACTTTTTTTATCTTTGGAGCCATGCCACTAGTAACCCAAATTTGGTCGATTCTTGTCCATGTCATTTTTGCTTCAGAGAAAAAAGTTCCCTCTCTCTCAAGAGGGTTTCTTGTTCTCCAAATGTCAATCAAGTCCATATTTTCAGTCACTGTGCCCCTGAAGGACCAGGTGCGCAGCCTGGGAGTCATTTTGGACTCACAGCTGTCCATGGAGGCACAGGTCAAATCTGTATCCAGGGCAGCTGTTTACCAGCTCCATCTGGTACGTAGGCTGAGACCCTATCTGCCTGCGGACTGTCTCGCCAGAGTGGTGCATGCTCTGGTTATCTCCCGCTTGGACTACTGCAATGCGCTCTACGTGGGGCTACCTTTGAAGGTGACCCGGAAACTACAACTAATCCAGAATGCGGCAGCTAGACTGGTGACTGGGAGCGGCCGCCGAGACCATATAACACCGGTCTTGAAAGACCTACATTGGCTCCCAGTACGTTTCCGAGCACAATTCAAAGTGTTGGTGCTGACCTTTAAAGCCCTAAATGGCCTCGGTCCAGTATATCTGAAGGAGCGTCTCCTCCCCCATCGTTCTGCCAGGACACTGAGGTCCAGTTCCGAGGGCCTTCTGGCAGTTCCCTCACTGCGAGAGGCCAAGTTACAGGGAACCAGGCAGAGGGCCTTCTCGGTAGTGGCGCCCGCCCTGTGGAACACCCTCCCATCAGATGTCAAAGCGATAAACAACTACCTGACATTCAGAAGACATCTGAAGGCAGCCCTGTTCAGGGAAGTTTTTAATATGTGATATTTCAGTGTATTTTTTATCTTTGTTGGAAGCCGCCCAGAGTGGCTAGGGAAACCCAGCCAGATGGGCGGGGTACAAATAATAAATTATTATTATTATTATTATTATTATTATTATTATTATTATTATTATATAAAGAAAACAGGACTAAAGGAGGAAGGCATTCAGCAAAACCCCGGAGGTCATAAACAGGCAGGAAAGGAAGGAAGGATGGCAAGGAAAGGGTATTTACCATCTCCTTGTGAACTCTCTTCCTGGCCCTTAAGATCTACCTAAAGATTAACAAACTACATCAAAGCTACCTTCTATCTTTATGACCCAGGATGCTTGGTGAATCAACTGGCCTGTGTATTTAGAATGCTTATACGTGCCTGTCAGGCGTAGAGAAAGCAAATGGCAGAGGTGCAGAGGCTTGTGGAATTTGATCAGAAATTATTGTCAATCAAGCCCAGTCAACGCAATGCTTTCATTGCGGACACAATGGCTTGCTCCATATTTCATAATTCCTCATAGCAATCCCACCTGACCCCCACACTCTGGATATTTGCACCCCCACAGTTGTTGTTGTTGTTGTTGTTATTTTCCGTCCTTAACCCTAAGGTCCCTAGGGCAGGTTTCAACATTTAAAACAATTTTTTTTATATCTTTTGTTTTGTTTTATTGTTTGTTTGTTTGTTTGTTTTTTAAATAAAATTGAATGCACCACCTGATTGTGTTGTCGTTTTTTTACACAAAAATAATCCCTCAAAGCAGTTTGCAAAAAGGTGAAATGGCAGAGAATCGAGAAAAACAATCCCTGGCTTCCTGTTTCCGGCGGTGGAAAATGGCAGATCCCACACGATCGGACCTCAGCCGTTCCGATAATTCAGGGCTGATATGGGGGTAATTAGCCCTGGCAGCCTTCCCAGGGCAGGGGAGGACTGTCTTGACGACCCGCGGTTTGCCCCAGATTGCCGATGTGGCAGACGGCAGGGGCACTGAGTCACGGAGCAAGGGACGGACTGACACTCCTGTGACGCCACCCCATAGCCGGACGCATCTGTTTGGGAAAATATAAAGATTTGAAAAACAAACAAACAAACAAACAAACAATCTTTATTACGGTCCAGAGACCAACAAAACATTACAAATCAATACAGAATTCATACAGCCTACCCCCAGGTTAATCAAGCACTTTGTTTGGAATATAGGGCTCATTTGTTCTTTCAACCACCGATAAAAACTTTGCCACTGCCAAAGTTCTAGCTTTTGTCCGGTCTTCCAGTAGGAACCTGACATAGTGAGCCTCTGACTTTCCCGGGAAAGGCACCAGCAAGGGTAGTATCAGTTCAGCCCTGGCCTGCTCATACTTCGCACAATGTAACAAAATATGATTTATGGACTCGATGTCTTGAGCACACGAGCAAAGTCTGTCCTGGTAGGGAACTCCTCTCAACCTACCATCCAGCACTGCAGAGGGGAAGACATTCAGTCTGGCCTTGGTGAAAAGGCTTCGATAGTTAGGTACTGTCAGGTTTTTGATGTAAGGTGTTAACTCAAAGACATACCCATATTGAACTCCTGCTGCCAGTGGACTACAGACTGCGTGTGACCGAGATCGCAAGTCACTGTGTGCATTGTCCCATAATCTTTGCTTTAAAGCCTTTTGGGCGCCTTCATAGCCCAGGTAATACAGTTGGGGGGGAGACAGACCAATAGAGGTGGCTTTTTTAGCCATGGTTTTCTGCCATTTGCTGACAAATTCCTCATTGGTGATATGTTGGTACAGACCCTTCCCTAGATTAAACACTGAAATCCTGAGCCAATGTCTTAGGGCAGCCCACCATGCTCTAGCTGAAATTGGGCATTCACCAGCTTCCAACAGAAGTACGGAGTTGGGGACGCAGTTAGGTACCTGCAGCAGAGATCGTATAAATTTTGCCTGAAAGCCATCTAGCTTTGGCAGGTCCCCATTATGCCAGACATTTGCTGCATACAGGAGTTGGGAAACGGGCTTTGCGTTGAAAACCCTTAAGGCTGCTGGAACATATTTGCCGCCCTTTGTGAAGAAGAATTTATGTATGGCTAGCTTTGTAATCTCCGCCTTTTGAAGGGAGGTTTGCCAGTGGTGCTTCCAAGATCTTGTATGATGGAATGTGAGCCCTAGGTAGCTGAAGTATTTTACCTGTTCGAGGTTATGGCCATCCAGCACCCATTTAGACTGGGAGAATCTTCTTTCGAAGACTAAGATTTTAGATTTTTCATAATTAATGGATAAACCATTTCCAGAACAGTAATCAGAAAATTTCCTCAACAGATAATTTAAGCCCGGCCTGGAACGCGAGATGATGGCTGCGTCATCAGCATACAACAACAAAGGGGTCCTTCTCATTCCTATTTTTGGAATGTGTCCATCTGGGTCCATTAAGTTCTCTTCTAGGTCATTTAGGAATAGGCAGAACAATGTGGGGGCCAAAATACAACCCTGTCTCACCCCCCTAGTCATCTCGATGCTGTTCGATAGCTGTCCCTGTCGACCGCATCGGACCTGCAGTTTGGTTCCATTGTACAGGGCTTTTATAAGAAAGAGAAGTCGTTTGTCCTGCAAGATCAGACTCAATTTGGACCATAGCTGGGATCTGGGGATGGAGTCAAATGCTGATTTCAGGTCCATAAAGGCCACGAAGAGTTTACCCTGTAGGTGTCTGGTATACTTCTCAGCTAGGAAGGACAGCATTAGACAGTGGTCTGTTGTTGAATGATTCTCACGGAAAGCTGCCTGGGCTTCAGATAGTATATTATGTTCATTTAGAAAAGTTGTCAATTTGCTACTGAGGAAATGGGCATATAGTTTCCCAATTATTGAGAGCAGGCTAATAGGCCTATAATTGGAAGGTACATTTGGGTGGCCTCTCTTAAAGATTGGGACTACTATAGCATGTTTCCAGCTATATGGTACCTTACCAGAGTTATTTACTACCGTAAAGAGTGCTGCCAGAAGCGGGGCCCACCAGTGCTGGTTTGATGTAATCACCTCAGCTGGGATAAAGTCTTTCCCCGGAGCCTTTCCGCTCTTCAGCTTCCCAATTAATGTATGGACTTCCTCCACAGTTACCGGCCTCCAATTAGGGAGCAGTGACAATTGTACCCTGTCATCCTCCTGTGAACTGGAAGGGAGGTTTGGACTTTCCATAAATATATTTCTGAAGTGGTTCTCCCAAACCTGAGCTGGAATGACACAGCTGGGGGCTGAGGAGCTATTTCTCATTGAGTCGGAGACCAGTTGCCAAAAGAGTTTAGTTTCATTGTTTAGTGAGGCATTCAATAGTAGGGACCAGGAATTTTGTTCGGACTGCCTTTTTTTTGAGGCCAAAAGGGCTTTGTACTCTTTTTTGATTTTGAAATAAGATTGAGGTAAGTAGCTTAATCCAGCGTTTCTATAGGCCAAATAGGCGTTCCTTAGGGCTTCCTTCTTTGTGTGGCACTCTTGGTCAAACCAACTGCGCCCTTTCGCAGTGCGTGGCTTGCCGGCTGAGTTTATGTTAACCGAGACCACATCCTGCAAGGACTCAATGAGATTTTCGTAGGCTGTCAGGGAGGAGTCTATTGATAAATTGTTTATTATAATTGATCTTAACTTAAATGCAGTTTGTGAATTCAATCTGTTCTCAACTGCAATTGCTATCTCAGGTGTCCATTTTTTCCTACGCAATGCTGGATCATTTGCTTTGTCTATGTCCTCATGTTCTATGTGAGAGTGCTGAATTGAATTTTGGCCGGTAATGGAGATGATAAGAGGTAAGTGGTCACTTTCAGTCCTATTATCTATTGTGAATTTTTTAATTGATTCGAAGGCCTGTCTGTTAGTGAGACAGTAGTCTACTGTGCTGGCCCCATTTGAATTTATGAATGTGTACTCGCCTTCTCTGTCCCCGGGGAATGCCCCATTAGCAATGATCAGATCCAGACTTATTTGTAAAAAAGCCAGGCAGAATCCAGCATAGTTGATTTGGCAATCTTTCGAATGTCTACGTGGGGGTGGGTTTAGCAAGAGGGCGCTATTTTCCTTTAGATCTCTTAATATTGGGAATTTTATTTCCAGGCTATCATCATTTGAGCCTATTCTGGCATTCATATCTCCCATTAGGTAAAATGGTGAGCCAGGGTACCTAATTTGTAGGGAATAAAGGAAACTATGGATTTTACGCCACGTGCTCTCTATCTGTGTTTGCACTGTATATGGTGGAATATACACTGAAACAAAAATAATACTCTTGGATTCCATATGCAAGGTGATCCCCAGTGCCAGCTGCTCGAAAACTGAGCACTCAATAACTTGTGACGTCAATTGAGTGGAAACCAGAGTTACTAGGCCCCCCCTCGGTCGTCCCCTTCCAAGCGGTTTAGAGGCCTTGATTTCATAGACGTCGTAACCGTCAAGAGCTATGTTATCAGTTGCCCAAGTTTCCTGCAGCATTATTATGTCAAAACCCATTATATAATCACGAAATGGCTCGTCCCCAAGTTTGTTAGCCCAACCCGCTATGTTCCATGAGATAATGTTAAAGCTGCTCGTTCCATAACTGGCTTGGCTTCATTGTGGTGGGGAAATTGTTATCAGCTCTCCCACTGGTTCGGTAATGATGCAACCGTTCTTAGGGTATGCACGGTGTTGTTGTTCTCGGGGTTGATTTGCAGCATTTTCCCGATTTCCTGGCATCGACGGTGTTATTTGGATTGCTGGTGCCATCGGGGGGTCTTCGTCAAAGATAATTAAATCTGTCTCTGGCTTTCTATGTGTCCCATTTCCCTTGGGAGGGTCGTCACTTGGCATTGGCTGATCAGATTCCAGTTGGGATAGAGGGTGGTGAAATTCTGGATCTGCCAAAGGCGTAATGGAGAGTCCTATCTTTGAATTATCTAGCTTGGGCTGGCGTTCTTTGTGTGTTTGACCTTTTTGGTCTGATGTTTTCCTCTCCAAGTGAGTGTTGCAGCTGGGTTCACCGCACATATTCATCTTTGACGGCCCTTCCGAATGAATCATGGCCCTGTGGCGAAAGCCCTTCGGCAGAGAGGGTGCTGATTGCTTGGAGTTGGTCCGGCTATATGACAAGTTTGGCAGTAGTTGTTTTCGTTCTGTGTCTTTAAAAACACGCCTCAAAACAATATTATAGTCCTGTAAAATGGCCCTATATTTCAATAGCATTTTAGGGGTAGCTGAGTCAGAAAATGTCAGCGTGAGTCTAGTGTGCTGGGGGTCCGTGCAAAGCAAGTTTATCGCGATCAGAGTGTTGCAATGGATATTTAGTAAAAGCTTAAAGTTTCTCTTCACACTGTCGATTGATTTCCAGTAAGGCAGGATACCATTAAAAGGATATATGTCCAGAGCTACTTGAGTACTTTGTAGGATCAGGTCCCTACTTTCGCTTTTGTTGTTTTTAGTATTTGTAGTCTCTTGGTTATCAAGTCTGGGCCGGTTGCACCCCTGTACATGATGGTCTAGAGGGAGGGCAACGCTATGGTCGGTCTCTTTAGTACTGAGTTGGCTATTTTTGGCTGTCAGGAGCACCAACTCCGCCAGGAGAGACGTTACCTTTTGTAATTTGATGTTAATTTCCTCCACTGTTCTTGCAGTCAGCAGACAGTGGTCCGCGAGTATTTCTGCATAGAGCGGTGCCCCCTCAGATGGTAGTTCATGGGATAATTCATGAGCGCTCATCTCAGCATTCTCCCCTGGGCGATCTCCGCCCAATAAAGCATCCCCACCTACCTGGGAATGAGTTCTGTTTGGTGTGGTAGGTTCTGAGTTCTGTGCTTTTACAAAATCATCCATTTTGCTCTGCTTTCTCTTCTGTGGGCTCCCTTCTGGAGATGAGGCCGGTCGTTTCTTTTTCCTAGTCATTTTCCAGGGATAGAGCCGCTGTAAATCAGAGCAGCTTCTGCTGTAAATCAGGAAGCTCGGCGTCTACCCACGATAGGGCGTCTAATCTCCACTCCTGCTGGGCTGGAGCTAATTAGGGCTTTCTAGACTTTCTGTAACTCAGGCCCTTGACCTAAGCTTTGTAAATTAATAGCTGCCAACTAACAAAAATAAAGAACTGAGGCTGATAAAAGCTAATAAAAACTGATAAAAAAAGCTAGTAGAAACTGATAAAAATAATAAAAACAGCATCAACTGATGCGGAGTTCAAGTCGACGCTACTACTAACGACGACGCCATCTTTCCTTTCGAACAGAAAAACAAACAGACACGCTCTGAACTGACGAAGCTGGGAAAAAACCTGCAGTATGTACAGTCTCTGGTGCAAAAGATTGAACTTCAAAGAGATCCTCATCATGATGTTTGGAATCTGGAGGGGCTTGGTATGTTGTTTTTTCTTCTTCCTCTAACATTAACAATTCGTATTGCATGCCAAGCCTCATTAAGAACCTAAATTGCTCTTCAAAAAGTGAGTACAGGTGGACTTTCATATATAATTGGGACCTATTCGCAGCCGCTTTTCTTCTAAGATTTGAAATGCCTGTTAAAGACGAAAACAAAGAACAAAGGACAAAATGGCTTCTACCCACCACACACTTATGGAATATCTGAAATACTTCCCTGATTAAGAGAAACAGGAGCTAACTGGTGGTTGGTCATAAAGACTGGAAACAATATTATATATACAACTGTTTGCAAAATGAAGTTTTTTATTATGAGCGAGAGAGAGGGCTAAATGGATGTCTGGCAGCCCCCCTCTAGGGCCCGGAGGGGGGATTGGGGGGATTCCAAAGGCCAATTGTTAACTGTCTGATATATGGCTACATTGCAAACAGTCTGCTTAAGAATAAATTAACAAGGAGTTTCAAAAGGAGGTTTCTCTCTGTTTCTTTGATAACACCTGGACGGGAAAGATCAACGATTTGGGAGCTGCCAAAATAACAATTCTCAAAGAGCTGGACAGAACCTTGAAATTGGATGCAATTAAATGAACCAGTGCGATGAAAAAACAAAAACAGCTGAAAGAGTACAATATACGGACAAATCTGCACTCCATAGGGAAAAAAGTATCTGTTTTCTGACATGAATGAGGATCACAGAACCAGAGTCAAAACGTGGAGGGAAAAATCGGATATGGAATTATGAAAAACATTGAGGATGATGAGAGGCAGGACTATGATGTTGAAAGCACTTCGGAATTCAGACCATGGGAAGCCAAAACAAAAATTATTACAGTTTGGAAGACAATTGGACTTTTTTATTTTATTTTTTTATTTTTATTGGATTTGATTTGATATGTTAATTGGATGTTTTTATTGGAAAATTAATAAACACTTAAAAAAAAATCACAATCCTAGTTAACGCAGACAACAGTGCAACATGTTAAAAACTCCCGCCAACTTTTTAAGAGACTGGGGAAGGTATTGCCTCAACAGGGAGAGGCGCCAAAGAAAAGGGAAGAGTGAAGGTTGTCTGATCTCAAAAGGCAGAAAGTTCCCCAAGTGATGGCGCTGCCCGCCTGAAGTGATCAAGTACTAAGCAAATGTGGGAAATGGGTATGATGTGGCACCTGGAGCACTGCCAGTCAGCTTGGTCAGAGAGCGGCCCTTTTATTGAGACAACCCTCAAACATGGCACAGTGAAGTGTGGGGAATAACCCTATTAGAAGAATACTTGCCTGTTTAAAGAGTAGTAGGAGGACAAAAGGACACATTTTTTTTGTCATATGGCAGGGTGTCAAATTTCTCGGAACTCCGTTCGACCGAGCTGATAAGGCTCATCTTCAGAATCGCCGCCCGACAGTTAAGTCACGACTTGATCCTTTGATAAGGCCTCAGGCACGTCGTCCCAGCAGAGCATCAAAACAGCATATGGAAGTGATGAGATTTATGGCTACATTGCTATGCTTTATTTTTTTAGCTACGCAGAGAGCAAAGAAATATACATCCTCTCCCTGTGAGAGCAGAGAGCAACTGAACAAAGGAACAAAGGAACAAAGGAAACAGGAAACCAGTAACGTCACAGCCGTCTCTAGTCTCCTGTGAGACTTCCAATAGCCTGGACTGTCTCTGGAACGTAAACACAGTCCTGTGACTCCAAGCAGCTGCTCAGTGAGAAACAGAAACTAACAAAATTAAGTGTACAGAATGAAAAACAGATGACTCGCCCGACTTCCGGGCTGCTGCGGAGGAAAATGTCGGTGTGCTAAGTGTCGTCTGTGACAGGGAGCCGGCAGAGAGGCTTTGAGGGCAGCGCCAGAGCTCAGCACACCCCCAAAAAACCCTCACAGGAGTGTGGGGACCCAAGGGTTCCTGCAGAGCAAAAATTCTTGCCCCCCCCCCAGAACCCCCCGGCTGCTGTTTAGCACACGGGAGGAAAGGGGGAGAGGCTTGGGGACGCTCCAGGCAACATCGCAGCCTCCTGCCAAAGCTACGATCCGACACCAGAAGCAGCAGACCTTCCTAATTAGAGGTAAAAGCCAATAAAACAATTTAAAGGCACAATTAGACAATAAAACTTCAATTTGGCGAAATGGCGAAATGGAAACAAAAGAGTTTCCGATCTTTGCGGACAGGCTCTGCAAGGGAACTTCTTTGTGAATGGGACTCAGACTTTGTTTATTGCTGTGGAGAATTGCTACAGCTAACTTTGACTGGAAGGATGGTTACATTCTAATGGCTTGCAGCTTTAATTGTATCCAGTTACCCAGTGAGATATAAATGAAAATCTACACAGCTGGAGGTTTAACCAACTTTATAAAAATTTGGAGGAGCTAAAGAAGAAAGGGGGAAGTAAAGACAGGAAGCCTGCAGGGAACTCTTGCATATTTGGGGGGGCAACCTCCAAAATAAAAGTGGAAAAGAGCCTGGAACAGCTTCCCAAGTATTCTAAAGTACCCCAAAAAGAAAATGGAGAGCTCTCCAAATAAGATTTGTTAATCAAAGCCTCAGCTGCTTGCAAATTGGAACTTTAGTTGCCTGTGAATTTACGATTTGGAAAACAAGACTACGGTCATGGGATTAAAAATAAGAACCAACTAAAAGGACCTACAAGTTCTGGAAATATTGCAAATCACCACCATTTGAGAGGTTATAAGTAGATAAGTATAATTTAAAGAATAATCTCTTCTCTGCTGGTTTTTTTAAAAAATTTGTTTTGTGCATTCCTTTTGCTCCAAGACAATATCGGAAATTGGAAATTGGACTGACCTAATATATTTTTTAATTGTACTTCCCTTGTTCTTGGAATATTAACTGGTTCCCCCCCCTTATTTTTAAATATTGTATTGTATATTTATATACTCTATGTTACATGCTTTATTGAAAGTTTCCCCCTTTTTTGTTTCTTTTTCTTTTTATATCTTCCTTTGCCTAGGGGATAAAAGTGAATATGAAAGTGTGACAGGGAGAGAGATAGCTGACAAAAGGGAAAGGGAAACCGGGAGAAAGTGGGGGGGGGGTAGCTGTACGGCCGAACAGACTCAGAGCTGGCAGGTGTGACCTTGAACAACTCATATAATACTGGGAACCAACAGATAAGAAATGTTGGGGCCAGACAGAATAACAACACGGAAAACAGCAGCTTCGGTTGCTGCAGCAGCTGCAAGACGGGCCAGTGTACAGGGTGATAATGGGGGGAAAGGCGACAAAGAACAGACAGACCCTTTTGCACTGCAGCTTTTAGAATTCAGGAAAGAGATGATGAAATCAATGCAAGAATTTACACAACTGGTCCATAGTGACATAGAAAAATCTAATTTATCATTGAAGGAACAAGTACATAGAGATATTGAGAACTCAAACAAAGTTCTAAAAGAACAGTTTGGGATATTGGGAGACAAGGTTAGTAACTTGGAGACAAAAGTAGATAAATTAGAAAAATTAAGAGAGGCGGTCACAGAAGTAAGGGAGGAACAAAAAGGGATGTTAGGATTGGTACAAGGGGTTCAAGAGAAACAGAGTGATTTAGAAGATCAGGTTTTACTTCTGCAATTACGAGAACGGGACAGGACGATCAGAATCAGAGGGCTACCAGACTCTGACTCTGAGCCAGTCCTAGAGACATATGTGACACAGATAATTTCAGAGTGGATTAACATGAATTCTGGAATGGAAACAAGAGTTATTTGGGACACAAGTAAGGCAGTGATGAGAGGATTTCTCATTCAACAAAATTCATTTAAGAGGAAGATACAGAATGAAAAGAAAGATAAAATTTTGGACCAATTAAAAGACAAGGAGAATAATTTGAGAAGTAATCCAGAGAATTTGCAGATACAAAAGGAAATTAAAGCTTTACAGATTCAGTATTCACAGATTATAAATCAAGAAATAGAATGGAAATTAAGAATGATGAGACAGAGGAATTTTGAATCTGCAAATAAACGTGGGAAACTCCTAGCTTGGCAGTTAAAAAAGAGGCAGAAACAAAGTACTATCACAAATATTGTATCAGAAGGAAAGTCTGTAGAGAACCCTGTGGAGATAAGAAGATGTTTCCAGAAGTACTATAAACAACTGTACAAAAATGGTAAAGACAAGGATAAAATTGAGCAATTTATTAAAACTAACGGTTTGCAGGAAATTCCCGAAGGTAAAAGGATCCTACTAAATGGTTTAATTACGACAGGAGGTTGATAATGCAATAAATTCAATGCAACTTGGCAAAGCCCTGGGACCAGATGGATTATCAGCAAAATACTAAAAGACACTGAAGGACTGGCTTATTTAGCCACTGCTAGAAGTTTGCAACAAGATCATAGGAGGGGGTAGAGCACCTGAAACCTGGAAGGAAGCTTACATTACTCTGATTCCAAAACAAGACCAAGATAGATCCAATGTAAAAAATTATAGACCAATCTCATTACTCAATGTGGATTACAAAATCTTTGCTAATATTTTGGCCAATAGATTGAAGAAGGTGTTGTCTGATTATATTCATAAGGACCAGGCAGGATTGCTGCCTGGGAGACATATGAAATATAATATTAGGAATATAATCGTCATTTTGGAAAGGTTCGAAGCAAAAAAAAAATTGTAAAGCAATGTTAATGTTTATTGATGCGGAGACGGCCTTTGATGATGTGTCTTGGAGATTCATGATACAAAACTTAGAAAGTATTGGGGTTGGACAGGAGTTTTAAAATGGTATTAATGCGATCTATCATGAACAAAAAGAAAAAAATACCGATATAATTAATAATGTGGTGTCAGAGGAAATTAGAATTGAGAAGGGTACCAGGCAAGGGTGCCCACTTTCCCCTCTGCTTTTTATATCAGCTCTGGAGGTTTTGTTAAGTATGCTAAGGAAGGAGGATCAAGTTAAAGGTATAACAGTAGGATCTAAACAATATAAATTAAAAGCCTTTGCTGAGGATTTGGTGTTAACACTTCAGGACCCAGACTCCAGTGCAGTAAAAGCACTGGAGTTGATACAGGAGTTCGGACAGGTAGCAGGATTTAAGTTAAACAAGAGCAAAACCAATGTATTGGAGAAAGATTTGGATAATGAGGAGAGGAAAATATTTCAAGAAAAAACAGGCCTAGTGTTAATGAAAAAAGTTAAGTACCTGGGTGTAAATTTGTCGGTGAAAAATTTGAATTTATATAAAGAAAACTATGAGAAACTATGGAATGAAATTAAGAGAGATCTTGAGAAATGGTCAAATCTAAAATTGTCACTAATGGGCCGGATATCTGTGGTTAAGATGAATGTATTGCCAAAGATGTTGTTTCTGTTCCAAGCCCTCCCAATTATTATTGATAATGTGAAATGTTTTAAAGAATGGCAGAAAGCTTTATCTAAATTTATCTGGCAGGGGAAACCCCCAGAATTAAATATAAATTATTAACAGATTCAAGAGAAAGAGGGGGATTTTCCCTGCCAGATTTGAAGATATATTTTGAAGCCGCAGCCCTTTGTTGGTTTAAGGAATTAGATAATGCTGATATTCTTGATTTGGATGGATTTGACAATGTATTTGGTTGGCATGCTTATTTATGGTATGACAAGATAAAGGCACATAATGGTTTTTAAAATCATGTAATCAGAAAATCTTTATATAATGTTTGGGTAAAATACAAAGATCTCTTAGAAAGGAAAACACCCAGGTGGCTCTCACCAATGGAGGCAAAGAGTATGTAATGTTTTAATAATATAAATGTTTTAAGCCTTTTTTTTTACCAATTCAGTATATTTACTTTTAATTGTCAAATAATTCTGTGTACATTGCGGCAGCCTTTGGCTATGTGCAATAAAACTGACTGAGACTGAGACAATGGAGGCAAAGGCCCAGAAAAAGTTAAATATGGAGAGTAAATGGTTGAGATATTCTGATTTATTGCTGGAAGATAAAGAAGGATTTAAATTAAGACCATTTGATCAAATCAAAGAAAAATTAAACTGGCTACTTTACCACCAGATTAATGAATTGTATAAGTTAGATAAGAAAAATGGTTTTGCATTGGAAAAAAACCAAATTGGAAACAGAGTTGTTAGATACTAATGTTAAAAACCTATCTAAAATGTAAAATTTATTATTGGAGTGGCATACAAAGGATGAACAAGTTAAATCTGTGATGATAGATTGGGCAAGAGATGTTGGACACAATATAATGTTTGAAGATTGGGAAAGGTTGTGGAAGAAAGGGGTCAAGTTTACTGCATGTACGGTGTTAAAGGAAAACATTATGAAAATGATGTATAGTCTAGCAGAACACACAACCACACAGTGTTTTGGAGTATGCTGTTAGCAATATGCTGATGATACGCAGCTCTACTTCTTTACATTTGCAGGTGAGGCAGTGAAAGTGCTGGACCGGTGTCTTGCCTCAGTAATGGACTGAATGAGAGCCAACAAACTGAAGCTCAATCCAGAAAAGACTGAGGCAATGTTAGTGGGTTGTCAGGGAACTGGGGGCTGAGAAGGGGGAAAGAATGGGGACATATAGAGATAAGCCTCCGATCGTTAGTAGTTGTACGTCCTCGGAGGAGGAGGGTGACGAAGGGTTGTCAGGAAGCAATGAATCAGAGGGGGGGTGCAGTTTCTGGGGCTTAGCTCTTCACATAACAGAGGAAGTAAATGGGGAGGGCTCCGGAAGTGGCTATGCTGGAGGAAAATAAAGGAACAGGTAGTCTCTGCAACTGATACCAAATGATGCAGATGTGCTCTGAGAGCTCTGTGTAAATAGGAGAATGGAACTAATAAATCCTGTAAATCTGGCTGGTTTCCCAGACTCTTATCTCTTCTAGCACCCACCAATCATCCCCTGACAGCTTGCAGAGACTCTTATGCCGGGTGCTAGCAAGAAAGGACAGATAAGAGCAATGGAGAGGGAATTTGCTGCTTTGAAGGAAAGCCACGCCGATCTGGAAAGACACGCGGAGGAGCTGCGTATCAGATTGGAAGAGAGTCGGGCGCAACATAAAGAACCGAAAGGGGACCTGCTGGGAAGAAAAATGCCTATGTTGGTGGGTAGGTTTGACAGCGATCCTCAGGAATATTTAAGCTTTAAAACGGAGATGAAATATGCACTAGGACTGCAGGGAGCTGATTTTTCTAATGATGCACAGAAAGTTGCCTTTTTAATTAGCCACTTATCGGGGCCAGCTAGAGATTGGGTGAGACCACTGATAGCAGCCGGTAACAATGCTCTTTGGGACTTGGCAAAGTTCTATCAGGCGATGGACGCCATGTTTACAAATGAGAGTCAAGATGATATGACTCAGCAGGAACTCTTGGCTTTGAAGCAAGGCAATTTGACTGTGCGCAGTTACTGGTCTCAGTTCGCAATGCTGGTCCACAAGCTGGGTTGGGATTTGAGTTCCAAACCAGTGCAGGCCCTGTTTAAGGCCAGGCTAAATTCTGACGTGAAAGATGAGCTTGCCAGAGGGCCCCGGCCCAAAGATATGGACGCGTTAACTAAGGCTGCCTTAGCGGTGGGCCTCAGGCAGGAAGCCCATTTGCTGGAGAGGAGGCAGAGCATAGAGGAGCGTTTCCATGGCAATCACATTCTTGAGATGCCGGCAGGGGCTACTCAAGGTCAGAGTCAGCAAGAGCCCATGGAGATCGACTCAGCCTGCGCGCGGGAACATTCAAAAGCCCAACTGCAGAGCAGAAAGGAGGGAAAGGACTGGCAGGCGGCCAAGAGGTGTTTTTTGTGCCAGAAACCAGGACACTTTGCCAGAGTGTGTCCGGAGCGTCGTAACTGGCAGGGAATGGTGGGGGCCACTCCACAGGGAGAAGAGGAAGTGCCCCAGGTGCAGGGAAATGGGAAGGCCTGGCTGGTGGTGAACCGGGGTAGCAGCCAGGCAGCAGCAGCAGTGAAGAGCCCCGACCAGGCAACCCCAAACCAGGCATAGTGGTGAGGGTGCTGCTGGAGCTCCCAAATGGCCACGCAATGGAGGTCCACGCCCTAGTGGACTCAGGGGCCAGTGTGAACTTCTTCAGCAGGGACTTTGCTGCGCAGCACCAGTTGCATCTTTGGCCTCTGGATTTTCCTCTGCAAGTGACCACCATTGATGGAAGGGAACTTTTGGGAGGGGAAGTGACGCATCAGACTCCTCCCATGAGGATGAGGATTTCCATGCACTCCGATACCATCGCCTTTCACGTAGCCACCTTGGTGGGGCCACCGATTATTCTGGGAATGAGTTGGTTGGCCTTGCACGACCCGGTGGTTTCATGGCACCAGCGGTCCCTGACTTTCGGGTCAGCGCACTGTTTGGAGAACTGCCTGGGAGTAGGGGAACCTCGGGAAAGGAGGGCCAACGTGTCTGGGAAAGAAAGGCGGAATCCCTCCACAATACCGAGACTTGGAGGAAGTGTTCAGTGAGAGAGAGGCCAACACGTTACCACCGCACCGGCCTTACGATTGCCAGATTCCCGTAACTTAGTCCCGAATGATGCAGATGTGCTCTGAGAGCTCTGTGTAAATAGGAGAATGGAACTAATAAATCCTGTAAATCTGGCTGATTTCCCGGACTCTTATCTCTTCTAGCACCCACCAATCATCCTTTGACATGGGTGGTTCCCTAAATCGGATGGATGGGAGGTTACCTGCTCTTGATGGAGTGGGTACGTAGCTTAGGGGTAGTTCTGTGTCATTTGTTGTCACTTGAGGCTCAGGTGGCCTCAGTGGTGTGGAGTGCCTTCCATCAACTTCAACTGGTGGTCCAGCTGCACCACAATCTGGACAGGGATAGCCTAACTATCATATATGCTCTGGTAACTCCTAGGTTAGATTAGTGCAATATGTTATACGTAAGTCTACCTCTGAAGACAGTTGGGAACTTCAGCTACTGCAGAATTTGGTGCACAGGTTGCTCACTGGGGCAAGACAGTTTGACCATATTACACTGATTCTGGTCCAGCTGCACCGGCTGCCAATTAGTTTCCAGTCCCTATTAAAACTACAGTGGCACCTCAGGTTACAAATGCTTTGGGTTACAAACACTTTGGGTTACAAACTCCTCCTGAGAGCCAGTGTGGTGTAGTGGTTAAGAGCGGTAGTCACGTAATCTGGGTAACCGGGTTCGCGTCTCCGCTCCTCCACATGCAGCTGCTGGGTGACCTTGGGCCAGTCACACTTCTCTGAAGTCTCTCAGCCCCAGTCACCTCACAGACTGTTTGTTGTGGGGGAGGAAGGGAAAGGAGATTGTTAGCCGCTTTGAGACTCCTGAAGGGGAGTGAAAGGCGGGATATCAAATCCAAACTCTTCTTCTTCTTCTTCTCTAACCCAGAAGTAGTACCTTGGGTTGAGAACTTTGCCCCAGGATCAGAATGGAAATTGCGCGCCCGTGGTGTGGTGGCAGCGGTAGGCCCCATTAGTGAAAGTGCACCTCAGGTTAAGAATGGTTTCAGGTTAAGAACGGACCTCCGGAATGAATTAAGTTTGTAATCCGAGGTACCACTGTACTGGTTTTGACTCATAAAGCCCAAAGCGGCTTGTGACTGCAGTACTTCAAGGACTGCTTTTCCCCCATATAAACTGTCCCAGACCCTGCAATCACCACCAGCCCTTCTTTGTGTGCTTCCTCCACAAGAGTTCTAGGGGGTGGCAACATGAGAATGGGCCTTTTCTGCTGTGTCTCACTGTTTGTGGGATGCTCTCCCCAGGGAAGCTCGCCTGGCACCTTCATTGCATATATTTATGTGCCAGGCAAAAATGTTTCTCTTTGGCTAATTAGCAGTCTATGACTTTTAAAATGTGTTTCTGGGAGCGGGTTTACGGTTTTGTTTTGTTATGTTATGTATTTTGTAATCTTATTTTGTGTTTTTCTGTTGTGAACCGCCCTGAGATCTTCAGATGAAGTATACAAATTATTAATGTTAATTGATGATGATGATGATACCAGTTGCTGAAAATTGCAGGAGGGGAGAGTGCCCCTGTGCTCAAATCCTGCTTGCCGGTTTTTGCACAGGCATTTGGTTGGCTACTGTGAGAGCAGGATGCTGGACTCAATGAACCATTGGCCAGATCAAGCAGGCTGGGCTTATGTTCTTATGCATCAATAAGGAGGAGGGCAGCCAAGACGAAGCCTACAGGTACTACAGAAGAGGCTTATACACAGGATGGTTTCTCCCTCCCCTTCATAGCTGTCAACTTTTCCCTTTTCTTGCGAGGAATCCTATTCGGAATAAGGGAATTCCCCTTTAAAAAAAGGGAAACGTTGACAGCTATGCTCCCCTTTTCCATTGGTATCGTCCAGAATCTTTCGGTTTACGTCACTGCCCACTCTTAAGTGTGATCACTTTCAGCTTCTCTCTAGTGGTATTGCCCTGATTTGGCTTAATCTAGCGCAGCCTCTTGTCTATTACCAAAGACCCCTCCCTCGCAACGGCAGTGGTGCGGTCTGGAACTGCCCAGCAGCCTCCGCCATTGTTAAGACGCGTTGTTTGATCGCCCTGCCATCAGCCCCGCGCCTTTGTTGAAGTGTTAGAAGGTGTTACAGCTCAGGGAGCCTCTCGGAACCTGCCACTGCCTTTTGTGCCCCGCGCCCCACCTTCCCTGGGGGCTGGTGTGTATGAGTGTTTTAACATCGCGAGCTCGCGATGTCCACGCCCGCCCGGAGGCGCCTCATGCGGGACTTCAAAAGGTAAGCGCTGAGTCGGGACCCCACTTCCCAGAGGCTAACGAGGAAAGCAAGTAAGGAAGAGGTGAGGTGATCCAACATGGCGCTAATAAAGGTAGCGTAGTGACAGAGTTGTGTTACTTGCACAAGGCAGGCAGTGGCGCCCATGGATGGAGAGTTGCGTCGTTTGCCCTGATTGGGTGGACGGTGATACTCTCTCCCGCCACTGAATTGGGTGTCTCTTTTTCCCCGTCCCTCCCTCCCAAAACAGGCTTCAGGAGGACCCTCCAGCCGGAGTCAGTGGGGCTCCCTCGGAGAACAATATAATGGTGTGGAACGCGGTCATATTTGGGTGAGTAGGCAGGCCTGGATCGCCTGTTCTTCCTTTTCCAAATAAATCCGAAAAAATAGGTTTAAAACTCTTATGTAATCTCATTGTCTAGATCTCCGTTTCTCTCAGAATAATAATCAGCAATCCTTATCGCGCATCTTGAGGGGGGGGGGTCTGCCAGTGTGTGCTCTTCATACTATTATTATTCTTATTTCACTTATATCATGCTGTTCCTTCTAGGAGCACAAAATGAAAATGCCTGTTCCCATTCAGTGTTTTTCATAAAGTTAGGTATATATGTATCTTTCTATGCTTTCCAGGAGTGCAGAATGATATGTCTTTGATACATGTATTTATTATACTAATATTATTACAGTAGAAAACTGCTTGTATTTTGGGAAGAAAAAGAAAGACACAAGTGTAATAATTATAATTGTAGCTGCATCTCGCTCCTCTCCTGTTTCTAAGATGTTCATAGTAGGGTCTATGTGCTATTAAAATTATTGCTTTAATGATTATAATTAGTTTTGCTCATCCTCTGAGGTCATGTAGTTTTGCAGGGATGACTGTTTGTAACAGCTATTGTTCTTAATTGTATTTTCCTCTTTGTCCAGTGATGGCGGAAGGTCTTTTTTTTAAAAAAAATCAAAAATCTCAACAGTGTTATAAAGTCATATATCCAGGCAGAGAGGGTTGTGTTTCTGTGTGAGTTTACAAAAACTAGAGCTGGTGCTGGACAAAATTTATTTTAATTCCAATAAGCAGCCTCTGGTGTGTTGTACATTTTTAAAAAAATCTCTTGCTGTAAGGCAGGAATCGCCAACCTTTTTGGGCCTATGGACACATGTGCAAACAGGTGAAACTGCTGTGGGCACCACACACCCATCATGACCTATTCTGTTGAGTACAACAGAATGCTTTTTTCCAAGTCTAATTTCAGCTGCAAAGAGAGGACCATGTGGGCTCCAGGAAAGGCTTCTGCAGGCATATACTGTATTTTTAGCACCATAGGACGCACCAGACAATAGGACGCGCCTTGTTTTAGAGGGGGGAGAACAAGAAAAAAAAAATCTCCCCCTCTCTGCCCAGCGCCCCTTCAGCGAAGCGGCAGGAGGCGCTGCGCAGAGAGGGGAAGAGTTTCCCCCCTCTTGTTTCCCCCCTCTAAAACAAGGTGCCGTTTAAGGTGCGCTCAGTCGCCTTCAGGCGGCTACCTTGGAAGCCTGGAGAGCGAGAGGGGTCGGTGCGCACCGACCCCTCTCGCTCTCCAGGCTTCAGGTTCCTTTCGACCTGCTCTTTGGGGCTGGCGGGGGGAAGCCCACCACCAGCCCCAAAGAGCAGGTCGGGGAGCAGCGGGAAGGCGCACAGCGGAGAGGCTGCTGCCATAGTCGCGCGTCACCTCTCCAGCTGGGAGAGGGTCGCGGGGCTATGGCTTCTTTAGCCCCGCACGCGCTCTCCCGGCTGGAGAGGTGGCTCGCGGCTATAGAGGCTCCTGCCATAGCCACGCATCACCTCTCCAGCCGGGAGGGGGTCGCGGGGGGCTTCTTTGATTCTGAAATACTTTATGTACTTTTACTTTATCATACCATAAATATGCATGCCATCCAAATCTATTATGTCCTTCTAGATCTAACACATATCTGTTTTTCAATATTATCCATTCTCGGATCCAGCAGATGCAAGATGCCTCATAGTATAATCTCAAATCCGGCAGGGCAAAACCTTCTCTCTCTCATATCTGATAATAATTTATATTTTATTCTTGGTTTCTTCCCTTGCCAGATGAATCTAGAAATATATATTTGCCATTCTTTGAAGCATCCAGTACTGCTTATCACCGGGATTGATTGAAATAACATTCTTGACAATACATTCATTTTAATCATTGAAATTCTCCCCCATAACGATAAATTCATTCTCCCCAAATTCTAAATTCCTTTTTATTTCTTTCCATTTTTTTCATAATTATCTTTGAACATATTAATATTTTTAGCTGTCAACCATACCCCCAGATATTTTACTTTTTAATGTATATTTAAATCCATTATCTGTTGTAACTCCTTTTTGTATTGCTCCATCACATTTTTCAATAAAACCTTAGTCTTATTTTATTCAGTTTGAAACCTGACACCTGTCCAAAGTCCTGAATTTTTTCCAATACCTTTGGTAATGAGTTTTTTGGGTCCTCTACCGCAATCACAAAGTCATCAGCAAATGCTTTTAATTCATATGCTTTATTTCCTACAGTTATTCCTCTAATTGTTTCATCTGTGCTTATCTTCCTCACCAGGACCTCTAGCACTAAAATAAATAATAATGGTGACAGGGAACAGCCTTGTCTTGTCCCCTTTAATATCTTACATTTTTCTGTTGTAACATTATTCACAATTAACATTGCTTGTTGATTGGAGTATATTGCATCAATACCTCTCCCAAAGGTCTCCTCAAAATTCATCTTTTATATTACCATCTCATTTCTAACTTCCAGGTGTGCTCTATAACATCAATTATATTCCTTATATTATCCTTCATCTGGTGTCCTGGTAGGAAACCAGCTTGATCATGATGGATTATTTCTGTCAAGACTCCTTTCAATCTATTGGCCAAGATGTTTGCAAATAATTTATAATCGTCGTTTAATAGAGATCGGTCTATAGCTTTTAACCAAAAGTAAGTCTGCGTCTTAGGACGCGGGTGGCACTGTGGGTAAAACCTCAGTGCCTAGGACTTGCCGATCGTATGGTCGGCGGGGTGAGCTCCCGTCTTTCGGTCCCAGCTCCTGCCCACCTAGCAGTTCGAAAGCACCCCTAAGTGCAAGTAGATAAATAGGTACCGCTTTATAGCGGGAAGGTAAACGGCGTTTCCGTGTGCTGTGCTGGTGCTGGCTTGCCAGAGCAGCTTTGTCACGCTGGCCACGTGACCCGGAAGTGTCTCCGGACAACGCTGGCCCCCGGCCTCTTAAGTGAGATGGGCGCACAACCCTAGAGTCGGACACGACTGGCCCGTACGGGCAGGGGTACCTACCTTTAAGTCTGCGTCTTGCTTTGGGATTAAGGTAATGAATGCCTCTTTCCAGGCCTCTGGTACTTTACCGTTCTTTAAAATTTCATTCATAACATCTTTCAATGGCTGCACCAGAGAGTTCTGGAGTTGTTTTTTTAATATTTAGCTGTCAGGCCATTGGGTCCTGGTGTTTCAGGGGAGGAAGTTTCTTAGTTGAGTATATGTCCAGTCACCTGTGAACGATGATGGCTGTCTTCAAATATCTGAAGGGGTGTCACATTGAAGAGGGAGCAAGCTCGTTTTCTGCCGCTCCAGAGGCTAGGACCCAAACCAATGTATTAAAATGCAAAGAAATGAGATTCTGACTAAACATCACGAAGAACTTTCTGGTGGTAAGAGCTGTTCGACAGTGAAACGGTCTCCCTCAGAAGGTGGTGAACTCTCCTTCACTAGAAATTTTAATGCAGAGGTTGGATAGCCGTATGTCAGGGATGCTTTAGTTGAGATTCCTGTGTTGCCGGGGGTTGGATTAAATGACCCTTGGGGGTACCTTTCTGTGTGACAAATTGGTTGCCATCAGACCAGAGCCATGCAGCACCATCATGCTGCTGCCTTTATTTTTAAAATAGCAGCAAAACTGGGGCGGTGAGCAGTGTGCAGTTTCCTTAGCACTGCTGTTTTAATTACACAATGCTATGGAGTATTTGGGGGTGGTATCCCCACCATTTGACCCAGATGGCATCTGGGTTGAGAGCAGGATTAGAGGTGGCAGCAGCACAGGAGCAGGTGACTGCTTGGTAGAAGTTATTTACATAAGTAAAACTACCCACATGTAGAAATTGTGAAATTGCTAAAACTTTTGGTTTTTTTCTCCCGAAACTCTTAAAGCTTGCTCACTCTGACACCCATTTCTGTGCTGGGCATGGGTCAAAATTCAACTATACAGTGGAACCTTGCCTGTCAAATGCTTTGGAAGTAAAATGTTTCGGCTTTCGAATGCCGACAACCCGGAAATGAATGCTTCCATTTTCGAACGTGCCTCGGAAATCGAACAGCTTCTGAGGCACGTTTCTCCATTTTCCCCCCATGGATTTTGCCGACCACCCATTGCGCCTCGATTGTTGAACGTTTTGGAAGTAGAACGGTCTTTCAGAATGGATTACGTTCGGCAACTGAGGTACCACTGTATGTCATTCTGTAAAGGCTGACTGCCAGTTCAACAGTAAACTAACTTTGGCAAACAACATGTGAGGTGCTGATATGCTTTCTCCTCTTTCAGGCCTGAGGGAACCCCATTTGAAGATGGTAAGTATTAAAACAAAACTAAAAAATGTTTTCAGTGAACAGAAGGTGGATGTAATCCATATATTAACGACTCCCAGGATTCCATGGATCAGCTGTCATTGCTCTCTCTTGGCTAAAACACAGCCAGCTGCAGTTAAGCATTTTGCCTTGTAAGTGGTGACTAGGCTTACTGTGTAAATAGTGCCCTTTACTTAAGAACTTATTTGAATTTCTTCTTATAAACGAAGTCTGCTTAAGGTAACAGTGTATCATACGTGTTCAGAGGCAATATATCTTTGATCACCGGTTATCAAGGATGGCTATCTCCATAAATAGAGAGTGTTTCAAATACATGGTCCCTTTTCTCTTTCCTCTGGATAAAAACACTGGTTCATTCCCTCCCATTTTGACAATTGTAGTCTTCTCCTCAATCCCCTTTCTAGCACTTTGCTGTCAACTTCATTCACCTCCCTGGTTGTTCTGATCATGTGGTCTATCTATACATTGTTCAAAACCAGTTTGAAGCCCACATCGCAATAACAGTTTCATTATATTTGACCCAGCAATATATTGCGAACAGCCTTCAAAACTCCAGGTAGCAGTACAATTGCAAGCAATTTGAGAAGTCCTGTCCCTGTGTATGGTGATTACTGGTTGCTGCTTTCCAAATACTGTTTTGCCTCCCCCAAGTGAGATGGGCTGGCTGCTTCCTTCCAAGCAGCAGGAAGGTCAGGTGTAGGACTGGGTGATAACTAGTTTTCAATATTGCGGTATATCACTGGCAACTGCTACTACTTAAGGTTCTGAAATGGATAAATGATGATATTATCAATCACCTAATGGTCACTTTCATCAGCAGGCAAGCCAAAATGCATCCAAATGAGACACTTGGGTTTGGGCTTCACTACCAAATGGTGGTATTCAGGACAGTCCAAAGTACGGTGATGAGTCATAGTGAATACAAATAATCTGGGACTGCCAGCAGGCCTGCTAGGCAGCAGAAGCGGCAGCCGCCTGGCAGCAGTGGCACAATAATCAGCAGCCTATGAAGCCTTGCCACGGCAGTGGGCGGTGGTAGCAGAAGCCTGCGAGGCCTTGTGGTGGCTTGCAAGGCCTTGCGGCAGTGGCAAAAGCAATGACGGCCTGCGAGGCCTTGTAATTGTGGTGGCAGTGGCAGCGGCCTGTGAGCTTCCTAGAGGCATCTGGCTGGCCCACTGTTGTCAGTGGAATAGCAGACTACGTAATAATTGAATCTCCTATACCTAGGGAATTCCGTGAAACTGCTGGCGCATCTGCACAACAGGTACAGGGGAAGTTTCAATCTGTGAACAAGATAATTAGGCCTTGCCTCTTTCAATTGCAGGAACTTTCAAGCTTACCATAGAATTCACCGAAGAATATCCAAACAAGCCACCTACTGTTAGATTTGTTTCTAAGATGTTTCATCCAAATGGTATGTACCATCTAAAATGGAGTGGTTTATGTCTTTAACTACAGCAATAGTCATGGAAATGGACTGGATACTGATGATTTAAGGGAATTGCAGTCATATAAATATATGCTAAATGTTGCTGAGAATCCATTCTACATGGCCTTTTAAATTTCTAGCAGAATAGGGTGATTTCCCCAGTGACTCCCCTGATCACTGAGGTGTAGAATCCTTTAATTTTAAAGGCAAGAGGAAAACTTCTAAATGAAACCAAATCTACTTAGTAGCAGTACTAGTTCGTTGTTTGGGTTCTTATAATCCTAGATCTTGTCTGCTTCTGATATTTTGGTCTGATATATATATGGAACCCTATAGTAGACAAACTTTTCTTGACACTAGCCAAGTGTAACCAATTAGATTTCTAGCACTCCTATAGATGCTAATGCTTTTGTATATGAGTTTTTAATAGCTTTATTTTCAGTGGATTTTCTCATCCTACATTTATATCCTCTCCTCTCCCCACTTTATGAAGAATTCTAAAGCCTATATTGCAAAGTTCACATTAGACTTGCATTAGACTTGCATAGATCTTAGAAAGGAAATGTGTTCCTGGTGCTTAATCCTTGCTTGAAATACCATGCTGTGAACATCTTCATAAACATAGTTGTGAGGTCAGAAAGGAGGATGTGTTGGTGGAGCAAGGTGCAGTTTACAGATTCAGTTCACCAGGGGCCTGTTTCATAACTTGTGGAAATCAGATGAGGAACAAGCTTCAGACACTTACTCTGTGCGTGACTTTAGTTAGTTATTCAATAAATGCTGACAATGAGCTGTGAGTGACAACCTGGCAAGAGAAACTTGCAGGGCACTGGCTCTTGTTATGAAACCCATTAATTTCCTTTTGTAGTCTATGCAGATGGTAGTATATGTCTGGATATTCTTCAGAACCGTTGGAGTCCTACCTATGATGTATCATCCATCTTAACATCCATACAGGTAACATCAGGGATTTAGTTTCTGTAATAACCATGAAAGCAGAAACACAACTATCTGGTGAACTATCTGCCATGTGATTCCATCATCATTATTTAAGACCCATCCTTTTATTTCTGTTAATTATAAAATGCAATAGTATAACTACAGGGGGGTGGACTAGATGATCCTCATGGTCCCTTCCAACTCTACAATTCTATGATTGTGATTCTATAAATGTACATACAATGTGGGTAAAATACAAAATAACTGAAACACTACTGACTAAACAACTGGGAAGGGCCTAAAGTGTTAAAAGCACTTCAAAGAAGACTCCCCCCCCCAATTGAATTAGTGATACATTGCATCCCCACTCTGTGACTTGCCCAAAAAGATTAACAAAATGGCTTCACAAACTGAAGCAGCTATACATTTCAGAAGCACTGCATCACTACATTTTTCTAGTGGTGATGATTACCTTTTGCGTATTTGGTGTAGCAGAAGCATATTCTTAGTCTTGAGAGTGTGCTTTCTCCTCCCCTTCCTTTTTGCACTTTTGAAAATGTTCAGAAGTTATCCACCTTCAAACTGTCGCTTGAAGCCCATGCAAGATGTCTGCTGGTAGGGTGTTCACAAAGCCAAAAGCCTTGGACGGTTCTCTAATGGACTGTTCTCCCATCAGAACTGATTCTGAGCATAGTTATGTAGGCTTAAAGGAGTGGCTCATTGCACACATTAAGCTTTGCTGTTGGAACAAAGATAATTGTTAATTGTGTAACTTGTACATGTGGAGAGTGCATGTCATTGTGTTAAAAACAATGGGATAGGTGCAGGCTAAGCAGGGGACCTGAAATATCCAAGAAACGTTCCTAATATACATGGTACATCTGTCAAGTTTTGATATGTTGAATTACCGTATTTTTCGCACCATTGGACGCACTTTTTCCCCCTTAAAAAGTAAGGGAAAATGTCTGTGCGTCTTATGGAGCGAAGCCAGCAAGAGCCGCTGCTGCCGACAAGCTCTGCGCAGCTCTCCCTTTAAAGCAAGAGCTGCATAGAGTGTGTCTGCGGCTCTGGCTGGGTTTACAGGGAGGCGGGAGGAGGGACTGCCGTCTGTCCCTCCTTCCGGCTCATTGTAAACCCAGCAAGAGCCGTGGCTGCTGAGCTGAGGCGGGGAGGAGGGAGGAAAGGGGATTCCGTTGGTCCCTCCCTCCTCCGTGGCTTGCTTTGAAGCAGCAAAGTGGGAGGGAAGCCGCTTACACCCGTGTAAGCAGCTTCTCTCCCACTTTCCTGCTTCAAAGCAACCACGGAGGAGGGAAGGAGGAGACCCATGGATCCTTCTCACTGCTGGAGGCTGCAGCGGATTCCCTCCTCCCGGGCTCCCTTTGAAGCAGGAAAGTGGGAGGGGAGCAGCTTACACCCGTGTAAGCAGCTCCTCTCCCACTTTCCTGCTTCAAAGCAACCACGGAGGAGGGAAGGAGGAGACCCATGGATCCTCGCTGCTCGAGGCTGCATTGAAGCAGGAAAGTGGGAGGGGAGCAGCTTACACCCGTGTAAGCAGCTTCTCTCCCACTTTCCTGCTTCAAAGCAACCACGGAGGAGGGAAGGAGGAGACCCATGGATCCTTCTCACTGCTGGAGGCTGCAGCGGATTCCCTCCTCCCGGGCTCCCTTCGAAGCAGGAAAGTGGGAGGGAAGCAGCTTACACCCGTGTAAGCAGCTTCTCTCCCACTTTCCTGCTTCAAAGCAACCACGGAGGAGGGAAGGAGGGGACCCATGGATCCTTCTCACTGCTCGAGGCTGCAGCAGATTCCCTCCTCCCGGGCTCCCTTTGAAGCAGGAAAGTGGGAGGGGAGCAGCTTACACTCGTGTAAGCAGCTCCTCTTCCACTTTCCTGCTTCAAAGCGGAGGGAATCCCCTCCGCTTTGAAGCAGGGGTTCAGTGGGGAAAGAGGGCAGGAAATAGATGCTGGGCAGGAAGACTTTGACCACTGGAAAGTCCACCTCAGCCTCCCCAGATTTCCACTGAGACAGCCAGGCATGGCCATAAGAGCTAGAAACTTGCATGGGCTGTTTATTTAAAGATGAAAACATGCACTCATGTGAAAGAAATCCTCCCAGGTTCCTGGACACAACCCACACTTGATATTCACACAAGGTTACATGGATGGCATTGGCAACTGGAGAAGCAGCATGGTTAAAGAGCAAGTCCTGGTTTCAAGCTTAAGATCAGCTCTTTCGTGGTGGCCTCAAACAACCCTTTGGCTGCAAGGGGAATCCCTCCCTTAATTCAGGATGCTACAGTCTACACATGCTGTGGCTGCCTGCCCTTTTCCCTGAGCTGTAAAAGCACCTTCAAGAGGGTGATGGGAGGTGACACAGTCATCTTCCAGATGTGCAAAGAACCACCCTCGCCACACTAAACGTGACAGCAAGCCTCACACCCAGATCTGAAGCATTAATGGGAACCTAGGAAGCTACCTTATAAGGAGTCGGATCCACTACTCCATCTAGCTTAGTAATGTCAACACTGACTGGTAGCAGTTTGCCAGAGTTTCAGGCCTGGAGAGGCTGGGGATTGAGCTTGTGCTGTTCTGCATGCTGAGGTTACAGCTGTTCCCTTTAAAAACAAACTAAGATTGTAGTCCCCATGGTTCTGAAGAAAGGGCTAATTTAAACAGGAACAGAGGGACCTTCCCTGTACCACGTCAGGACCCCTGAGCCCATTTAGCTCAGTTTTGTCTTCACTGATGGGCAGAGGCTCACCTGGGTTTCAGGAGACACACCTTCAGTCCTACCTGGAGAAGCTTTCAAGGACTGAACTTGGGATCTTCTCCATGCTCTCCCCATTGATCTATGATGGCTCCCTCTCTTCTCCTCCCCTCCTCCTATGCAGGAGGCCTATCTCAGCTTGTCATTATAATGTATATATGTCAAGGGCTTTGAGATGCATATAAAATCAGGCTCAGCATTATTAACTGGACTTAGATAAGCCATGGTTCCCCTTCCTTCCCTCCTCTGAGGCTCGCTTTAAAGCAGCAAAGCGGACAGGAGCCACCCGCTTTGCTGCTTAAAATAGTTTAGTACAACATTTGATTCAGAATATTTTTTTTCATGTTTTCCTCCTCTAAAAACTAGGTGCGCCTTATGGAGCGAAAAATACGGTAACCATTTTGCTTGCTTTGTTTGAAACCTCATTATGAAGCCTGATCCATCTTTTTCTTCTCAAAACAGTCTTTACTGGATGAGCCTAATCCAAACAGTCCTGCAAACAGCCAGGCAGCTCAGCTATACCAAGAGAATAAGCGGGAATATGAAAAACGGGTTTCTGCAATAGTAGAGCAGAGTTGGCGTGACTGTTGACCCTGGATGATGCGTATGTATGAAGTGTCTGAGTTCTCCTAGCATCACTGCATTTACTTTAAAAAGCAAAATAGCTGTTGTGCTGTTGCCACTCAACCTTACTGAAGCTTCTTTCTCCTTGGACAACAGAAAGCAACCCCTCCCCCATGAGGTCAAATGTACTGTACTTGGGTTACTTGTAAAAGACTTAATAAGGCTGAATTCCACTTTCTGTGATCTACCACCTCATATTAGGGCAGTATTGTGCATTTCTCTAGTGCAGGGACATCCAACTCCCAATAGACTGCAATCTGCTCACATTATAAAAAATCTGTCAGTGATCTACTCATTGTCGTAAAAAGACTAGCAGTTATCTACCCATAATTGTTGAACTTTTTTCAGGAAGCCAAAGTTGTGGTTGGGGTTGTTGTTTTTTTGCTTCTTTTTGCTTCTTTTTAAGGAGATCGCTGAGGGGCCAGAGATCTGCCAGGAACACCCCACAATCTACCTGTTGGACATGCCTGCTCTATTCTACACTAATATTTTAATTGTAATTGTGTTATACACAATGTAGCTAGATTTTTTAAAAAGAATGTTTATCTACAATATACATTTTTAACTGTGACTCAAGTGCTGATCTATCTAGGCTGGTCATTTAACTGCTTGTATCAACTTCAATGCATCTGTAAGTACTGTGTGAAGAACTAACTTTTCCCTGCTGTTTTCTCATTCTTCCTTTTTTCTGTTCAGCAATGTGATGAAAGCATTTCAAATTGCAAAATGGGCTATTATTTTAAGCTCATCAGAGGTGAGGGAAGCAGGTTACAGTTTGCTCTGTGGGTCATGTGCAAAGTGATTTATCATTGTAGTGTGATAACATATCTAAGGAAGTGCTAGGTATCCTTTCTTTTAAGAATATCCGAACTGCTTAGTAGTTTTCAAGGCTTTTTGAAGATTGCTATGGGACAAGGGTTGACAATAACTTTGTGGCGCGCAAAGAATGAGAGAAAAATCAAAGTGCTTGTTTCCCTTTCTACAGGTGAAACTCGGAAAATTATAATATCGTGGAAAAGTTCATTTATTTCAGTAATTCAACTTAAAAGGTGAAACTAATACAGTGGTACCTCGGGTTACATACGCTTCAGGTTACAGACTCCGCTAACCCTGAAATAGTACCTCAGGTTAAGAACTTTGCTTCAGGATGAGAACAGAAATCGTGTGACGGCAGCATGGCAGCAGTGGGAGGCCCCATTAGCTAAAGTGATGCTTTAGGTTAAGAACAGTTTCAGGTTAAGAACAGACCTCCAGAATAAATTAAGTATGTAACCAGTATGTAACCAGTATTACGTATGTAACCAGAGGTACCACAGAGAAAGATGAGAGACATGAGACCTAGCAATGCAGAAGAGCTGAAGGCTGCTATTGAAGCATCCTGGTCTTCCATAACACCTCAGCAGTGCCACAGGCTGATAGCATCCATGCCACGCCGCATTGAGGCAGTAATTGATGCAAAAGGGGCCCAAACCAAGTACTGAGTACATATGCATGCTTCTACTTCTCAGAGGTCCAATGTTGCTCTATTTGCAATCCTTGTTTTGCTGATTTCATTTAATAATCTAATTTTCTGAGATGGTTAATTTGAGGTTTTCATCAGCTGTACGCCATAATGTCACAATTATAACAAATAAAGGCTTGACATATCTCACTTTGCATGTCATGAGTTTATCTCATATATTAGTTTCACCTTTTAAGTTGAATTACTGAAATAAAAGAACTTTTCCACGATATTCTAATTTTCCGAGTTTCACCTGTATAACTAATCCTTCTGTCTCTTACTAGAGAAAATAAGATGCTACTGCTTTGCTTTCTGTTTTAAAAAAAAAAACAGTAAGGAGGTCACAAGTGCTATTACTGCATTTTTCAATCTCTCACCTCCCTTATCAAGTTGTTCAACCTTTGGAAAAGCAGTTTTGTAAGCTCAGTTTCTACATTTTAGATACTTTAAGCAGCAGTGTCGGAGGAGACTGATCAATGTGTTTGTCTGCTCTTCCAGTGTCTTCTGTGTATATATTAATTCAACTTCACACAATTAACCCACGTACAAAACATTTTACAGTTACTTGTAAATAAATGTATAATCTTAAAGTGCTTATTGTTGAAGGCGGCAAAATACCTATCACTATTTTTATTCTGGTAAATGTTCTGGAAATAATAATGCTGCTGCTAGTTGCCCTTCTTCAAGCTGGCTTCACCTGCTTGGGGAGCTTATATTATAGAAACAGTCTGAAGCAGCTTACCTTCCATATGCAATTGAAATTATTCAACCCCCATTGCAAATCAGGTTTATTTGCAAACAGCTGAAAGTCTGTAAATTTTGATATGAGCAAATCAAACAAAAGCAATTGAAGTAGCTCAACACAACGGATGCTTCAAGTGGTTTCCCCAAATTCAGCTGAAATTGCAACTTATATGGCAGGCATAGGCAAACTCGGCCCTCCAGATGTTTTGGGACTACAACTCCCATCATCCCTAGCTAACAGGACCAGTGGTCAGGGATGATGAGAATTGTAGTCCCAAAACATCTGGAGGGCCGAGTTTGCCTATGCCTGTTATATGGGCTTCTCCAGCCTCACTATTATTGAATCCCCTAAATAGAATACAACAGGTGTTGTCTCAAGCACACCTGATGCAACTAATTAAGGGCTTTATTAGTTGCACCAGGTGTGCTTGAGCTGCAACACATGAAATACCAGAGCTGGCTAGGGGGTTGTGGAGTGTCAAATTTGGCTGCAAGTTAGAAATATGGCCATAGCTGTCAACTTTTCCCTTTTCTTGTGAGGAATTCTATTCGGAATAAGGGAATTTCCCTTTAAAAAAGGGAAACGTTGCCAGCTATGAATATGGTTAAGTCAAGAGAATGGTTCAAGAAGGTCAGAGAAGAGATCATTGGCCTTCACAAACAAAGAGCAGGATACAAAACGATAGTGAAGGTGCTGAATGTTCCTAGAGACACTGTTGGAAGCATAGTTTGGAGGTTCAAAGTTAAAGGAACAGTGGCCACACTACTTAGATGGGGCAGAAAAAGGAAGCTATCTAATAATAATAATAATAATAATAATAATAATAATAATAATAATAATAATAATAATATAATATCTTTATTGTCATTACCCCCTCTCGGGGACAACAAAATTACTTGACTGCTCCATAAAAACACTAATTAAAACAATACAGTATAGTACAGCAAGGAAGATTAGATGACTTTCAAAGTCCAGGCTTCCCATTCGGCGCCGAGATCGCTCTGGAGAAGAAGCTGTTCTTAAGACGGCTCGTTCTTGTCTTCATCGTCCTGTATCTCCGTCCCGACGGCAGGAGCTCGAAGAGACAGTGACCAGGATGCGATGGATCTTTTACTATGTCCAGTGCCTTCCTATGGCACCTTGTGGCATAAATCTGCTCTAAGGTGGAGAGTGGGCAGCCAACAATGCTCTCTGCTGCCTTAACAACTCTGCACAACCCCATCCTGTCCTGGGTAGTACAGCTTCCGTACCACACACATAAGCCATAAGTGAGCACGCTCTCAATGGCACAGTGATAGAAGGCAAGCAGCAGTTTCTGCGGAAGATGGTTTTTCCTTAGAATTCTCAAAAAGTACAGTCTCTGCTGCGCCTTCTTCACAAGCCCCCTTGTGTTGACACTCCAGGACAGATCCTCTTGTAATTCAATGCCCAAAAATCTGAACGTTCTTACCCTCTCCACACAGACCCCATCAATCAAAAGTGGCTGGACATTGCTCTTCTGTCTCCTGAAGTCCACCACAAGCTCCTTTGTCTTCCTTGTATTTATGAGCAAGTTGTTAGCTCTGCACCACTCTGTCAGCTGCTCCACCTCATCTCTATAATCCGTTTCACCCTCCCTTTCAGAGATGAGCCCAATCACGGTTGACAGCAACCAGATTTCTGAGATGGTAGGCTGGGAAAAACCCTCAGTGACTGCAAAAGAGCTGCAGCAAGACTTGGTGGCAGCAGGCACTGAGGTTTCAGTGAGCACAGTAAAGCTCATAGTAAATGCAGGGGGTTTCCATGCCAGAACTCCCAAGATTTACACAATACTGACCCAAAAGCACAAGAAAGGTTGGCTCCAATATGTTCAAAATAATATACATAAGCCACAAAAGTTTTAGGATTCTGTTCTGTGGAGCAATGAAACAAAATTGGAACTTTTTGGCCCCATGGATCAGCACTACGTCTGGAGGAAGAGGAATGAAGCATACGCTGAAAAGAACACTCTGCCTACAGTGAAGCATGGTGGTGACTCGATGATGCTCTGGGGCTGCTTTCCATCCTCTGGCACTGGAAACTTGCAGTGTGTGGAAGACAGGATGGATTCACTGAAGTATCAGAATAGCCTAGGAGGAAACGGGGGTGTGTGTGATCCATTGGAGCAGTCAAATACAACATTCCTTGTTTCCCTAGAGTGGACACAGACAGGGGGTGTTATTACAGCCAAGGTAGAATTTCTTGTTACACCTGGTCTGGAATATCCTTCCACCTGCATGTGACCAGGTAGGTGGACGTGACCCTTGCAGACTCTACAAAGGGGCCAGTCATGCAGCCATCCCTCCTCTCTTTTGCCACTCTCTTCCATTTTGGCCACTGCTCCTGATGCTGTCTGCTGGCTCTGTGCCAGCAGCACATCGGCCCATCCTTACAAGGATGTAAGCCACACTGTATCTGTAACTACAAGCTAAAGGCTGCCTTCAGGGATCATACTGTGAACTGAACGTGAGTAAACTTCATTACTCATAAGGAAAAGATTTGTGTCTTTTATTTCTTTTTAAGAGGGAACAAAGGGGTCTTACCAGGAATATACTCCAATCTGGGCATGCCAAATTGGATTGCTTAACTAGATTCAAATGAATCTGCAAACTAGCTTTCTGCCGTGTGAAGGCGAATGAGCTCTGAGATATCTATCTATCTCACTAGCATGAGTGAGGAAGGATAACATTTAATCAATATATCCTCTCCTACTGTCCACAACATTCCCACAGAAACGTCATGTCATCTGCTGAAGTTTAGGCGTCTTTGGATTTTCCAACAAGACAGTGATCCCAAGCATACCTCAAATTTCACCAAGGGTGGGTTGCAGAAGTAGTCCTGGAAGGTTCTATAGCGGCCATCACAGTCACCTGACTTGAACCCCATAGAAAAAATCTGGTGGGATCTGAAGAAGGTGGTTGCAGCACACAAACCCAAGAATATTAGAGTCCAACAGGATCTCTGCCTTACATGGTATCTTACGAGCGAAATTCATGACACTCCTCTCACAAGTGGTGCCCTGCATGCTACTGAGCAAACAAAAGTGAAAAATCCAATGAGCTCTATAAGGCTTTAGTAAGTGTCTCTTGCTTCTTAACCAGATACAAGGTTAAGTAGGGTGGTTGTCCCCTGTTGCAGTTCATTAATGGTCACTGGAGTACTCCTTCCATGCATCTGGTTCTTAATTGCTGAACGCATTCTATGCCACCTTCAGCAGTTCCTTAGGGCTGTACATTTCCCAGCTTCCTCTGTAAATGCTGCAGTAACTTTTTACATTGGCAACTGACAAGCAAAACTATGTATGCATGTGTGCAGTGGGAACTAGATTTTGGACTAGATGACCCAGGGGGTCCCTTCGAACTCTACAATTCTATGATTGAAATGGTTCTTCTGACTAAATTGGGCAGTAGATTTAATCTCTTGGTACAAATATCAGAAAAGGCGTTCCACTTTCCCTCAACTATCATTGGGGGTGGGATGGATGCCTCTTCTTGGATAGCACCTGCAATGATCTTTGTGCATAAGCTAAAATTATTTTTATGCATATACAAAAGTTATGCACGCTTATTAGTAAACCAGCTTATTGTTCCTGGCTATGGAAGTTAGTAGGACCAGTAGTCTGGGATGACAGGAATTGTAGTCCAAAAGCAGCTGGAGACCCAAGTTTGGGAAACCCTGGGATAGAGGGTTGGAAGAGGTAGTAGTTTCTTAGATCCTTAACAAGCCTACATGTTCCTTAAGGGCTCGTGCTGCTGGAAGGGAAGGGCCTTTTCCATAAAGCCTAGTTTTGGAGTGAGAAAAAAGGGAAATTAAAATTTCTCACACGCACATACACACCACATGCCTTTGAATATTTTTTTAAAAGAAAAATCTGACTCTGGCTTTGCTGATTTCACCTCCCATTCCAGCTTCTTCAGGGCTTATATCAGGGATGGAGAACCTGTGGGCCTCCAAATGATGATGGACTCCCAATTCCCATCAGCCCAATATGACCAATGGCCAGGGGACTACATCTGGAGGATCACAGCTTCCTCATCTCTGGCTTTTAGGGCACAAATGCAGAACACACAACCTTGGGTAAACCAATCACCAAACACTAGTTACTTTGACAATGATCTGAAAAGGTCCCTGTTCTTTCCACAATATAACCCAACATTTTAAATACAAAACATGCCATTCTGTACATGTCCACAAATAAATAAATGTATTATTAATAGCAACTTTACATATAGGTTTCTTCATACTGCCACCTTTCAGTTTTTCAACTTTATTTTTTTTAAGGCAAAATAAAGAGGGGAATCATGCTTTTTTTTGTTTTTTATTCACTTTAACACACCAACAAAAAGACAAATATCCATATACATCAACACAAAGCAAAAAGAAAAAGAAATATATATCAAATAATAGTCTCAAAACAGTAAAATAAAAATGGTCTTTTTCTACAGTCCACTCCTTACTTCAGTTACTCACCATTGGCTTGCTGCCGAAACAGAACAAGATATTATTAAAATTTATTAAATTTTAATCTATCTTAGGTCATACATCATACTTAAAACTGCTACTGATATTATTCAAATGCTGTGACAGAGTTTAAACTACAATAATTATTTTTCAAATAGATTTTAAAGACTCCCTATTTTGAAACAAATACCTTGTTTGGTTTGGTTTGTATTTTATCAAACAAGCTATCTAATTCCACAAATTCAGCCAGTTTCTAAATCCATTCAAACCTTGAAGGAAATTTATCACTCTTCCAGTTTGCCGCAATAAGAACTCTTGCTGTGACCATGGCATATAGAAAAGCCCTCTTACCTTTTTGGGAATGTCCAAATCTGTAATTCCCAAAAGGTTGGCTTCTGGTTTTTTATTAAAGGATATTTTAAACATTTTTTTCCAATTCTAAATGGATATCCTCCCAAAACACCTTAATTTCCTTGCACTGCCACCACATATGAAACAGAGTACCTGGCTTTTCTTTACACCTCCAGCAGTTGCTTGGGACACTTTTATACATCTTGGAATGTTTCCAAGGGGTTAAATACCATCGGTGTTTCATTTTTAGGAAATTCTCTCTCAAAGAGTAGTAAGCTGTGAATTTCCAATTTGTTTTCCACAATTTTTCCCATTGGGTCATGATTATTGTGTACCCAAAGTCTTGCGATAACCATAGCCACTGTGACCTCCTCCTCGACTTCCCAGTCAAGGAGGAGTTGGTATACTTTCAAAAGTGTTTTAATTTTGGAATTCACCAAATGAGATTCAAATCTGGAAATCTCTGTGGCAAAACCCTTCAGTTTACTGGTTTTAAATGTCTCAAATAATTGGTGGTATTGAAACCAATCAGATATGTATTCCCTTATTTCCTCGAAATTTTTTAGCTTCAATTGGTTATCTTCTTCCTTTATGAGTACTTTATATGTTGGCCAAGCTCCCTGGGTATTTTTTCTCTTCACTGCACACACCTCTATTAGTGAGATCCACCAGGGGACTTTGGGCTCTAACAAGTTCTTATATTTCTCCCAGACAGTAAATAACGATTTCCTGTCAATATGATTCGATTTTTTTAAAAACGAACTTTAGCTTTCCCATACACCAAGTATGCCATCCCCATCAATTATCAAAACCCTCCAGGTCTAAGAGGTCCAGGTCTTGCAATGTACACCACTCCTTTAACCAGGTAAAGCAGGCTGCTACATAATATAATTTCAGGTCGAGCAGGGAGAAGCCTCCTCTGTCTTTTATATCAATTAGGATTAAATGTTTAATTCTGGGTCTTTTCCCTTGCCATAAAAATTTAGAAATCTGTTTTTGCCAATTCTTGAGACAGTCTGCTCCACCCAGTATCGGAATCATTTGGAATAAAAATATTAGTTTGGGGTGCACATTCATCTTTATAACGGAAATCCTACCCAGAAATGAAAGTTTCAACCTGCTCCAAATCTCAAGATTCCTTTTGATCTCTGACCAAGTTTTCATATAATTGTCCTGGAATAAATTTATATTTTGGGGGGCAATCCAAATACCTAAATACTTTGCTTTATTGCATATCTTCAGGCCCAATGTTTTTTCTAAGTCTTCCTTTTCCTGTGTTTGTACATTTTTAACCAACAGTTTTGTTTTAATGGTATTAAATTTAAATCCTGCCACTTGTCTGAAATTCTTAATCAGTTCTAACACTCTTGTCAAGCTTTCTTTAGGATTTTCAGTCATAATAAGTAGGTTGTCGGCAAAAGCCTTTAGTTTGTATGCTTTATTCCCCAGTGTAATACCTTTAACAAGCTGCTCTTCACGTATCGGAATATTCAGAACCTCCATCACTAGGATAAATATCAGTGGTGACAATGGACATCATTGCCGAGTTCCCTTACTTATTTTACACTCGTCCGTGATTTTACCATTGATCATTATTTTAGCCAATGGTTCCGAATAAATGACATTTATTCCTTTGCAAAGATTTTTGCCAAGTTCGTTTGCCAAGTTCGATTTCTTGTATTAAATTTTTCATAAACTTCCAAGAAACATGGTCAAATGCCTTTTTGGCATCGATCAGCATAATAGCAGCAGGTTTATCAATTTTATAAACAAGGTACTGTATTCTAAAGCAGTGTTTCCCAACCTTGTGCCTCCAGCTGTTTTTGAACTACAACTCCCATCATCCCTGACTAGCAAGACCAGTGGCAAGGGATGATGGGAATTGTAGTCCAAAAACAGCTGGAAGCACAAGGTTGGGAAACACTGTTCTAAAGCATTGATCACACATCTGAGATTGGTTTGCATATAACGTCCTGGGAGGAACCCAGTTTGATCTTTGTGGATTATTTCTTTCAGAACTGTTTTTAGCCTGTTTGCAATGATGTCAGCAAAAATCTTATAATCATTATTTAACAAGGCATTAGGTCTATAATTTGAGGGATCAGTTCCTTGTTTGTGGATGAGGATGATAAAACTTTCTTTCCACAAGTTCGGTAGCATTCCGTTTATGAAAATATCATTCATTATGTCTTTCATAGGTAAGAATAGTGATTCCTCTAATTTTTTAAATAATAGATAGTTGATCTTTGGATTGCTTGCTGCACCTCCAGAGCAGTTATTGGGGAATTCAATGTAGAGATTTTCTCCTCGGGGATTATGGGTAATTTGCTTTTATTCAAATAATAGGTCATTTTTTCAATTTTCTCCGGTCCTTCTTTATATAACTTTTTTATAAAAATTGGCAAAGTGCCTACTAATTTCCTTCGGGTCTTGGATCCACATCTCATCAATTTTAATTTTATTAATAATTATTTCGTCCTGTTTCTTTTTTAATTGCCAGGCCAGAAGTCTGCCTGAATTATTCGCAAATTCGAAATTTCTTTTTTCCTTTTAATCATTTTTATTAAGTTTCCATTTTATATAAATATAACATACTCAAACCTATCCATTCTGAAGGAAATCAGCCCTGAGTGCTCACTGGAAGGACAGATCATGAAGCTGAGGCTCCAATACTTTGGCCACCTCATGAGAAGAGAAGACTCCCTGGAAAAGACCCTGATGTTGGGAAAGATGGAGGGCACAAGGAGAAGGGGACATCAGAGGACGAGATGTTTGGACACTGTTCTCGAAGCTACCAGCATGAGTTTGACCAAACTGCGGGAGGCAGCGAAAGACAGGAGTGCCTGGCGTGCTCTGGTCCATGGGGTCATGAAGAGTCGGACACGACTAAACGACGACGATGAACATACTCAAATTTTTCACATTATATTCCGCTCTCACTAACACACAACTCCCCTCCCTCCCAGTCCATGATTACCTTAAATTATCTTTTTTAATTGCTGTAGTGGAAAAGCAGAAAACAATTGTTGTCAGGGGTTCAGGGAGAGAGGCGCAGATGAGGGAGGAGACTGAGAGCGAGGGGGAAGGATCCCAGGGCGACGAGGAAGAAGATGACAACGAGTCGAGGGGTTCCATGAGTCTCTCCAGTGAATCGGAGGATTCCCAAAAGGGAGCGCCCCTGGTCAGGCCAAGGGGAGCCGCAGGGGGGAGTAGTCAGGAGCAGGGCAGCAGCAGGGGAACCCCCAGTGGGAGTTGGAGATCTGGACCGGCTTCTCCGCCGGAACGGAGTGAAGGGGGTGGAGTTCCCAGTGTGTCAGACGGAGCAGAACAGGAAGCAGAGAGGGGAAGGAGATCGGGGCAAGACGTCCTGCCGGAAGGGGCGGAGAGTAGTACCGAGAGCAGTGTAACTGTCAAAAGGAAGGTCAGAAGCAGCGTACGCGCGCCAAGTTCAAATGTGGAGGCGCGCGGAAGTGAGGAGAGCCCGGAGGAGGAGCCTGGTCCCAAAGCACGGAGGAGGGGGGAGCAGGCGTCAGAGGATTCAGCCTCTGGGGAATCCCGGAGGGAGGGAACCCAGGGGGGCAGAAAGACCCTGCGGAAAAGGAAGGAGAGGAAGAGGTGGTCCAGCGCAAGCCTCTTAAACTGGTGTAGAGGCAGGACTGATTCAGAAGGGACTTCAGCGGTCTAAGCCTAACAGACGTGGGGTCACGCGCCTCGGATGTGGAGCTAACAATGTTCTTCAATAAAAGCTTTTGTACATAAGCTGGACTTGGCGTTGGTCTCTTGTGAGCTGGGACCTTGGGTGGCCCTGACAGTAAGTCCCTTCTCAAAAAGAACGCAAAATTTTTTTTTGCAAAGCTCACGAAGTGTGGCAGCCATGAGTGCGGAGGAACAGATGACAGCACTGCGGAACGCAGTCACCGAGCTCTCCGCTGTGGTCGTTGCATCTCAGAAGAAGAGTGACGAAGCGGGAAAGCGCTGCCAGGATCTGCAAACCAGGTGGGAGCGTGCATGCATAGAGGGGTTCCCAAGATCCAGATCAGAGGGTATTGGACTTGGAAGGCGGGGGGGCAGTTTAGTTGCCCACTTCAATGGGAACCTGAAGCACTACCCAAGTTTCAAAGCAGACGTCTTATATGCACTGCATTTGCTTCGTAATGACTTTAAAGATGAAGAGGAGAAAGTGGGATTTATTGTGTCTCATTTGCATGGGGACGCTAGAGCGTGGCTGCGCAATTTGTGGCGCGAAGATGGCCCTGCCCGCCGCGATTCTGACGAATTTATTAAAGCTATGGACGCTTGCTTCCAGTCAACCGTGGATGTTGATGTTGCGCGCAAAGAAATGCACGGACTCCGGCAAGGCAAAGCCACTGTGCGTCAGTATCATTCACGCTTTTTTGCATTGCTGACTGTATTGGGCTGGGAAAAGGACTCCAAACCAGTGAGAGATTTGTTCTGGGAGGGTCTCAGCGGCCCCATAAAAGATGAATTAGCCAGGGGTGACAGACCTCAGACCCTAGCAGACGTAGTACAGAGGGCTCTTGCGATTGGAGTGAGACACGAAGAACGTCCTTGGCACAGTGAGGAAGGTCGCCAGGTGCGTGCGCCAGCGAGGGCACCTCCTTTTATCCCCAGGGAGTTCGGCCAGGCACATCCCTCGCCTCTGGTGCGGCAGGGGGAGGAACCGATGGAGATTGGCGGCGCTAAGGCTCAGACAGCAGCCAGAGCCCCAACGTCCGGTGCAGTAAAGGCGAAGCCTCCTAGAGGGAACAGGAAATGTTACATCTGTGAGAGTCCACAGCACATGGCTAAAGAGTGTCCCCAGAGGCTCCAGAAGCACACTGCAGCGTTAGCAACAGTGGCAGCAGACGTGCTGCACGAAGAGCAGCCTCAGGGAAACGACGATGCCTGGCTGGAGACAGCGATGCTGGGGCTCAGCCAGGTGAGTCTGTAGAGCAGTCCCCAGCGCCTTTGCAGCACACAGACCCTTTACCACCCAAGCCAGCGGTGCAGCTCACTGCAACACTCCAGTTGCCGAATGGAACCACCCTGGAAGTCCCCATCACAATCGACTCTGGTAGCAACGCGGACTTTGTGGGGGTGCAGTTCGTCAAGCAGCATCGCATAGCGCTTCTGCCAGCTACGACGCCCCTGAACGTAGTCACGGTCGATGGCAGGAAATTGCTAGGAGGGCAAGTTGTGCAACAGACGCCTCCCATGGTGATGCGGATTGGAGATCACCGAGAAGTCATTAGCTTCAATGTCACCCGCCTGTCAGACACGCCTATAGTATTAGGCATGAGTTGGCTAGAGAGACACAGTCCAGCTGTAGCGTGGTACCAGCGGCAGATCACCTTTTGCTCATCGTACTGTGCTCAACATTGCATCCAGTCCAGCCGAGAGCAGGAAGCTCAGCAGCAGCTGCAACTAGGCATGGTGCAGGCAGTCCCTCGCAAGTACGAAGGATTTTTGGAGGTTTTCTGCGAGAAGGAAGCTGACCAGTTGCCACCCCACAGGCCTTACGACTGTGCGATCGACCTGCTGCCGGGGGCGAAGCTGCCGACTGCAAAGCTGTATTCCATGTCTGAAGATGAGATGCAAGAACTCAGGGAGTTCATAGAGCATAATTTGAAGCGCGGATTCATCCGGGAATCCAAAGCAGTGGGGGACAGTCCTGTGTTTTTTGTGAAGAAAAAAGACACGCCCCAGAAGAGGCTCATCGTGGACTACCGGGCCATAAACTCGATGACTAAGCCCAAGGCCTTTCCCATGCCCAAGATTGACGACCTCCTAGCAACCGTGCGGAAGGGGAGGATTTTCACCAAGTTGGATCTGCGTGGAGCGTACAACCTCATACGTATGCGGGAGGGCGATGAGTGGAAGACGGCCATGTTCACGCCTCTAGGCACGTATGAATACAGAGTTATGCCATTTGGTCTCCAAAATGGATCTCACTGTTTCCAAGCCTTTATGCATCACGTGCTGGCGGGACTCCTCTACAAGAAGTGTGTGTGTTTCCTCGACGACATCCTGATCTTCTCGGAATCGCCGGAAGCTCATGAGAGAGACGTAAAGGAGGTCCTGCAGAGACTACGGGAACACAGGCTTTACGCCAAGTTGGAGAAGTGCCAGTTTGATGTGACGGAGGTGGATTTCCTGGGCTACAAGCTGTCCGACAAGGGGCTGGCCATGGACAGCGTCAAGGTCCGCGCGGTGTTGGACTGGAAGAGCCCACGCAATCGGAAGGAAGTCCAGAGATTCGTCGGGTTTGCCAATTTTTACCGCAAGTTCATCAGAGGTTTCGCGAAGGAGACGGCAGCTATCACGGACACTCTCAGTTCCAAGAAGAAGAAGTTCGCTTGGACGGACCAGGCGGAGCGCTCTTTTCAGAAGCTTAAAAGCCTCTTCGCCTCCGAGGAGCAGCTGCTGCACGTGAATCCCGGCAGGCCCATGCGAGTCGAAACTGACGCGTCAGACAGAGCGGTTGGAGCCGTCCTTCTGCAAGAAGATCCGCAAGGGAATTGGGGACCTTGTGCTTTCTACTCCCGAAAGCTCAGCAAGGCGGAGCAAAACTACACTATCTGGGACAGGGAGCTGTTGGCCATTCACGCAGCTTTCAAAGCGTGGCGGCACTTCCTCATAGGAGCCAAGCACACCGTGCAGGTCCGCACGGACCACAAGAAAGAGTATTGGCGCACGGCGAAGCTCCAGAGCCAAAGGCACATGCGCTGGGCGGAATTCTTCGCGGATTTCGACTTCCGAATAGAGTACATCCTGGGGGATTCCAATGTCATTGCTGATGCGCTCTCCAGGAAACCGCAACATCTCAAGGAAGCAGCAACAGTAGCAGCCAAGCACATTTTCGCACCGCAGGCGTGGGCGTGCGCTGCCATCGCCGTCGACCTGGACGCGGTGCGACGCGCGTTGCAAACGGATCAGTTTGCACAATCCAAGATGGAGGAGCTGCGCAGGGGTGCAGCGAGAGACGATGAGTTCCAGCTACGCGACGGGCTGTTAACTCGCAAAGGTGCCCTCTACGTGCCAGGGGACGAGCTCCGCGCGAAGGTTCTGCAGCAGTTGCACGACACACCCAGCGCGGGCCACTTCGGCAAGGAGAAGACAGCGGAACTGGTGGCCAGGGACTTTTGGTGGCCCCAGATGCGGGGAGAGGTCGCGGATTACGTCGCCAGGTGTGACACCTGTCAGAGGTCCAAGCCAGTACACCAGAAGCCAGCGGGACTACTGGAACCGCTGGAGACGCCACAGCAACCGTGGGAGCGGGTAGCGCTGGACTTTGTTACTGATCTGCCCAGCTCCAGAGGCAAGACGGCGGTACTGGTGGTTGTGGACCTGTTCACCAAGATGGCGCACTTCATTCCTTGCGCGAAGGTGGCGACAGCGGAACAGACCGCCAAACTCTTCATCGACCACGTGTTCAGAGTGCATGGGCTGCCACAGTCCATCCTGTCCGACAGGGGGCGCCAGTTTGTTTCCAATTTTTGGCAGAAGCTCCTAGGTATCCTGCACGTCAAGATCAACCTAGCGTCGGCGAGACGTCCACAGACCAACGGCCAAGCAGAGAGGGTCAACGCGATCATGCAGCAGTACCTGAGATGTTACGCCAATCAGCGACCCGCAGCTTGGGTGGACTACCTGCCGATGGCTGAGTTTGCCTATAACAACACGAAGCACACGTCGACGGGGGTGACGCCGTTCTTCGCGAACAATGGGCGTCATCCCAGAACCTTCCCGGGGTTCGTAGCGACGGGAGAGGGGGTGCCGCAAGAGGCCGACCAGTTCGCAGCAGAACTGCAAGAGGTGCACGAGGAGCTGCGGAGACATTTGGAACTAGCCAAACAAGCCTATAAGGTGCAGGCGGACAGACACAGGAGGGCGGGAGAAGACATCCAGGTGGGGGACTGGGTATGGTTAGCAGCCCAAGCGATGCCGGCCAAGTCGTTAGCTAAGAAGAAGCTAGGACACAGGCAGCTAGGGCCATACCAAGTTGAGGCCAGGATCAATCCCGTAGCGTTTCGACTGGCCCTCCCCGAAGGCTCCAGAGTGCACCCGGTCTTTCATAGGTCGGTGCTCACCCCCTACAAGGCCCCGCACAGGTTTCAGGAGTCAGGGACGGCACCAGACCCACGCAGAGAGTCACCCAAGAGGGGGAGGTCACCTAGGGCAGAACCACTCAACGAGGTCACAGAGATCCTGGACTCGAGATGGGGGGAAGAGGGAGTAGAATACTTTCTCGCCAGAGAGGGTACCCCAGCCAGTGCCAACAGTTGGGTGCCGGACTACGCTTTGGACGAACCTCTTCTCAAAGACGAGTTCCATGCCCTTTTCCCACATAGGCCCATGCCAGCCGAGTACTTTGATGACTGGCTCTTTACGCCCACACTTTCAGCCAGCACTTTCCGGGGCTTTTCTTCCGCCGAGGAGGAAACGCCAGAGTCAAGCCCGCCCAGGGGATCGTGCTCGGGGGTGGAAACGGAACCCTCTTATTGGTGGGACGAGCAACCGGAGGAGGACTGGCGCAAGAGGTGGATGACGGGGCCTTGGCCAACAGCACCAGACGAAGTAACAATGGAAGAGGAAACTGAGAACACTTTGGGTGACGAACCCGAGTTTGAGCACACATACACCGAGCTGCTAGCAGAGGACATCGAAGTAGACGAACTGTATCCTGCATCTACCTCCGAAGAGACGCAGCTCCCACAACCTGCGCCCGACGGGCGGGAGGGGGGAAGGGGGGGCTTCGAGGGGGGGATGGATGTCAGGGGTTCAGGGAGAGAGGCGCAGATGAGGGAGGAGACTGAGAGCGAGGGGGAAGGATCCCAGGGCGACGAGGAAGAAGATGACAACGAGTCGAGGGGTTCCATGAGTCTCTCCAGTGAATCGGAGGATTCCCAAAAGGGAGCGCCCCTGGTCAGGCCAAGGGGAGCCACAGGGGGGAGTAGTCAGGAGCAGGGCAGCAGCAGGGGAACCCCCAGTGGGAGCTGGAGATCTGGACCGGCTTCTCCGCCGGAACGGAGTGAAGGGGGTGGAGTTCCCAGTGTGTCAGACGGAGCAGAACAGGAAGCAGAGAGGGGAAGGAGATCGGGGCAAGACGTCCTGCCGGAAGGGGCGGAGAGTAGTACCGAGAGCAGTGTAACTGTCAAAAGGAAGGTCAGAAGCAGCGTACGCGCGCCAAGTTCAAATGTGGAGGCGCGCGGAAGTGAGGAGAGCCCGGAGGAGGAGCCTGGTCCCAAAGCACGGAGGAGGGGGGAGCAGGCGTCAGAGGATTCAGCCTCTGGGGAATCCCGGAGGGAGGGAACCCAGGGGGGCAGAAAGACCCTGCGGAAAAGGAAGGAGAGGAAGAGGTGGTCCAGCGCAAGCCTCTTAAACTGGTGTAGAGGCGGGACTGATTCAGAAGGGACTTCAGCGGTCAAAGCCTAACAGACGTGGGGTCACGCGCCTCGGATGTGGAGCTAACAATGTTCTTCAATAAAAGCTTTTGTACATAAGCTGGACTTGGCGTTGGTCTCTTGTGAGCTGGGACCTTGGGTGGCCCTGACAATTGTATTTTGAGGAGTTAGGTGCCATGTCCCTTTCCCTTTAACACATGCAGTCTGGACTAGATACCCTGCTGCAATGGACTGGGAGGAACAGATGCCCCCATGGCAAACAATTGATGAAGCAGTAGAGCAGTTGCGAGGGATGGTTATGCAGACTGGACTTTACTTGCAAGGTTTTGCAGGGCCGGATGTTCAGCGTTTTACCGCAGGAATGAGAGCACGTGTAATGAAGGGTGCCCCTCCCCACATGCGAGGTCCCGTTAGCACTGCTTGGACCGGCACAGGGGGTAGCAGTGGGGGAGGTAGTTGTGTTGTTAAGTCAACTAGGAGAGATCCACAGGGAAAGTGTCACCAAGCCCCAGGCACATGCGGCAAGAGAGGGGGAGAAGTTTCAACAAGTCAAGAGTAGGCAAGCCAAGAAGCCAGCTAGTAAGATAACATGGGGGCAAATGTTCATGGAGCTTCTCAAGGCAGGGGTGCCTAAAGTAGACATTGATGGTGTTGCAACAACGAAGATATATAAGATGTGGAAACAGAGGTGTGCTGATGGTCACAGGGAGATAGACAGCAATCCTCAAGTAAGGGGAGCCGCCCCACCAGAGGAGGCATTTTATCCCTCTTGGAAGGAGGCCCAGGGGTGGGAGATACCACAGCCCATGGATTAGGGGGGTGGCAAAACTCCGGAGGTAAGGCTAATAAAGACAGCCATCCCTGGAGATCAGCGCCCTCATATACCTCTGACCATATATTGGTCTTGAACAAATGTGCAGCATGTAATGGCCCTCATGGATACTGGGGCCGAGGTAACCCTGATACATGGCAACCCCGATAAGCATCAGGGGGCCACAGTTTATATCAATGCTTATGGGGATGGGGAAGAGCGTACCACTCAGGTGGCAGTATGTCTAGCTTTGGGAAAGTCTAGACCCTTTTGGGCAGATGTGTTAGTCTCTCATGTACCTGAATATATCATTGGAATAGATTTATTGAAAGGGAGAGAATTTCAAACCCCATGGGGTCAGTTCTCTTTTGGGATTCGGGCCATAATGCTGGGAAGGGCAAAGTGGACCCCATTAAAAGTACCACCACCTTGCAAAGTGGTATATGTAAAGCAATATCGACTGTCGGGGGGGGGGGGCATAAAGAGATATCGCAAACCATTCAGGGATTTCTGGAAGTGGGAGTTCTAAGACCAGTGGTCTCCCCTTTTAATTCTCCAGTACGGCCACTGAAGAAGCCAGATGGCACGTGGAGAATGACAGTTGATTATCGGCAATTGAATAAGCATGCCCTGCCACTGGCTGTAGCTGTGCCAGACATAGTGACCTTATTGGTACAAATAGAGAAAAATGCTGGTGCTTTGAGCCAGGGGGCCACCAAGTGGCGCATTGGAAGATGGCCGACAATAACATCTCTCCGACCCACATGAGGTAATTAAGAGGCTGCTATGGGAAGTATGCAGTCTTCCCAACCCCCCAAGGAGATGGGGGGGGGACTTCCTTGCCAGCGGTGTCCATAATGCACCCCCGGAATCAAAAGAAGGGGGTGCCGGACACTTGGCACGAGCCCTCGGTGAAGTCGGCTCTTCCTGACGCTGTCTCCAATTAGCGCGTGCTGGTTCGCTTTAGCTCAGAAATATAATTGGAAACATATAATTGGAAAGAAGCTAAAGCACATACATCAAGCAAAGTTCGGGAGATAAGACTGCTGATTAATGGATCTCTGTGATCGGAGCGATGGGCGGGACAAATAAATCAAGTGATGAACCACCATTAAGAGATTGGTATGTTTGGAGTGAAACAGAGGGGGGTGGAGGAAAAAACTTTTATTTTCTTTGCCTTATGTGAGTATTAATAACCCTCCACCCCAGAAAGAAGATCGTTGCATGTTATTAATCACAAGCAGGAATTTAAGAACTGTGTGGAGTGAATTATTGATTAAAAGAGAGGATCGATAAACATCGGAGTACGGAGGAAATTTTTATGACGCAGCTCTAAATGGCGTCTCGCTAAAACAGGCTTGTCTAAGAAAGATGGGGGGAGGAGGACCAGGATCATCGGAATGCGAATGATGATTGGAATGTGATCTAACCTGGCAGAGCCCTCTGTGATATATTTAGCAAGCCTGGGAAAATTAAAGGACAGACCGAGGATAAATTCTTTACGGAAGTGTGGAATGGCGTCTGTCCCTATGTGATATGATTTTTGGAAGTGTAAAACCCACACAGAGGATGTTTGTTTCCAACCCGCTTGTGAAGATTATCAGAGATCGCAAAGAAAGGAATATATGATAACAACAAGAAGATGAAGAAAGTAATAAAGAGACTATCTGGACAGAACTGTCTAATTAAAGCAGCAATATAAGAGATGCTTGGACCCGTTCGGAGCTTGAAGTATGGGTACCCCCAACAAAATTTAAAAATCTGGCTGTATAATTTGGAATTAATGTGATTTGGAAATAATGTGATTTGATTGGCCTGTTTTGAGAGCCAGTATGGTGTAGTGGTTAAGAGCGGTAGTCTCGTTATCTGGGGAACCGGGTTCGCGTCTCCGCTCCTCCACATGCAGCTGCTGGGTGACCTTGGGCCAGTCGCACTTCTTTGAAGTCTCTCAGCCCCACTCACCTCACAGAGTGTTTGTTGTGGGGGAGGAAGGGAAAGGAGAATGTTAGCCGCTTTGAGACTCCTTAAAGGGAGTGAAAGGCGGGATATCAAATCCAAACTCTTCTTCTTCTTCTTAATAAAAATTATTTAAGATAGAAAAATGCTGGCACCTGGCATGCCGTAATTGATCTGGCTAATGCATTCTTCTCAATAGCAATTGCCCCTGAGTCCCAGGATCAATTTGCATTCACCTGGGAAGGCAGGCAGTACACCTTCCAGGTTTTACCACAAGGGTACGTGCACAGTCCCACGCTATGCCATGGGGTGGTGGCTAGAGACTTAAAGGAAGTTATACTGATCTCTAACTTGTTTATGGCCCATTACATTGATGATATTATGCTATCAGGACCTACAGAAGAGGAGGTTCAGCAGGGCCTAGCCATTTTAAGTGACCACATGAAAGCCCGAGGGTGGGAAATTAATCCCGGAAAGATCCAGGGACCAGCACGACAGGTGCAGTTCATAGGAGTGATCTGGGCAGGACCTATGCGGCATATTCCTGAGAAAACCCTCAATGTAATTGCCACTTTGCAGGCTCCACGCTCCAAAGAGGAGGCTCAATAGCTGGTGGGGTTTTTGGAGGCAGCATATCCTCCATTTGACACAGATATTGGGGCCAATTTACAACGTGACAAGGAAAAAGGCCCAATTTGAATGGGGGGAGCTGCAAGGGAAAGCCTTAGCTGAAGCCAAAGCCGCAGTAGCGACTGCCATGCCATTCGGACCCTATGAAAAAGGGCAACCTTTTGAATTGCAAGTGTCAACAGATAAGGAAATTGCTGTCTGGAGTTTGTGGCAAAGGGGGCCAGAAAGGGAAGCAGATTCCTCTAGGGTTCTGGTCAAGGAAATTGCCCACTGCATCATACACTCCATTTGAAAAACAGCTTCTTGCCTGTTACTGGGCCTTGGTAGACACTGAGCGCTTAACTGGGCAAGACCCAGTAATGTTAAGACCTGCCATTCCAATCATGGCATGGGTTCAGGATGAATCTGTTAGTCCGAGAGTAGGACGGGCTCAGCAGTCCTCAATTGTTAAGTGGAAGTGGTACACTGCCGACAGAGCAAGGGTAGGGCCTCAGGGAGTCAGTGCACTGCAGGAGCAGGTGCTAGCACTGACACCTACAGGGGAGGAGGTGCAAGAGAATTCTGTGGTCAAACTGGATAAAGTCCATTTCACAGATGGGTCGGCTGGATACCAAGGAAATGAGAGAGTGTGGTGCGCTGCAGCCATCAATCCTAAGAGAATCCCCAGCGATGGAGGCGCCCCCATAAAAATTAAGCAGCTAACACCTACCCACACGTTAAAGGGGTGGCGGAAGGTATTTGAGCAAGCTGAATTTGAACAGTCGTCCTCTGTGTGCTGGACTTTGCTCACAAGGAGTATTCTTACCAGTAACCCACCTCAAGGTATGGAAGGTTCAGCCATACGGTAAGCTACCCCTCCGGGCAATGCCTGATAGTGCAGGAGCAGATCTCATCACGCCTGAGGAAGTAGTGGTACCAGCTGGAGGGCAGGTAACAGTATCCTTAGGCATAGGGATTGCAGTGCCTCCTGGTACGTATGGGCGAATTGCACCGCGGTTGGAGCTGGCCCTCAAGGGCATCCAGATACTAGGAGGGGTGGTGGATACTGGTTACCAAGATGAAATAAAAGTACTACTGCATAATATTGGTGTGCAAGATGTGATTCTCCCCACAGGACAGCGAATAGCTCAACTTATCTGTGAAAAATAAGGATACCAACTATCCAGGGAGTAGCCGGTCCAAACCAGCCTACAAACAAAGGTAGCAAAGAGTCTGAATCAATAGATTCAGATTTCATGGCAGGACAAAAAGTATGGGTGGTGTATCCCAACCGGTCTGACCAACCAGGGGAAATAATTGGTAGGGGCCCGAGGGCCACCTATTGGGTGCTGCTATCCCAAGCCAGCGCTCCAATTTGTTTGGATTATGCTAAACTGAAGCAAAGAGAATGATAAAACGCATTTTCAGAGTTACCTTAAATGTTTATTAGTTGGTATTAATTTTGTTTCTTTCATTTAGGATCTCTTAAGTATCCCACAAGAACATGCACAAGCCTTCCTTTAATGAGGAACAACCTATCTTCTCCCAAAGACGATGGCTCCCAGGCACCCAGGACAAGCGCATGAACAGAACGGGGCAAGGGATAAGAACGATGTCCAGAAGATGTGGAACACCGTCACCCAAATGAAACCAAGGATGTAAAGGAAATGGAACATGCCACGGGGTGGAATGTAGTGGAAATGCGGAAGACAACTGTATTTTGAGGGGTTAGGTGGCATGTCCCTTTCCCTTTAACATCCCCAGTTGGATTCTTGTGTTTCACACACCTGTCAGGAGTTTCTTGGGTTCTTCTGTGTTGCAAGTGCTGGCTGGATGCCGGCTGCAGGTAGTGGGAGACTCTCAGCCGCTCTGTATTAATCATGAGTAATGCCAGGTGCACTTGATTACATCAAGGCAGACTATAAAAGCAATAGGTGGGGGGGGGGGGGAGCTTCTGCCCAGATCAAAGGACCTGATGCTGGGAGACCGACGGTCGGGGTCTTTCTCCTGCTGCTCTACCTGGGGGCTCCGGGCAGCTGAAGAGGAGATTGGGTGGCCCCTGTCGGGTATGTTTTATGTTATGCTTTGTTTGTTTGTTTGTTTGTTTGTTTGTTAATAAAACTGTTTTGGTTCCCCTTCCACCTCCTCATTCCTTTTGTCCTGATATTCTTTGAAAGAACTGCCGCATTTGGCAGCACAATTGCTTTTCATATTTCCCCTCTTTACTCTCTATTCAATTCTGATAATCACAAAATGTTTATTGTAAATCGGTGCTTTCTATAAACTATAGTCCTATCAGTGTTGTTAGATGTTCACAATTATCTTTCAAATACTCTACGAACTTATTGCAGTCTTTGTGAAATGTTTTGTCCCACTGGTTTCTGATTTTCCCAGTCAATTTCGCCAACTCAGCATATTCCAACATCTTTGTCTACCAGTCCTGGATCGTTGGTAAGTCCTGTTGTTTCCATCTGTGCGCTATTAAAACGCTTGCTGCAACAGTTGCATACCTAAACAGTTTTTGGTCTTTCTTGGGTATTTCCTCACCTAATATTCCTAATAATAATGCTTCTGGTTTCCTTACAAATGTAACCTTTAACATTTTCTTCAGTTCATTATATATCATATCCCAAAAGATTTTGACTTTATTACAAGTCCACCACATGTGGAAAAAGTTGCCTTCCTTGACTTTGCATTTCCAGCATTCCTTATTTTTACATTTTAGATAACTTAGTTGGTGTTATATACCATCTATACATCATTTTCATCACATTTTCTTTCAATGCAGTACATGCTGTAAAGCTAAGTCCCTCTTTCCATAAATTTTCCCAGTCTTCTAGATGAATATTATAGCCAAAATCTTTTGCCCATTTAATCATAACCACTTTAACTTCATCATCTTTGGTGTGCCATTCTAATAGTAATTTATACATTTTTGATAATTTCTTCTTATCATCCAACAATTCTGTCTCTAGCTTTGATCTCATCTTTTCAAAACCATTACCTATCTTGTCCTCACTGAATACTTTATTTACCTGGTGGTGTTGCAACCAGTCTATCATCAGATCTTTAACCTCCTCATAAGGTCTTAGCTTTGATTTATTATCTACTTCCATCAATAGATCTCTGTATGTTGCCCAGTCTCCTTTCATATTTACTTAAGTGCTATCGCTTCTAATGGTGAAAGCCACCATGGTGTTTTTCTTTCCAGCAAACTCTTATATCTGTTCCATACCTCATAGATAGACTTTCTTATTACGTGGTTTAAAAAACCTCTATGAACTTTGACTTTATCATACCACAAATATGTGTGCCAACCAAATCTATTGCTGTGACCTTCTAAATCTAGAAGATCTATATTTTTTTAACAAAATCCAATCCCGTAACCAGCAAAGGCATGCTGCTTCATAATATATTTTTAAATCTGGCAGTGAAAATCCACCTCTCTCCTTAAATCTGTAAGTAATTTATATTTAATTCTAGGCTTTTTCCCTTGCCAGATAAACTTTGAAAGCACTTTCTGTCAATCTTTAAATTGTCTCAGTCCGCTGGTCACTGGGATTGTTTGAAACAAAAATAGCATCTTGGGTACAACATTCATCTTGATTGCGGATATTCTGCCCCAAAGGGACAGTCTCATCCTTGCCCACACCTCTAAGTCTCTTTTAATCTCATTCCATGTCGGTATGTAATTATCCTTATATAAATTAATAGCTTCTGCTGACATCCAAATTCCTAAATACTTCACCTTCTTTACAATTGTTATTCCTGTCTTTCTTTGCAGTTCTACAGTCTTTATCCAAATTCTTAACTATCATTTTCATTTTGGCTTTATTCAATTTGAAGCCTGCTAACTGTCCAAATTCATCAATCATTTCTAAAACTTCTAGTGGTTCCTCTACTGTCAGTACCAAGTCATCTGCAAAGGCTTTAAGTTTGTATTCCTTAGTTCCAACTCTTATACCTGTTATTTTTCCACACATTTTTATCCTCTTTGTTAGGATCTCTAGGACTGTAGTAAACAATAAAGGTGACAACGGACACCCCTGCCTAGTTCCATTGGTTGTGTAAATATTATCTGTCAAGACATTATTCACTATTAGTCTTGCTCTTTGCTCAGTGTAAATAGCTTGTATGCCTTTAAGGAAGGAGTCGCCCATATTCATCGATTCCAAAATTTTTATCATAAATATCCAAGAAATATTATCAAATGCTTTTTTCTGCATCAATAAATACTAACCCAGCTTGTTCATCATTCCTGGCCTCAATATATTCCAGAATATCTATTATATTTCTTACATTGTCCTTCACCTGCCGGCCAGGAAGAAAACCAGCCTGGTCTTCATAAATCACATCCATCAAAATATATTTTAATCTATTTGCAAGGTTACTAGTAAAAAGTTTGTAATCATTGTTTAATAAGGATATAGGTCTGTAATTTTTGACTTGTCAATGATCTGTGTCTTGTTTTGGAATCAGTATGATATATGCCTCCTTCCAGGATTCAGGAACTTTACCATTTATCAATATATTATTCATTACTTCCTTTAAAGGGGTTGTCAGTTGTTCTGTTAAAGCTTTATAATATTTTGCTGTAAATCTGTCAGGTCCCAGAGCTTTTCCAATTTTCAGTTGCTTTATAGCCATCTGTACTTCTGCATTGGTTACCAAGCAATTCAACTGTTCTTTCTTTTCTTTCATAATCTTCTGCAGTCCATTTCTCCCAAGGTACTCTATTTTCTCTTTACTAAATTTCTCTGCTTTATATAAATTTTTATATTTTTTTAGAAATTCTTCCTGATCTCTCTGATTTTCTATTAATTTCTCCTCAATTTAGTTATTGTATTTTGCTTTGCTCTTTTTTTAATTGCCACGCTAGTAGTTTACCAGGTTTATTGGCAAATTCAAAATTCCTTTGTTTTAGAAATTTTATCTTCCATTCAACTTCTTGATTTATCATTATTGAAAATTGGGCTTGCAACATTTTTATATTCTGCTTAACTTTATTCCCAGTTCTTTTTTGCTAACTACTTTCCACTTTCCATAATTTGTTTTAAAATCTCCTTTCTTCTTCTCTCTTATATTCCTTTTAAAAACATTTTGTCGTATTAGGAAGCTTCTCATAGCCGCTTTACACAGTATTCAAGTCCGTACCTTTACTTAAATTTATCTCAAAGTAATCTGCAAGTGCTTTCAGGGCCTTCTTTGTAACCTCCTGATCATCTAGGAAGCCGTCATTCATTCTGCACCTGAAGGAAGTTTCCTCAATACCTTTCAACTCCCAAATTATTGAATTATGAGCTGAGAGAGTTCTCGGAAGAACTTCAACTTTCATAACTCTTGGTGTCAAGTCCTTGGAAGTCCACATATAATCAATTCTTCCTGAACTTTAATTTGGTTCTGTAAAGTGAGTGAATTGCTTTTCTAATGGGTGCTTTAACCGCCATATATCAATCAAATCATAATTTTCTGCTAACATAAAGAATGAGTTGGGTAATCTCCCTTGATTTGTATCCCTTTTCATTTCCGTCCTGTCCATTTCCATTGAGACCACCCCGTTAAAATCACCCATCAATATAATTTTTTGGTCCATATGTTCAAATTCTCCTCTAATGATTTATAAAATTCTGATTTCCCTTCATTAGGTGCATAGATTCCTACTACAATCAACTTCTCATCCTGTAATGTGACCTGTACCGCAATTATCCTCCCATCCTCATTCTTGAAGATTTGCTGCGGATCATAATTCTCCCTTATATACAAAACTACACCTCTACTTTTATTAACATCTGATGAAATAAATTCTTTACCCAATCTCTTTATTTGTCAGAATTATTCTATGTTTCCTTGCAACATGAGTTTCCTGTAAACAAATTATATCTAAATTTTGCTTTTTTAATAAATGTTCAGTTTTATTTCTTTTCACTTTATTATTTAGTCCATTCACATTCCATGTTAAAATTTTCAGCCCCATTGTGATGTTGCTTAAATTTAAAATAATTTTTAATTTTTATGATTCTTCTTTTTCTTCATCCAAATCTTTTTCTTCTTCTTCTCCCAGTGCTAGTGTTTCGTTCTGCTTTTCCCCAAGCTCCTTTGCATACTTCCTCCAAATTTTTGCAATGTCCTGTGGGTTTTTCATTTTGAATTTCTTGTCTTTATAAAAGGAGATCCCCTCCGGGAACTCCCACTTATACATAATTTTGTTCTTCCTTAGAACATCAACCAAGTCCTTGTAAGCTTGGTGTTTATTCCTAAATCTTTGGGGGACTTCTTTATAAATTATGATAATCTTTTCATCTATGCAGAGTTTTTTTCTCTTGATTTGTCCTTAGAATTAAATCTTCCATTTCTCTAGAATTGGAAAAAAAAATAGACAGTCTCCTGAGATTCCCCCCCCCTTTAGTCGATTTCATTTTAATTCTAAATATTTTATTTTATTTTATCAATTGTAAATGCCACATTTTCATTTCATTTTTTACCATTTTGCAATTTCAATGATTAATCTGCTTTTACTATCTTCCCCCTCCTGTTCTGGCACGCCTGTGAATCTCAAATTCAATTCATTTCAAGCATAGCAAGAGTGTCCAAGGTCTCTTCATGCAGTTTTGTCAACTCTGCTACTTCTTGTTTGGTTTTGTCCCTATCTCTCCTTGTCTCCTTGATTTCTTTCTGAACTTTTAAAACTGAGTCATCCAAAGACTGTTTCTTGGTCCTCACTTAATTTATTTGTCCTTTTAATTCTGCAATAAAAAGGTAAAGGGACCCCTGACCATTAGGTCCAGTCGTGACCGACTCTGGGGTTTCGGCGCTCATCTTGCTTTATTGGCCGAGGAAGCCGGCGTACAGCTTCCGGGTCATGTGGCCAGCATGACTAAGCCGCTTCTGGCGAACCAGAGCAGCGCACAGAAACGCCGTTTACCTTCCCGCTGGAGCGGTACCTATTTATCTACTTGCACTTTGACATGCTTTCAAACTGCTAATACGACTGGACCTAATGGTCAGGGCTACCTTTACCTTTAAGCACTTTGTTGGATAAAAAAAAAAACCTCTTAAGACCGCTTTACTCACATCCCTAACTGTTTTTATATCCGTTCCTTGATTTAAATTAAATTTAAAATATTCTTCTAAATTTAAAATATTCTTCTAAAGTTTGCTTGGCCTTCTGTACTATCTTTTCATCGTTCAGCATGCTCTCATTAAGTCACCATCTTTTAGTTCTTTCCTCCTCTTCTTTAAACTTAGCCCATACTGGATTGTGATCTGAGATTGTTCTTGGGTGGATTTCAACTTTTATAATATTACACAATAATTCTTTAGAAGCCCAGATTGCGTTTATTCTTCTGTCTACTCATTACTCGGATTCCTCGGAGTACTCGGATTCCCAGAAATCAAACTCTTTCTCTATTGGATGTTTAAACCTCCAGGTATCATTCAAATTCAGGAGGTCTATTAAATGAAAGAAGGAGGCTTGGAGTTTATCTTGTCTCAATGGTTTTTTCCTTTGCTGTTCTGTCCATGCCCGGATTGACTACTCCATTGAAGTCACCTAGTAAAATGATTTTGTCCCCAAGGTATACTGCTTTTTCTTCCAGAGAGTGATCAAATTCCGCTTTCCTTTCGTTTGGTGCATATATTCCAATAAGTTATCTTTTCAGTTTTGATCTTTATCTCAACAATCACTATTCTACCTTCTTCATCGTTATAAAGTAGTTTAGGTTCCAACTGTGGTCTTACATAGATCACCACCCCTCACTTCCTTATTTGATGATATAAAATCTAGTCCTAATCTTTTATTGATTAATACTTTTATGTTTTTTCGCAACATGAGTCTCTTGGAGGCAAATAAAATCATATGTTTGCTTTACCAAAATATGTTCTACCTTATTCCTGTTTGATTTTTCATTTAGGACATTCATGTTCCAAGTAATAATTTTAAGATCCATACTTTATTTCCAACCAATAATACAGCAATTTAAAAAGAAAATATCAACGCAACCAAAATCCCCCCCCCCGAGTTGTCTCTTTCCTCCAAGCTCTCTCTTCTAGTGCCGACAGGCACTTTCTTCGTTTACCTTTGAAGAAAAAGATGCCTTCGGGGTACTACCATCTATAGTCCACTGCCTTTGCTTTCAAGGCCTCAGCTAGAGGTTTATAATTGTCTCTTTTTATCAATCAATTTGGGATAATTTTGTGAATAATAATGTTTCCTTCAATATTTAGTTTCATCTTGTTACTAGTTTGAATAACTTTATTTCTAAAGTCCATAGAATTAAAGGAAACTAAATAATCTGCCGGCCAGTTGTTCACTTTGGCTACACTTGACTCTAAAGGCTTTTTCTATTTTTGGTTTTACTTCTGATTCCTCCAGTTCTAACCATGCTGCTAGTTCTTTAGGAAATTTTTGTTCAATTATTTCCTCTGCATTCTCCGGTACGCCTCTAAATATCAGTGCATTCTCTCTCCTCTGCATCTGCAGCATTGCTATGGAATCCAAAGTTGTTTCCTGGATTGCCCTCAAGTCTGCTGGTTCTTTCTTTATTTTATCACATTCCCTTTTTATCTGTTTTCATTCTGTATTTTTTTTTTTTTTTGTGAGCTTCATCTAAATTTTGTGTTTTTCCCTTAAGGTCCTGCACTGTTTTGGTTAATTCAGAGTTTTTTTGAATCAAATTTTTCACCTGGGTTGATAGTTTTGTGATTTTCATCAATTTTGACCCCCCATCGAGACAAGGTTTCTTCTGTCATTTTTGCATTCTCATTTACATTGTTTTTTAAATCTTGGCTTCAATATTACCAGATCAATGAACTATTTAAGTTGGACAAGAAAAATGGTTTTGCAAAGGAAAAAACAAACTGGAAATGCAGTTGTTAGATACTAATGCTAAAAATCTGTCTAAAATGTATAATTTATTGTTGGAGTGGCATACAAAGGATGAACAAGTGAAATCTGTGATGATAGATTCGGCAAGGGTTCTTGGCCATAATATAATGATGGAAGATTAGGAAAAGTTGTGGAAGAAAGGGGTCAAGTTCACTGCATGCACCGTGTTCAAGGAAAATATTATGATGTATAGATGGTACTTAACCCCAGGAAAATTAGCAAAGATTTATCAAATGAGTGATAATCTATGTTGGAAATGTAAAGAAAAAGGAGGTACCTTTTACCATATGTGGTGGACGTGCCCAAAGGTGAAAGACTTCTGGGGAAAGATATATAATGAATTGAAAAAAATGTTGAAATATACATTTATTAAGAAACCAGAAGCCTTTCTACTTGGGATAATAGGAATGGAATTGCCAAAAAAAGATGTTAGATTGTTTTTCTATGCCACAACTGCAGTGAGAATTTTAGTAGCCGAAAACTGGAAATCACAAGAAATACCTATGGTGGAAGATTGGCAGATGAAAATGTTGGACTTTCTGGAGCTGGCAGACCTTACTGGAAGAATCCGCGATCAGAGGGAGGAGAAATATCAAGAAGATTGGAATAAATTTAAGGATTATTTAGCTAAAAATAATATTTTATAAGTAGACATATTTGCAAGTATTAAATTGGCTTAGGATTAAGAGATATGGAATTGTATAATATTATGGTTTGAGTGATGTATGGAAGTGAGAGCTGGACCATAAAGAAGGCTGATCGCCGAAGAATTGATGCTTTTGAATTATGGTGCTGGAGGAGACACTTGAGAGTCCCATGGACTGCAAGAAGATCAAACCTATCCATTCTTAAGGAAATCAGCCCTGAGTACTCACTGGAAGGACAGATCATGAAGCTGAGGCTCCAATACTTTGGCCACCTCATGAGAAGAGACGACTCCCTGGAAAAGACCCTGATGTTGGGAAAGATGGAGGGCACAAGGAGAAGGGGACAACAGAGGACGAGATGGTTGGATAGTGTCTTCGAAGCTACAAACATGAGTCTGACCAAACTGCGGGAGGCAGTGGAAGACAGTGCCTGGCGTGCTCTGGTCCATGGGGTCACGAAGAGTTGGACACGACTAAACGACTAAACAACATGGTTTGAGAACATGATGAAAAGTAAGGAAGTTAGTAATCTGAACTAGTTAATTATATTAGAAAATGTTTATTGAAAAATTGCTAAAATGAGTCTTAATGAAAATCAGTCAGGAAGGCTCTGAGGAAGTCACCTAACAATGGATATTAGGTTAGATTTGGACTGGAAGACATTTTCTATGTTTGTTTGTTTGTTTTCTATATGTTTTGCCCTTTTGTGTTATGTTGTATTTGTCAAAAATTTGGAAAATTAATTTAAAAAATTGAAAAAAACACCATTGTTTTTTAAATCTTGAATATCTTAAGCCTAAAATTAATTCTAATATCTAGCGTCGAGTCCAGATCATTGGCAGAACGTCTCCTAATTTGAGATGCTGAAACTACTGAAGGGCCAGGATGTGAAGGCTTTTTATTATTCATTACTGTTAATTTTCCCTAATGATTCAAAATAGATTACCCCGATTCACTAATTAACCTTAAAAATTGATTGCACCCTGGGTTTCAATTGATTTCCACCATTTTTCAATAAAAAACACACCATCAACCCTCTCTAATAATTCAAATTAATACCAATCTTACAATCACTGATTCTGTCTTAATTTAAACATTAGTATCAATTCTAGGCTTCGATTAAATACATGTTAGTAACTCCATAAGATGACTTTCATTCAAATATATAGAATAACACGCACTCCGTAGGGAACACCCTCTCTCTCTCTCTCTCTCTCTCTCTCTCTCTCTCACACACACACACACACACACACACACACGAATAGAAGGAGAAAGAAAGGAAGGAAGAGAGGAAGGAAGAGAAGGAAGAGAAGGAAGAGGGGAATTATAATAAATAGAATAAGCTGAGAAAGAGGTAATGGAGGCAAGTGGGGAATGTGGTTAAGAGTGAGGAGTATGTAAGGGTAATAGAGTAATAGAGAGACAGCAGAGGAGCACGTTCAGTTTGAAAAAGCACAGTGTAGTACTCTTGAGCAGCCACTGGGTGTCACTCTTCCAATAAGCTCAGTCTTAGATGTCGGTGAGGTGCAGATTTTTGTTCGATAAATGTTGCCCTTGGAAAATCACTCACTTGTCTACGTTTTCAATTTAAGCTTTCAGTGTCTCTTGATCCAGTTCATTTCCGTTTCGCGATGCAAAAAAGATGTCGGACTGCATGAGTCAGCAAATACACAATCAGTCCAGCCTAAACTTCAAAGTGACCAACAAGAGGAAACTGGGAATAGGGACTGCCTTGCACAGTAACTCTTGAGAGGGTGGATAGATGTTTGGCAAATTCCGGCTTTATAAGCCGCTCCACCACTCAGCCGTCAGTGTATCTTTGTGCAACCACCACAGGCTGCAAACAGCTTCTTATTTTTTGTTGCCTGGTGGATGGAATCCTGACCTTACTACCTCTTCTTAGTTGCTTTGTCCCCTTTTTTCCTAGTCAGCTACCGAGGATATATAAAAATGAAACGAAATTATGTATGTTCTGCAGAGTCTCTCTGCTTCTTGCTGGTCTCTTTTTTCCCCTTGTTGGGAATGTCTCTTTATCTCTTTTTGTCTCAGTTTGTTCCTCTCTGCATCTCTGTCGCACCACTAATATTTATATAAATTCATAAAGTGTCCATAGCATCAGTATAAGGCACAAATAATTTGGGTTTTTTAATGGAGTAGACGTCCTTCATCTCAAATCATTCCGTTGTAGCTCATTGTCAAATAAAAAAAAATTCCGGAAAGCCTTCATTTCTTCTAAGCACATTGTACTGCATAAATTCATTTATTAATCACTAGGTAGCAAATTCATTGATTGTGTAGGCTAATCAGTTAGGTGTGCTTCAGTCTGTCGGAAGTAAAGCCTCTTACATACCCGCGTACTTGGGCTTCTCGGCAGCAGAGGATCACTGGATCTAGTGCCTGAGAAGTTCTCCCTCTCCCTGCCGTTCAAGGGTCCTCTTCTCTGCACCACAGCAATTCCATTTCATCTCGGGATCCCCTCCCAAGACTTTGGGGTTCCCGTAGCCTTGGTCCCCCCCTTCTTAGCTCCGCTACCAAATGTGTTCTCCCCCAGTGCGGAAGAGTGGAGGAGATGCGTCTGTTCGTGAGTAGCGATCAACCGGAAGTCCTCATGCTTTTGTTTTTAAATGGTGTATGAACTTTCCTTCTGACTTGATTTTCTGCCATTACCACAAGCCATTTCCAATAAATTGCATAAAACAGGTAAACTGTACTAAAGTTATCCAGATTGCACTACATATATTTGGAAAGAACTATGATTTTAAAAGTTAAAGTGTTTAAAATAAAGCTTAAAAACTAAATGAGCAAGTAAAATAGTTTATAATCATTTTTCACATAATATGCAGCCTTTGCTGTGTTTAATGGAGAATTCAGCCTCAGTTTGGACATCCTCAGAAGAAACGGATGGCCCTCAGGGCTTATTTCTCCTGTGGCATAATGAGTTCATAATGTCCGACTTGGCCATCTTGCTTTAGCTGGTCTAGCAATTCTTCTTTGCGCCTCTTTCGGCTAACCACCAGGTATCTATCACGACCCTGGCCATGGGATTTGCTCTTAAGACCATATTTTTGGGCTATCTGATGTATCTGTTTGCGTTCATCATTGGTCAATTCTGTCGAGAAAGTCAGATCAATTTTACTGTCTGAGAAGGCATAATTCTGGATGATCTGTTCAATATCTTTCTTTGTGATTTTCAACTCCCTTTCAATGTCCAGCCCAAGCCCTTCCCTTTTGAACTGTTCCTTCACAGCAATCGGCTCCCGGATCCCTTCTCCACTTTTGCCCAAGCCGCCACCCGTCCAGCCCATTTTCCTTAAAATCTGATTCCCAATGTTATCTTCCTTGATCTGCTGCTTCAACGCTTCTTCTGCTGATCGCCCACAGATCTCATTCCTTGAGATTACATCTTCAATAGTGCCTTTTTTCAGGTTGTTGACAACTGTTGGCTGGGTTTTTTTCAGGATTTTGACAGCCTCTTCAGCTGCAACATGCTTGACAGTCTTCTTGACTCCAATTGATTCAGCTATTAATTCATTTTCCAGCAATACCTTGCACTTCCACCGCATCCCTGTCATCCTTTCAAAGACGTACTCCACAGTCATCTTGTTGAACTGAGCTGTGTCATTCAGCGTGCACACAGGGTTCATGGAGTTCTCATATACAACAAGGTCCTTCAGATCCTTCTTCTTGGCAGAATCTCGGGCAGCCTCACCAACTTTCTGAACATGGACTGCTTTGGTGACCCCAGCATTGGACTGGGTCTTCTGGAGAATTTTCAGTGCCTCGTCTGCCGCAGCATGCTTGCTGGTTTTCTTTGTGCCATACCCTTCAGCTAAAAAGTGGTCCTGTAGATAGACACTGCAGTGCCACAAGCGGTTTGGCATCAGGACATATTTGTATTCAATGGTCATTTTGTTAAAGGAAGCTGAATTGTTCAGAATCCCAATGGCATCACTGGCATTTTCTGTGAGAACAAAGTTAGTCCAATGTTTGGCTGAACTGGGACCCTGCTGTGTGTTGGTGGTTGGCTGCCCAGGTGTGCATTCTTTCATGGCAGCAATAAAGTCATCTAGCTGCTTGAGAGCTGGCGGGAATTCAAGGGGAGATGTGCCACTCTCACACAGCACTAAATCCTCCTGGGTGGTGTTCTTGAACTTCCGCTGGGCAACTTTAACCTCCACGGGCTTTTGCAGCAGCATCACTGCTAGTTCCGTTGCTCGGTCCCTGGATCCATTTTTGCTGCCAGCATACCCTGTGGTCAGATACACATTCTGGCACCTCACCTCACAAGCAAAGCCATCTTTTAGGAGCTTCTTGTTTTTGGGAAAATCCCCAGGGGAAAGATCTTTCAAGGGAGAATAAGTATACTCAGGGTTTGTCTTGCAAGCCTGTATGGACCGTGTCAAGAGGTAAGTGTAGTTAATTTTGTCTGTCCCACTGCTAACATCAAAGCTAGCAAGACTCTTGTGGACTGCCATTACAAGTTTGTTAATGAAAGACTGCTTGGCTGTTAGAACTGACTTGGGAAACATTTCAGAGGTGGCCTGGAGAAGAGAAGCCCCCACCGAAACCGCTGCAACACCACTACCAGAAGAGTCTTTGTTTTTAGAAACTACTTTGGCTTGTGTCTGGCTAGCCTGGCTACTTCCGTAACCTAAACTCATTGAACTGGAACAATGAGTGCCCCCATCCAGCATGTTGAAGCTGCTGAAAACCCGATCGGCATAGTTTTGTATTTGCTGGGTTGTGATGTTCTCACTGGCCACCTGCACTTGGTTCTTTGAAGGTGGCTCCATTCCTCCATCTTGAGTGTTGCTAGCTACAAAGTGTATGGGTTCAAAACGAGGCCTGACCCAGAATTTCGGAGGCTGCTTTCTCAGAGGTTCAACACCTATGCAATGCAAGAAGTTAAAAGATAATTTTTAATAGAAAAAAATTAAAAACATTGGTGAAATATAGCTTTTCTCTGCAGGCATGAGGACTTGTAACTTTGTCCCCCCCCCCCCAATGTTTGTTTCCCCCTTAATAATACTTCTACAATTTAAAGTTAACAGAAGCACATCTTGTTTGTTACTCAAAAGAAAGTGAAGTCAGACACACCATTTATTGATGAGAGGTGGAATAATGTCACCAACGTGACTGGCATCCAAACATCCCACCACTTTCAACCCTACGATGAAAATCATATACTGGTTAGCAAAACAGCAAATGCTGAAGTGCCACAAGTTAGCATCACACTTAACGAGACATCTAGGACTAATGAACATATGTACAGTGACCCTTCTGAAGATGGTAGTTCATCAAATGATGATCCAAGGCCACCATAACTGCTTCCATTCACACTAAGTTTAAAATAAATGTAATTATATGTTTAAGATAAATGATTTTGAAATAATAAAAAATTTCCTCACTCGTTAGCTTACATCAGACAATATTTTATGGTTCATATTTTTGTCAGTGTTTAATGCAACTTTTACTCAGTTTTTCTTTAAGGATAACTTATCTCTTGTTTTACAATGAATATTGATTGCTTGAGTAATAATAAAAGGTGAAAACTGGTATATTGCTTGTCATATCCGTTACGTAACAGTGCCACATCCGTTATAGAAAACACAAGCATTTTTTAAATTATTAGAAATCATTTCCTTTGCAAACAGTTCACATTGAAAATTTTATCAATCCTGCTGTATGAAAAAAAAAATACACTTACCTGTACTTACCTGAGATTTTTAATAAAGCATCAACAAAACTCCTAAGTGCAAATCATGTCGCATCCATTACAAGCATGACTGCAGATAGAAAACTTGTTCATAAAATTGAACAAAAATTTGCAGAAGTGTAAATGAGATACTAAACTCATTTACAGTAAACAGCCTTGGCCCAGTATACCTGAAGGAGTGCCTCCACCCCCATTGTTCAGCCTGGACACTGAGGTCCTCCTCCAAGGGTCTTCTGCTGGTTCCCTCACTGCAAGAAGCAAAATAACAGGGAACCAGGCAGAGGGCCTTCTCGATAGTGGCACCCTCCCTGTGGAACACCCTCTCTTCAGATGTCAAATAAAGAACTACATTAACTTTTAGAAGACATCTGAAGGCAGCCCTGTATTAGGAAGTTTTTAATGTTTGATGTTTTAGTATGTGTTTATATATGCTGTAATGTATATGTATGTTCCCACCCATTGTGGAGAAGGCACACGAAGAAAAGCCTCAGATTGCAGGGTCCGGGTAGGTTCATATGGGGAGAGGCAGTCCTTGAGATATTGACGTCCTGAGCCTTTTAAGACTTTATAAGTCAAAACCAGCACTTTAAATGGGTTTGACTGCAGTGTAATGCTTGGTTACACACTGGCTAGGCAGCCAGGCAGCCATTCTGTTTGCTCAGGGCTGCTTGCTGCCTGCCCATAACACTTACTCAGAAGTAAGATCCATTAATGTGAATAGGACTTACTCCAAATTAAGTGGGCTTAGGACAGCAGCAAACAATTGCTGCCTATATTGAGTTCTGAAGGTAGTAAAACGTTTTCAGATTTATTTTCTGTACATTTGATTTCTTTTTTATTATTTTATTGTTAAAATAGTTTATCATTAATACACATATATTACAGATATACAAGCATACAAACATACATTTCATACAATCATTAAAAATGTTCAAACATACCTACACTCAATCCCACAGATAATTCCTTTTCCCATCACTATCCACCACCCCTCACCCCACCTTTGTGTTAGACTTCCAATCTACTCAATTGCAATTTCTTTCCACTTCTATTACTTTCTTTCACACACCTTTAGCCTAATTTCATACTTCTTTTTCTATTACACATTGTTATCCATCTTATTCAGTATTTCTAACAGAACTTGTTTATTCTAATAGGAGTTCTGATTTTTCGATATGGTTTTGCAAGTATCTTTTAAACACCTTCCAGTCCCTATCTATCTTCTCTTTTGAGATCCTTCCAATTTCTCCCATTGTTTTGGATATATTGTAGTACTCCAATAATTTGGCAAGCCACTCTTTGTCGGTACAATACCAGTTTCCAGTTTTTCACAATCAATAGTCTTGCGGCTACTGTTGCGTATAAATATAAGGTCTTGTCTTCTTCCTTTAGGCTTCCTGGTACTATTCCCAATAGAAAACCTTCTGGTGCTTTCCTAAATGAATATCTAAACATTTTTTTCATTTCGTTATATATTATTTCCCAAAATTGTTTGATGTTTAAACAATTCCACCATATATGTATCATAGTACCTTTTCCAGTGTTGCATCGCCAGCAGACATCGCTACAATTTTTATTCATTTTTGTTATTCTTTCAGGTGTACATCTATGTTGTATTTTGAGGTAATTTTCTTTCAGTATATAACACATAGTGAATTTCATATCTTTTTCCACAATTTTTCCCATTGTTCAAACATAATATTTTCCCCAATATCTTGCGCCCATTTAATCATTGATGCTTTAACCAATTCATCCTTTGTTTCCCACTCTAAGATCAGATTATACAATTTAGATATATTTTTTATTTTTCTTGTATTAAATATTTATCGAATTTTGATATTTCTTTTTCAAATCCTAACTTTTTGTCTTTCGCTAATCTATACTTAATTTGAATACAGTGGTGCCTCGCAAGACGAAATTAATTCGTTCCGCAAGTTTTTTCTTCTTGCGAGTTTTTCGTCTTGCGAAGCACGGTTTCCCATAGGAATGCATTGAAAATCAATTAATGCGTTCCTATGGAAACCGCTTGCCAGGCTGGCGGTGCGGAGAAGGGCTTTTCTCCCCACCGCAAGCCTTCAGGACAGGTACAGGAACAGAGGGGAAGGCGCGCAGCGCTTTTCCTCTGTTCCCGGGGCTTGCGTGGGAGGAGGGTTTTTCCTCCCCACCGCCAACATTCAGAACAGCATTCTGAATGTTGGCGGTGGGAAGGAAAACCCTTCTCCCACCCCAAGTCTTCAGGACAGCCTTCCGAAGCCTGGCGGCGGGAGGAGGTCTCTCCGCCCCCCCCCCGCCAGGCTTCGGAGCATCCTTCCGAAGCCGGGCGGCGGGAGGAGGTGTCCCCGCCCCGCCGCCCGGCTTCGGAGCAGCCTTCCGAAGCCGGGCGGCGGGAGGAGGTGTCCCCGCCCCGCCGCCCGGCTTCGGAGCAGCCTTCCGAAGCCGGGCGGCGGGAGGAGGTGTCCCCGCCCCGCCGCCAGGCTTCGGAGGAGGTCCGAGGACAGTGGGGAAGACGCGCTGCGCTTCCCCGCTGTCCCGGAGATTTCCCTATGGGCTTTCGTCTTGCGAAGGAAGCCCATAGGGAAATTCGTTTTGCGAAGCGCCTCCAAAACGGAAAACCCTTTCGTCTAGCGGGTTTTCTGTCTTGCGAGGCGTTCGTCTTGCGGGGCACCACTGTATATTAGAACCAATCACTAATATGAGCTTTAATTTCTGTATAATCCTTTAATTCCAATTCTCCGTTTTCTTCCTTTAATACAGTTTTATAGGTAACCCAATTTTCTTTCATATTTAATTTTTTCACTGCAACAATTTCTGCTGGCGATGCCCACCAAGGAGTTTTCGGTTCTAGGAGTCTTTTATGTTTCTCCCATATTTTATATATAGACTTTCTGACAATATGCCCTAGGAAGCCATTATGTACTTTGACTTTTTCATCTATTAGATAGGCATTGCATCCAAATCTCGTCTCTACTCCCTCTAAATCCAATACAGTGGTGCCCCGCAAGACTCAACTTGCCAGCTTCTGCCCTCCTTTAATCCTCTCTTTCACTATTTTGTCTTCGTCACTTCCTCCTTCTTCCTCCTTCTTGATGATTACTCAGCGTCTTCAGACCTTCAACACCATCTTATCTTATCTGTGAAATTCCCCTCCTTTCCCCCACAGCGTTCCTTATTCCTTTGTCCTTATCTTTCCTTCAAGGACATTCAATTTCAAAGCAGCTGCTCTACTCCACCCAGCTCCAACAGGCAGCCTGCACAGCTTTGCACTTTGTAGTAAGTCCATTTCAGATAGTGTGCTTTTCAAATAGTTTAATTGCAATCTGAGTGATTTCTTTACACTCTCTCCATATTTTTTCCCGTTCTTCTGTCTTCCCTTTACTTTTGTGGTAGCATTACTTCTCCTCCGCTATTTTTACTCTTTATCTTGTTTTGGGTTTTTTGGGTTTACTCACTCCGTGAGGGATTTCCCCCCCTGAGTTCCCTTTTTCCCCCTTGTCTTATTTCCTTTTAGGTTTTGTTACTGCTGCTACCACTTTACGTTTATTTTAATATAGAAATAGAGATTTTACCATCTTGTCGCTGCTTCAGTGATGTGAGGCTTTTCACCGGTCTGTTTGACGTTCTTCTCTGTGCCTGGATTCCCCCCCCCCCCCCACCTCAGCCGTTTTTTCTTCAGCGAGGGGTGTCGGGACTCCAAAGAGACACTGCCGAAGTTCCTTTGACTTGAGCTTCCTTCCAAGCCTTTTCAGGGGTCATTTAGCCAAACGTTGCCCCTCACAGTACCGGTGTATGCTCCGACCTGCTTACTGCAGTCAGAGCTCACACTGTTGCAGCTGTGGTAAAAGCGGAAGTCCCCTCCTGTACATTTGATTTCAAGTAAGTTAACACAATGAGAGGGCAGGAAAAGGAAAACAACTAGGAAAGGGAGAGTAGCCTTAGCTTCCCAGCGATGGAGACCCTTAGTTAATCTCAATTAAATGAATACTCAGATCCTATGGATGACTACTCAGAAGGTCCATTTATTTTAATGGGACTTACACTCGCGTAAGCACACACAGGACTGCAACTTTAACATTTATGTGTTGATTTGGAATGAAAATCAGTTTTATTTAGTTTCTTTTTTAAAAGATTTGTAACGTGGCAAGACTTTGTAAACGAAAATTAAAAAAAATAGCACTTTTTGTTTTGGAACTACACCTACTGCATATTGCAAACCACCCTGTGAATCTCTGATGAAGGGCAGTATAGAAATTTAATTAACAACAACTACTACTACAACAAGGGACGCGGGTGGCGCTGGGGGTAAAAGCCTCAGCGCCTAGGGCTTGCCGATCGAAAGGTCGGCGGTTTGAATCCCTGCGGCGGGGTGCGCTCCTGTTGTTCGGTCCCAGCGCCTGCCAACCTAGCAGTTCGAAAGCACTCCTGGGTGTAAGTAGATAAATAGGGACCGCTTACTAGCGGGAAGGTAAACGGCGTTTCCGTGTGCAGCTCTGGCTCGCCAGAGCAGCGATGTCACGCTGGCCACGTGACCCGGAAGTGTCTCCGGACAGCGCTGGCCCCCGGCCTCTTGAGATGGGCGCACAACCCTAGAGTCTGTCAAGACTGGCCCGTACGGGCAGGGGTACCTTTACCTTTACTTTACTACTACAACTGCAAGACAGGTGATGGAGGACAAAAAGTGCAAGAAGGTAGACATAGAAAAAGGCACCAGCAGGTGACAGAGAAAGGAAGGATGTGGTAAAAATTATGGAAAACAAGAAAGTGGCAAAGTCTTTTTTGGTAACAAAGTACAAACATAATTGGTGATGAAGACTTGCTGTCTTGGTCAGTATCAACCACAGGCTTCACTGAAGAGAGAAAAGCCAGAAATCAGAGAGAGGATATAAGGTTCAAAAGTTTGACCAATGTGTATTAAAAAGAATAGTATGCCTATACCTCAGTGTGTGTTGCGTGGTGAGATGCTAGCATGATTAAGTATAAATCAAAGTGAAAATCTGAGAGTGGGTCCCAGGTTCCTGGTTGGGAGTCAGAGGTGGGTCTTGGGTCTGGACTGGTTGAAGATCACTGTGCTAGTGCAACTGTTGCATTGGATTCCTATGTTGCATAGCATTAAAACTCACCTGTCTGCTAGCACAAGAGGATGCAGAACATTAGATACAACCCTTTATATTTTCATACATGACATTGCCTATTACTGTGACATACAATAATCATCATTAAAGAACCAACTCTGCTGCAAATGAGGGGAAATGGAAGTACTCACTGCAAGATGGAGAGTTGTCCAGCAGGGAATATGGCCTTTTGGTAGCCTTGGCATCAGGCACTAATTCAAATGATGGCATCTTGCCAATGTCAATCCCTTCGGCCATATGGAGAATTTTCTCCATAACTTTGGGGCCATACCTGCATTTAAGTGAAGGAAGGTTCGAGTAATAAATCATCATTACAAAACTCTCCTTACTGCTCTACTCCGACCTCTGGCTACTTAAGTGGGTGCCCTGTCATACCAAGAGTTGTGTGGGTACAACACCTTCCCACACCTTTTCCCAGTTGGAATGAAATATAATGTGAAATCCAAAAACACAGGAAACTGCCTTATTCAGAGTCAGCCCACAGGTCCACCTAGCTCAGTACTGTCCATACTTGGGATAGTCAAAGTGGTGCCCTCCAGATGCTGTTGGACTCCAGCTGGCTGGGACTCCTGGGAATTGTAGTCCTGCAACATCTGAAGGTTGACCGGCTGGGAAAGTCTGCCCTTGGCAAAAGAAGGGGAGCCATTACACTAAGAAGGGGAACCTTACACTATGATATAAAACTGGCACCTGCTTCCAGTTAAAATGCAAACAACATCCAGAATATCCAGATATGCTGGCATAGGTCCTGCCTTTGGCGCACATGTGTGCCAAAGAAACATGTGTCTGCACTGTCATTAATGCTTTACAGAACAATCCAAACTACAGGAAGCCAACCAGAGTAAATTATGCTGGTGCAAATTTTAGTGTAAATCCAAACTCCATACAGAAGCAGGGCTACTGCCAGCTGAGCTCACTCAAGTCTGGCAGCAGGCAAATGACCCTTTAAAATAATTTGATTGAAGGGGAAAACTTGCTCAGAGTTCCCTAGGACCCAAATCTCCCTGTCACGAGGCAGGGTCAGTCTGGAAAGAGTGGGGTTGCCCCTTTCCTAGGGAGGATCTGTGATTTGGACCTTCCTTGACCAGCCAGTGGGAGGGACAATCCAAGTCTAAGTGACTGCCCTCCAGGATCCCCAGGGAAGTTTGATTCAACACTACCCTTTTTGCTAGTGTAAGTACCACTGGGTTGTGAGGTCACATAACTGAGCTGAATGGGATTTGGAATAGGGGCAAGTCTCCTGAACCATCCTGCCCCCCCCCCAGAATGCTTCTTTTTGGGGACCTACCTGGGTCATTCCACATCAAGTGATTCAACTTTTTTACCTCATGTCATCCAATTTTCTTAATATCTTTCATATGCTAGTTTAACACCTGGACAGCAGGTGGGGATGTGGCAGCATTTGTTTGTTTGTTTTATTGAATTTATATCCCACCCTTCCTCCCAAAAGAGCTCAGGACGGCAAACAAGAAGAAACAAAACAATAAAAACAAAAATCTTAAAAACAATCCCAATACAGATGCAAGCTGTGAAAGATCTCAATTTAAAAGGCTTGCTGGAAGTGATAGGTCTTCTGTAGGTACCAAAAAGATAACAGAGAGAGCATTTGTCTAAGATTTAAAAGTTCAAAAGTCCTAATTCTTGTATTGTGTGAAACAGACCAGCTCTTTAAGACTGTATCTGCAGGAGGCCCTCACCTTCAAACCACCGTAATTGATGGGGGTGAGACAATCTTTCAGGTGTCCTGGTCCTAAGCTGTGTTGGTGGTAGAGTGTGTTGAACCAAAGTTGAACTGTTTCAGAAGCTTTGCTAACGCCATCTTGGTAGTCAAGATCAGAGTTAGAAACTGAGTTATGAAAGCTAGGAGCTTAATGGCACCTAAAACCTAGGTTATGGGCACAACGGAATGTCTAGGCATGCTTTTTTATAACAAGAATACAAAGCTGAAAATGAATGAACTAAAATATCATGCTCATTTTTCATATGGTCTAGTCCTTCCCCTGCCCACTGCCCTAATATTCTAAAGAGGGTCTCTTCTCCAGTCTTCAGAGAGTAGCTGGAAGTGGGGAGACAGAAAAAGTCCTCCTTTCCTTTGACTCTGCAGGGTTTTTTGTTTGTTTTTTAAAGAAATATTTATAATTTTCATTTATAACAAATAAACATTTCAACTATAATTATCACATTTCAAACCTCGACTTCCCTCCCTCTCTTTATATGGTTCCTTAAATTTATTTACATATTTCCTTGCATATCCCAGTTATCTCTACTTATTCCTTTATTCATCTGTTTTCATATATGTCACAGAATAACAACAGCAACAACAACAACAACAACAATTTATTATTTATACCCCGCCCATCTGGCTAGGTTTCCCAGAAGCTGCAAGCTTTTAACCTCTGCAGTTTTTATCTGAAATCTTAGGCACAGTACTGCGCCCAGAGCTCAGAAACTGCTCACCCTAATGAAATTCCCTGTCAGAAAATGCACCTAGAACAATGGGAGTTTTGAACACTGGTCAAGATAACCCCACAATTAATTGGTAGTTGTTGAAGCAATGAGCTCATATATGTATCATCATCATCATCATCATTATTATTATTAATATTATTATACAAAAACACAAGAGTACAAAGAAAGAAAATACAACAAAATAGAAACATATATAAACCAGAACTTAACATTACATACATAACACCCTTCACCCACCCATGACTCCCCTCTACCCCATCCCGATTTCTACTGTATATAATCACTCATTTTACATATCCAATCTTCTTTGGAAGGGATTGTTTCACTTTTCCATTTGCTAGCTAATACTGTTCTAGCTGCTGCCGTGGCATATAAAAAAAATACTTTCTTGTCTTGGGGGATATCTTTCCCCAGTAGACCCAGTAGATAGGCCTCAGGTTTCTTTTCTATAAGTGTTCTAAGTATCTTTTTTATTTCCTCATGTATAATGTCCCAAAAGCTTTTTACCTCTTTGCAGCTCCACCAAATGTGAAACATTGTCCCTTCCATTTTTTCACACTTCCAACATAAGTTGGATTTGAGTTTATAAATTTTGGCCAGTTTAGACGGTGTCAAGTATCATCTAAAGAGCATTTTCATCAAGTTCTCTCTAATTGTGTAACAGGCGGTGAACTTTATGTCCACATGCCAGAGTCTTTCCCACTGTTCCAAGTATATTGTATGCCCCATATCCTGGGCCCATCTGACCATGGTTTCCTTCACTTGTTCATCTTTCAAATCCCATTCTAAAATAATACATCATAAATTTTGGATAATAGCTTCCTTTTGTTATTTAATAACACCCTTTGTTGGGACGCGGGTGGCGCTGTGGGTAAAAGCCTCAGCGCCTAGGGCTTGCCGATCGAAAGGTCGGCGGTTCGAATCCCCGCGGCGGGGTGCGCTCCCGTTGCTCGGTCCCAGCGCCTGCCAACCTAGCAGTTCGAAAGCACCTCCGGGTGCAAGTAGATAAATAGGGACCGCTTACTGGCGGGAAGGTAAACGGCGTTTCCGTGCGCTGCCCTGGCTCGCCAGATGCGGCTTTGTCACGCTGGCCACGTGACCCGGAAGTGTCTCTGGACAGCGCTGGCCCCCGGCCTCTTAAGTGAGATGGGCGCACAACCCCAGAGTCTGTCAAGACTGGCCCGTACGGGCAGGGGTACCTTTACCTTTACCTTTAACACCCTTTGTAATTGTGATTCTTCTTCACCAAATCCTTTTTTTAGATCCTGATTAAAGACACTCTTTAACTGGTGGTATTGTAGCCAGCTGGATAGATATTGTTTGATCCCTTCGTATGGTTTTAGCCTCAGTTGTCCTTGATCGCCCCGTAGCAGTTGTTTATAAGTTGTCCAGTTATTATCCATATTTAGTTTTTTCACAGTCATAGAAACTGAGGCCAGAGACTATGGCTGATGTTTAAGACAAATGGAATTCTTGGGCTAGGGATAGGCAACTGAGACCCCAATCTGATCTCCATAGGCTTCCTATGTAAGCTTCAGCATAGCTCTTGATCACAAGGACACCCCTCTTCTTCATCACTGATTTTTCAGAGGTCTGGTGTGTCCATTGCTTTTATCACCTAGAGACCCTCTGAAAAGAGCCTCCTTGCTGAGATGACTCACACACTCCAACTGCAGTGTGTAGCTCAAGCGTGTGTGTGTGTGTGTGGCGGGGGAGAACTTTGATCCTACAGATGTTACTGAACTACAACTCCCATCAGCCCCAGGAAGCATGGCCAATGGGCTGGCAGAAGCTATATTTCAGTGACATCTGGAAGGCCAAAGGCTCCCCACACTAGGGCTGGGTACTATCTGGTTTTCAACATCATGATGTATCAGCAGCTAAATACCGCAATATGATGATATATCATGATGTCTGGAATGTATCTCGGCTGCTGCTTCTTCCTCCCCACCTTAGGGGAGGAAGAAGCAGCTGAGATACATTTGAAGTGTAGGTGGGTTCCCACGAGGCAAGACACCATGATAACAGCAATAATCTTCAATGAACTAACAGAACTGGACAACAGGAGCAAAGCAACTACTTATATACATTTCTGAAGGCCTGGGCCACTCCCACTCCCAACATGATTGGCTGTCTAAACTTCCAAGATGCAAATCATAACACAGAGTTTAAGGTCCAATGACAGAGGCCCAAATCCTGAAATGTTCTGTGATTGGATATCAAGTATTGAATCAGAACACAAGAGCTCAGAATCCTTAGTCCAGACTCAAGCTCAGGCAAACACAGACCACTGAATACATTGTTGCAAATTTTAGGCAGTGGTGCCCACTTATGTGAAGACAAAGGATTGACAGACACAGCAATTTGGAGAGAAAAAAGGTGAAGTTTATTGCTGAGCAATAATGGACCCAGTTGGAATCCTTTCCAAAAGACTGGGACCCCAAAGCATTCAAGTTCTGAGGTTAAATACCTGCGTGCAGCATCACAGATCATGAGACAATCATGAGACAATCACGAACGCCAGCAAAAATTAACCAATAAACGCATTCTGTCGGCTCCTGAGCGTGCGCAGAGTACAACTCCCAACTTCTGCTTTCTTTGACTGTACAGTCAAAGTACAGTCTGACCTTTTCCCTAGTTGATGGAACAGGGAATTGAAACTTCAGCTAGGAGGGGATCTCCTGATGATAACTCCCCTGTGCATCTGTTCATGTAGGGGTATTGTGGTTAGCTCTCCCTGTTTCGTGTCCAGAATTAGTCTGGACCAGAGGGGGGAGAGATGTACTAGCATCTTCTGATTTACAGCTTCCCCTTTCTCTAGGGTGCAAGAAAGCACTGGGGGAAAGGTCGAGCCACTTGCTGTCAGACTAGGCAGAAAGCTTTTTTATGATTCAAATGGATTATAAAAATCACTGTAAAGCCCTGGTGTTACGGAAGGGGGGGGGCATGTCTTCTTCACCTTCTTCGCTACAATATACTGTCAAATCACTCTGCCAAACCTTTCCTCCGGGCAATGCCAGGTGACAGACTATGCATACATGGACCATTGTCTTCCCATCACCGGCACTCAGGAAGCGCTTATCTGCGCATATCTCCAGCTCTGCATATTCCCCCCTCCCTCCTCCATATGTTAATCCGGTGTAACCCAACCTCTCCTTAATGTATACATGATGTAATCTGTGTAACCCAACCTTTCCTTAATGTATTCATGACGTAACTGGGATGTATTTTGCACTGTATTCTGGGACATGGAGGGAGTTTCAAAAGTCCATGTCACCCCTTTCTCGCTGTTCAATCTCGTCTTGAACCTGTTGCGCAATAAACTTGGATCTTCTGCAGTTTGCTCCTGTCTGGCTGAGCTCATTTTCTTCCGCAGGGACCCGCGGACTTACTTAGTCCGACGAGCTGGGTGGCAGAGTAGCCCCGCACCCAGATTTAGCCGTAACACATGGTTATGTGTGAGCATATGTGAATATATTGATAACTGATAACTGATTATATGAATAACTGATTATATGAAAAGCCTAAGGATAATAATCCTCTAGGGTCCTGCTTCAACATAACACCATCACCCAGCCCTAATGAGCAAGCCCCCATACCACTCTGGCAAATGAAAGCTGGAGGGGCATGGGGGCTTCCTTAAACTGCTTTGTTGGGGGGAGGGAAGCCTCCCCACCCCACCCCTCAGCTGAGCCAGCCCTCATACTGCACCAGCTGGTGTGAGCTGGAGGAGCGGGGACAGGGTCTTCCTCAAAGGCTCAGGCAGGCAGGCAGACGGAACCTTCTCAGGCTCCGTCTGCCTGCCTGTGCCTCTGCCATCTGCAGGCAATTTGAGCTGGGAATACATTGAGGTTCCCCAGCCATCATGATGTATTGCCAGCTCAAAATGTCTAAAATCAGTGTTAGAAACTCAAATATATAAGCTGGATGCCAAATTGCCCCTTAAACCAAGGTTATAGTTGCCAAAGCGGAATACCTAGTTGCCATTTTTTTGTAAGACAGATTTAAAGTTTTATTTTTCAAATGATGGATTGACTGTGATTGATTCTCTGTTAGTTCAGATGACAACCTTGCGCTAGGTTAAGAGCTTTGAGAATTTAAAGAGGAGAATGTTCCAAGCTTCCAAGGAAAACAACTGCTTTGCATACAAAATGGCCTCAGTGCAATCTCTGGTGTCTTCAGCAGCAGCAGGTAATGAGAAAATACCCTTTTCTGCCTGAATCCTTGTGAGTCAAAGTAGACAACATTGAGTTAGATGGCCAAATTTGCAAGGCATAAGACTATTTCCTATGTTCCTAAGCCTGGATAACTTCTGACCCAGCAAAGTGAATGGAGCCAGACAAGCAATGGTTATGACCAGCTTTATTCTTAGCAAATGCAACCTCTTCCCTTTCAGCACTCCTTTTTCCCCTCTTTTTTTTTTGAGTGGGGGGCACAGTTTATGGCTGGTAGTAAAACCAGGGACATTTACACTTAATACTTGAAGGGCTGTGTTCAATGGGTTGTACAGTTGCAATCAAAATTATTCAACCCCCATTGCAAATCAGGTTTATTATCAAAATTTACAAACTTTCAGCTGTTTGCTATCAGCAAATCAAACAAAAGCAATAAAACAAAATACTAAGATGCTGCAAACACAGTTTTCAATTATTATAAATCAGGAAGTGGAATGGAAAATAAAAATGTTAAGGCAAAGGAATTTTGAATTTGCTAATAAATCTGGGAAACTTTTAGCCTGGCAATTGAAAAAGAAACAGGGTCAAAATACCATAAATAAAATAAGAGTGGAGGACAAGATGATAGAGAACCCGAAGGAAATTTAAAAAAGCTTTCATAAATGTTATAGAGAATTATATAAAGTGGAGAAGGAGAACAAAGGAAGAATAGAGAGCTACTTGGAGAATCACAAATTACAGAAGATTCCAATGGAAAAACAAAATTAACTGAGCTCGTTAATAACGATAACTGAAATACAAACTGCAATAAAACAGTTGAAGTCAGGCAAGGCACCAGGACCTGATGGACTTACAGCTAAATACTATAAGATACTGAGTGAGCAACTGACATACCAGTTAAAAAATGTTATGAATAATATTTTGACAAATGGTTTGATCCCAAAGACATGGAGAGAGGCCTATATCACTTTGATTCCTAAACAAGATACAGATTTATTGAACGTACAGACCTATCTCTTTATTAAATAATGACTATAAGCTTTTTGTCTTTGTCCATGGAGTTTTCTTGGCAGGGATACTGGAGTGGCTTGCCGGTTCCTGCTCCAGGTGGATCACGTTTGGTCAAAACTCTCCACTATGAGAGTTATGGTGAATTATGGTGCTGGAGGAGACTCTTGAGAGTCCCATGGACTGCAAGAAGATCAAACCTCTCCATTCTTAAGGAAATCAGCCCTGAGTGCTCACTGGAAGGACAGATCCTGAAGCTGAGACTCCAATACTTTGGCCACCTCATGAGAAGAGAAGACTCCCTGGAAAAGACCCTGATGTTGGGAAAGATGGAGGGCACAAGGAGAAGGGGATGACAGATGATGAGATGGTTGGATAGTGTTCTCGAAGCTACCAGCATGAGTTTGACCAAACTGCGGGAGGCAGTGGAAGACAGTGCCTGGCGTGCTCTGGTCCATGGGGTCACGAAGAGTCAGACACGACTAAATGACTAAACAACAACATAAGCTTTTTGCTAATATATTAGCAAACAGATTGAAGGAAACCTTGAAGGAACAAATCCATCAAGACCAAGCTGGCTTTCTTCCTGGTCGACAATTGAAAGACAATGTGAGAAATATAAATGACATAATAGAATATTTGGAGACTAGGAACAATAAGCAAGCAGCTTTGATGTTTATTGATGCTGAAAAAGCTTTTGATAATATATCTTGGCATTTTATGAGGAAAAAATTGGAACTGATGGGTGTAGGGGATCTAGTCCTCAAAGGTATAGAAGCTGTATATTCAGAACAAAAGGCAAGATTGATAGTTAATAATGTGTTGACTGAAAATTTTGAAATTTCAAAAGGGACGAGACAGGGATGTCCCTTATCACAGTTATTGTTTATAACGGTCCAAGAGGTCCTGACAAGATTGCTAAGAGAAACACAAACTGTGAAAGGTATAAAGATTGGTGTAAAGGAATATAAATTAAAAGCCTTTGCTGATGACTTGGTTTTACCTTTAGAAGAACCACAGTCCAGTCTAAGTGAAGCACTGGGAAAAACTGAAGAATTTGGGAAACTAGCAGGATTTAAGCTTAATAAGGCTTATACAAAAATGATAGTTAAAGATTTAGAAGTGTGGGGAATATTGAAACTGTATTTTGGGGGAAGAATTTCAGCTGTGAAGATGAATGTGATACCTAAAATGTTATTTTTATTTCAGACGATCCCTGTGATCAGAGGGGTGGGACAATTCAAAGAGCTGATAAGGAGGGAGGGAGCAGGCTGGGACAAGCTGAAGACAAGCTGGAACAAGCTGAAGCTCGCAGAGCCAACAGGAATTATAAAAGTGCTCAGAGTCTTTAAAATGTTTTCCGTTTGTTAGGAATTGGCATCTGGAGGGCAATTAAGATAAGGTTTTAAAAGAATAAAAGTGAGCGCCGGAGAGCGTGACTTGCCTCGGCGCCATCTTGCCTCTCCCAGTCAGTGAAAGAAAGTTTTATCAAGATTTATCTGGCAAGGGAAGAAACCTAGGATAAAGTATAAACTTCTTATTGATAAAAAAGAGGGGGGGATTTTCCCTGCCAGGTTTGAAATTATACTATGAAGTGTCCTGCCTCTGCTGGTTGAGAGAGTGGATGATGTTGGAGAATACGGATCTATTAGATCTAGAGGTTTATGGCAATAGATTTGGGTGGCACGCATATTTATGGTATGATAAAGTCAAAGTACACAGAGGATTTTTGAACCACACGATAAGGAAATCCATATATGAAGTTTGGGTAAGATATAAAGATTTATTAGAACGAAAAACACCTTGGTTGCTATCTCCAGTGGAAGCAATTTCAGTTAAAAGATTAAATATGAAAGGAAAATGGGCCACCTATTGTCACGGGGCTGCCAGGGAATGCCCTAGAGCTGAGGGAGGGGGAAGAACAGGAGCCTTTAGAAAAGACAGGAGAGGGAGAGGAGGACAAGCAAGCGGAAGGAACTCAAGCGGCGAGGACGCTCCCGGATGCTGGAGAGCAGCAACACCACTCAAACAGTTCAGGGACAGGGGAAGATTTGATGCCTGTTCCTTCAGCACAGGACAGGAGGGGGTTAAAACGTAGGGAACAAAGAAGGCATTTGGGGCTTCCCAAGCTCCTCTGCTGGAGGAGGAGCTGAAAGCTCCCACTTCCTGGATCTGCTACCAAGGATTCGGACGCGTGAAGCTATATTCTGTACCTTGTATATATGTATGTAAATAAAGACTGTAAATACATCTCTGAGTGAGCAGAGGTATTTCTTGCGAAAGGCTTCCAGACCCATCACACCTATAGGGAGATTTTGATGGAAACCGATAAAGAGTTTAAAATGAAACCATTTGATGAAGTATGTGATGCTTTAACAGGTTGGTTACAATATCATCAAGTACTGTATTTTTTGCTCTATAAGACTCACTTTTTCCCTCCTAAAAAGTAAAGGGAAATGTGTGTGCGTCTTATGGAGTGAATGCACACTGCGCAGATACAGTGGTACCCCGCAAGACGAATGCCTCGCAAGACGGAAAACCCGCAAGACGAAAGGGTTTTCTGTTTCGGAGGTGCTTCGCAAGACGAATTTCCCTATGGGCTTGCTTCGCAAGACGAAAGCCCATAGGGAAATCTCCGGGGACCTGTTTTAAATTGCTGGCGGTCGGGAGCAAAGACTTTCGCCCACAGCCGGCCTTCAGAAGAGGTCCTGGACCTCTTCTGAAGGCCGGCGGGGGGCAAAAGTCTTTGCTCCCCCCCGCCTGCCTTCCCGGGACAGCGGAGACTTCTCCGCTGCCCCGGGCGATCTTAAAATGCTGGCGGGCGGGAGCGAAGCGTTCGCTGCCGACCCCCAGCATTTTAAAATCTCCCCGGGACAGCAGAGAAGTCCCGCCCCGCTCCAGATGGCCGCGCAAAGCTGCCTGCAGTCGCGGGACTGCAGGCAGATCTGCGCCACCATCCCAAGCGGGGCGCTAAGTCCCGCTCCGCTCGGGATGGCGGCGCAGAGCTGTCTGCCGTCCCGGGATCAGCGCAGCTCTGCGCGGCCATCGGGAGCCGGGGGCGAAGCCCGCCCCACTCCAGATGGCCGCGCAAAGCTGCCTGCAGTCGCGGGATTGCAGGCAGATCTGCGCCACCATCCCGAGCGGGGTGCTAAGTCCCGCCCCGCTCGGGATGGCGGCGCAGAGCTGTCTGCCGTCCCGGGATCAGCGCAGCTCTGCGCGGCCATCGGGAGCCGGGGGCGAAGCCCGCCCCGCTCCAGATGGCCGCGCAAAGCTGCCTGCAGTCGCGGGATTGCAGGCAGATCTGCGCCACCATCCCGAGCGGGGTGCTAAGTCCCGCCCCACTCGGGATGGCGGCGCAGAGCTGTCTGCCGTCCCGGGACTGCAGGCAGATCTGTGCCGCCATCCCGAGCGGGGCGCTAAGTCCCGCCCCGCTCTGGATGCCAGCGCAGAGCTGTCTGCCGTCCCGGGACTGCAGGCAGATCTGCGCCACCATCCCGAGCGGGGTGCTAAGTCCCGCCCCGCTCGGGATGGCGGCGCAGAGCTGTCTGCCGTCCCGGGACTGCAGGCAGATCTGCGCCACCATCCCGAGCGGGGTGCTAAGTCCCGCCCCGCTCGGGATGGCGGCGCAGAGCTGTCTGCCGTCCCGGGACTGCAGGCAGATCTGCGCCACCATCCCGAGCGGGGTGCTAAGTCCCGCCCCGCTCGGGATGGCGGCGCAGAGCTGTCTGCCGTCCCGGGACTGCAGGCAGATCTGCGCCACCATCCCGAGCGGGGTGCTAAGTCCCGCCCCGCTCGGGATGGCAGCGCAGAGCTGTCTGCCGTCCCGGGACTGCAGGCAGATCTGCGCCACCATCCCGAGCGGGGCGCTAAGTCCCGCCCTGCTCTGGATGCCAGGGCAGAGCTGTCTGCCGTCCCGGGACTGCAGGCAGATCTGTGCCGCCATCCCGAGCGGGGTGCTAAGTCCCGCCCCGCTCGGGATGGCGGCGCAGAGCTGTCTGCCGTCCCGGGACTGCAGGCAGATCTGCGCCACCATCCCGAGCGGGGTGCTAAGTCCCGCCCCGCTCGGGATGGCGGCGCAGAGCTGTCTGCCGTCCCAGGACTGCAGGCAGATCTGCGCCACCATCCCGAGCGGGGTGCTAAGTCCCGCCCCGCTCGGGATGGCGGCGCAGAGCTGTCTGCCGTCCCGGGACTGCAGGCAGATCTGCGCCACCATCCCGAGCGGGGTGCTAAGTCCCGCCCTGCTCGGGATGGCGGCGCAGAGCTGTCTGCCGTCCCGGGACTGCAGGCAGATCTGCGCCACCATCCCGAGCGGGGCGCTAAGTCCCGCCCTGCTCTGGATGCCAGGGCAGAGCTGTCTGCCGTCCCGGGACTGCAGGCAGATCTGTGCCGCCATCCCGAGCGGGGTGCTAAGTCCCGCCCCGCTCGGGATGGCGGCGCAGAGCTGTCTGCCGTCCCGGGACTGCAGGCAGATCTGCGCCACCATCCCGAGCGGGGTGCTAAGTCCCGCCCCGCTCGGGATGGCGGCGCAGAGCTGTCTGCCGTCCCGGGACTGCAGGCAGATCTGCGCCACCATCCCGAGCGGGGTGCTAAGTCCCGCCCCACTCGGGATGGCGGCGCAGAGCTGTCTGCCGTCCCGGGACTGCAGGCAGATCTGTGCCGCCATCCCGAGCGGGGCGCTAAGTCCCGCCCTGCTCTGGATGCCAGCGCAGAGCTGTCTGCCGTCCCGGGACTGCAGGCAGATCTGTGCCGCCATCCCGAGCGGGGCGCTAAGTCCCGCCCCGCTCTGGATGGCGGTGCAGATCTGCCTGCCATCCCGGGATCAGCGAAGCGTTCGCTGCCGACCCCCAGCATTTTAAAATCTCCCCGTGTCCCGGTGAGATTTTAAAATGCTGGGGGTCGGCAGCGAAGCCCTTGTTCCCCCCAGCCCCCGGCAGCCTTCAGAAGCCCTTGTCCCCCCCCCCCCCAGCCTTCAGAAGAGGTCGGGGGAGAGACTGTCCCCGGACCTGGTCTGAAGGCGGTTTCCCTTGGAACGCATTAATTGATTTTCAATGCATTCCTATGGGAAACCGTGCATCGCAAGACGAAAAACTCGCAAGAAGAAAAAACTTGCGGAACGAATTAATTTCGTCTTGCGAGGCACCACTGTATCCCAGAAGCTAGAACAGCAAGAGGGATTGCTGCTTTCGCTACGCAGTGATTCCTCTTGCTGTTCTGGCTTCTGGGATTCAGAATATTTTTTTTTCTTGTTTTCCTCCTCCAAAAACTAGGTGCGTTTTATGGCCTGGTGCGTCTTATAGGGAGAAATATACGGTAGATGACATACAGGGGTATTCAACAAAGAAAAAAGGAAAAATGGCTTTGATATTACAAGATCAAAGCTGGAAACCGAATTGTTGGGAGGTAAAAGTAAAATATTATCAAAAATGTACAATTTATTACTAGAATGGCACACAAAAGACGAAGAGGTAAAAGAGGTAATGATAAAATGGGCAAAAGATTTTGGGTATAATGTACAATTTGAATCCTGGTCAAAGTTATGAAATGAAGGAAATAACTTTACTGCATGTACGGCATTGAAAGAAAATATAATGAAAATGATGTATAGATGGTATCTAACCCCGACTAAATTAGCTAAAATGTATAGAATGAGAAATAAGAATTGCTGGGAATGTAATGTTAAAGACGGAGATTTTTATCATATGTGGTAAACATGCGATAAAGTCAAATTATTTTGGGGAAACTTTTCGTATACTTTTCCAAAATACACACACCCAGAAGTGTTCTTGTTGGGTATAATAGGAGGGGAAATACCAAAAATAGACCAGAGGCTATTTATGTATGACATTACGGCAGCCAGGACTTTATTAGCCCAAAAGTGGAAACAGCAAGAACTTCCAGCGGTAGAGGAATGGCAGACAAAGATGATGGACTATGCAGAATTAGCAAAGCTGAAGGGGAAAATCCGAAACCAGAGCGACTAAACATTCCAGAGAGAATGAAGTAAATTCATTCAATACATAAAAACACTAGCAGGACTGCAATAAATCTTGCAATGTTTATTAGAAGAATTTTTTTACATTTGATTAAAGTTTAAAAATATATTGGAATAAATGTAGAATTGTGACGATATAAATGTGCAGAAATACGATGTAAGCATGTGAAAACCAGATGACGAGATGGAGGGAAGTCAAGTGGCTCTGCAGAGCCAAAAGTTATGTAAAAGGGAATAAGATGTTATGTGAATGTTAAAAATGGAAAATCAATAAAATATATATTAAAAAAAGAAAAGAAAAAGAATTTCTGCAAAGCAAAGGGGGGTGGGAAAGCAATTGAAATAGAACAACACATTTTATTGCAAAACACTCACATCTTAGATCTGGAAGGTCATGATTTTAAATTTGGCTGGCATGCATGTCTTTAGTATGGGAAACCTAAAATATATGAGTTTTTTGAATCATGTTATCAGGAAGAATTTGTATAGAGTCTGGAAGAAATTGTCAGTACGCCTTTCAATCAATGTCAGCGACTGGGCTCAATAACTGGTTCTGTCCCAACTGGGCTAGGCGACTGGAGCACTTTCAGAGACCTTCCAATCCTGGAAAACAGGTCCCAGTGCACTGGACCCACAACTGTGCATTCTGAGCACCAGACTCAGCAGAGTATAAATAATGCAGAAGCTAGCTGTGAAGCATAACTCCTTTTATTTCTAACAGTTACTGCAAACTAAAGAACTACTGGCTTGCATGAGTGTTACATCTCCCACTCAGCCATCTGGTCACTACATAGATAAGACTCTCTCCACACACAGAGTCAGGCAGTCAGTCAGGAGCGGAAGACGAGAAGAGCAGTTTCCGCCCCCTCCTTTCTCAAAACATCAGATCAGGATATTCTTGCAATGGGTGGGGGTGAAAATATAAACAATCTCCCCCTTTTTATACCAACCATTGCAGAATCTAACACAAATTTATGTACACATACAGCGAGTTGTTCCCTGTTAACAACTTTGGTTAGTGCATCGGCAGGTATTTCTTTCCCTGGCATATAGGACACTTTCACAATTCCTTTCTGGATGCATTCTCTAGCTCGTTGAAGCTTAATTTGTAGATACTTTGTTCTCTGTTTGCATCCTTCAGAGTGGAGCAAAGCTATACAAGCTTTATTGTCCTGATAGACCTGAATAGGACAAGTAACTTTCACTTTTACATCCTCATACAGTTGTAATAACCACTCTATGTCCATGAGGGAAAGAGTTAAAGCATAAGTTCTGCTTCCCCAAGAACTCATGCTTACTGTCGCCTGCTTCCTACAAGATCAATCAAAAAGGCATTGATTATACAAGTAGCACACACCTGAAGTGCTTTTGCCATCAATTGCATCACTGCCAAAACTGGCATTGGCATAAATTTCAAGACCTCCAGATTTTTGGCTAGTAAGCTTCAACCTGTAATGCACAATGCCTTTTAAGTATCTCGCTATGCGTTTCAGCGCCTTCCAGTCTTAAACTGTGGGTTGGTTTGCATGTCTGCTGAGCAGATTTACACTGACAGCAATATTTGGTCTTGTGCACCTTGCTATAAAACTGAGTGAAAATATCAACAGAAATATAAGAACCTGCTGGAAAGGAAAACACCCCTATGGTTATCGCCAATGGAAGCTATTGCAATCAAGAGAATCAACATGGACAGACAGCGGACAACCTATACAGACTTACTGGACCTCTCAGGGAGGGAATCCAGATTGAAACCAAAGGAAGGAATAAGGAGCCAAGTAACAGACTATTTACAGTACCATCAATTGTATGATATGTTTAAACTAGGTAAGAAAAATGGATTTCTGGACCAAAGCTCACGAGAGATTTATTAGAAAATAATGAAAAACTATTGTCTAAATGTATAAGCTACTATTGGAGTGGGAAACAAAAGATGAGCTGGTAAAAGCTTCAATGACTCACTGGGCAACTGATATAGGGCATAATATAGAATTTGACCTCTGGGAGAAATTGTGGAAGAAAGATTTGAAATATGCCACAAGGTACACTTTGAAGGGAAATTATATGAAAATGATTAATAGATAATATTTAACACAGAGTAGATTACGTAGTTAAGATGTATAAATCTGAATCTGATTTGTGTTGGAAATGTAAGGAAACAGAATGAACTTTTTTCATATGTGGTGGGCATGCAAAAAAGTTAAAGAATATTAGGAAATGATATGATGAAATGGAAAAAAATGTTTTAAAACAACATTCCCAAAAAAGCCAGAGGCATTCCTGTTAGGAATGGTTCTGAAGGAGGTACCCAGGTGTCAGTAAAAAATATGTATGCGACAACAGCAACTTGGATCTTGTTAGCACCAAAAGGGATGGTCCCTAGTTAGGAGACTTGGCAACTTAAGGTGATAGAATATGCAGAGGTAGCAGGTCTTACAAGTAGAATAAGAGAAGAACAGGCATTTAAAGAGGAGAGGAAAATTTTTGTTGAGTATGTGGGAAATAATTGTACACAGTTGCAAAAGCAGGCAGTACTAAGGTAAATTCAACCGTATAACATATTTAAAAGGGATGTAAAATGGGGAAAACTGAAATAGATGAATATACAAGAATATGCAGGAATTATGGGTAAATTAAAAGAACCTTGGAAGGGGAAGGAGGGAAGTTGCTGAATGTATGGGTATAGTGAAATATGTTAATGTGGTAATGTAAAATCTGAAAACTTTAATAAAAATTATTATTATTTTTAAAAAATATGAAATAACTAACCACAACGGATGCTTCAAATGGTTTCCCCAAATTCAGCTGAAATTGCAACTTATACAGGCTTTTCCAGTCTCACTATTATTCAACCCTCTGAATAGAATCCCTCACAACAGCACAAATACAACAGGTGTTGTCTCAAGCACACCTGGTGCACCAGCTGTAACACATGAAATACCTGAGCTGACTAGGGGGTCACGGAGTGTCAAATTTGGCTGTATGTTAGAAATATGGCTAAGTCAAGAGAATGGTCCAAGAAGGTAAGAGATCGTTGGCCTTCACAAACAAGGAGCAGGATACAAAAAGATAGTGAAGGCACTGAATGTTCCTAGAGACACTATTGGAAGCATAGTTTGCAAGTTCAAAGTTAAAGGAACAGTGGTCACACTACTTGGATGGGGCAGAAAAAGGAAGCTATCTGCGGCAGCAACCAGATTTCTGAGAAGGCAGGCTGGGAAAAACCCTTGAGTGACTGCAAAAGAGCTGCAGCAAGACTTGGTGGCAGCAGGCCCTGAGGTTTCAGTGAGCAAAGTAAAGCACGTAGTAAATGCAGGTGGTTTCCATGCCAGAACTCCAAGACGTACACCACTACTGACCCAAAAACACAAGAAAAGTTGGCTCCAATATGCTCAAAATCATATACATAAGCCACAAAAGTTTTAGGATTCCTGTTTCCAGCGGTGAGAAATGGCTGACTCCCATATGATTGGATCCCAGCCGTGCCGGTAATTCAGAAGAAGAAGAAGAAGAGTTTGGATTTGATATCCCGCCTTTCACTCCCTTTAAGGAGTCTCAAAGCAGCTAACATTCTCCTTTCCCTTCCTCCCCCACAACAAACACTCTGTGAGGTGAGTGGGGCTGAGAGACCTCAAAGAAGTGTGACTGGCCCAAGGTCACCCAGCAGTTGCATGTGGAGGAGCGGAGACTTGAACCTGGTTCCCCAGATTACGAGACTACCGCTCTTAACCACTACACCACACTGGCTCTCAGGGCTGATATGGGGGTAATTAGCCCTGGCAGACTCCCCAGGGTGGGGGAGGACTGTCTCGTAGACCCGCAGATTGTCTGAGATTGTCAGCTTGCATCAAGGTGCAAGCGGCAGGACACTGGGTCCCAGAGCACGACACGGCTGGCACTCTCCGATGCCATTCTCATAGCCGGAAATATTTGCTTGATAAAATGATTGGATTTGGAGAATAAACAGACATAGTCTGGACTGAAGAAGACTAAGAAAAAACCTGCAGAACTGTACAGTCCCTGGTGTTTAAGCTTGGATTTCAAAGAGATTCTCATCATGACGTTTGGATTACGGAGGTGTTTGGTATGTCCTTTTTTTCTTCTTAATATCTACAATTGGTTTTCTATGCCAAGCCTCATCAAGAAACTTTTTTTAAAAAAAAGAGTACAAATGGACTTCTATTTATAATTAAGTATTCAACTGTGCAGCTTTACTCAGACTTGAAAGACTTGATGAAGATAAAAGAAGAAACAAGATGGCGCTTGTTACTATGACGCAGCACGGAAAAATGAGAATTCCTCCCTTTTTCGAGGGAAGCAGGACATATTTGCTAGCTGACTTTGTAATGACTTGAGATAACAATTTTGGACAACATATAGTGCAGCTGTTTGCAGAAGTTTTTCATTATGAGCGAGAGAGAAGGCTGAATGGATGTCTAGCAGCCCCCCTTGTAGGGCCCGAAGGGTGGGATTGTGTGGTCTCCGAGAGGCTGATCGATCGCCAAATGACTTATATCTGTGGAATACAGCGCATTTACATTGCAATATTGCAAACAGTATGCTCAACAATTTACAGTAACAACTTAACAACGTGGAAGCTACTATGTTATTAAATCTCAAACGAAAAGTTTGGACAACTTGGAATGATTTAACAATTTGGGAGTTGCTGCGTCATTAAACTTCAGACAATAGACTTGGACAACAGCCCGGATTGGAAGATTGGAATGGAGTCAGGGAAAGCTGCGCTGGCAAATAGACAGTTGAAAATATATATATACACAAATAAAGCTGTATTCGATGGACGAAAGGATATATGATTTCTGACATGACTGAGAATCGCAGAGCCAGGGGCGGAGAACTTTAAAGCGTTAAGATTGGGATGTGGAAAACATGAAAACAACAACAAGAGGCAGGATCGAAGATATTGGAGATACACTTCAAAGGTCCAGACTATGGGGAGCCCCCCCCCAAAAAAATTATTAGTAATAATTTGGATGGTAATTTGGTCATTTTTTATGTTAGTTTATTGTTTTTAATAGGCTTATGATATGGATATGTTAATTGGCTGTTTTTATTGGAAAATCAATAAAAATGATTTAAAAATAATAATAATACAACATTCCTTGTTTCCCTAGAGTGGACACAGACGGGGGGGGGGGGGTATTCCAGCCGCCATCCCTCCTCTCTTTTGCCACTCTCTTCCATTTTGGCCACTGCTCCTGATGCTGTCTGCTGGCTCTGTGCCAGCAGCACATCGGCCCATCCTTACAAGGATGTAAGCCACACTGTATCTGTAACTACAAGCTAAAGGCTGCCTTCAGGGATCATACTGTGAACTGAACGTGAGTAAACTTCATTACTTATAAGGAAAAAAGAAATAAAAGACACAAGTCTTTAAGGGATCTTACCAGGAATATACTCCAATCTGGGCATGCCAGATTGGATTGCTTAACTAAAGATATTCAAATGAATCTGCAAACTAGCTTTCTGCTGTGTGAAGGGGAATGAGCTCTGAGATCTATATCTATATCACTCACTAGCATGAGTGAGGAAGGATAATAATTAATCAATATATCCTCTCCTACTGTCCACAACATTCCCACAGAAATGTCATGCCATCTGTGAGTAAGCTGAAGCTTGGGCATCTTTGGATTTTCCAACAAGACAGTGATCCCAAGCATACCTCAAATTTCACCAAGGGTGGGTTGCAGAAGTAGTCCTGGAAGGTTCTATAGCGGCCATCACAGTCACCTAACTTGAACCCCATAGAAAATCTCTAGTGGGATCTGAAGAAGGCAGTTGCAGCACACAAACCCAAGAATATTACTGAAGTGGAGGCCATGAGGAATGGGCTGAGATTCCTCAGGAACGCTGCTGGAAGCTGCTGTCTGGCTATGCATCTCATTTGCAGCACATCATAGCAGCAAAAGGCTGCTCTACTAAGTACTAAAGATTCTTGTCATGAAGGGGTTGAATAATAGTGAGACTGGGGAAGCCCGTATAAGTTGCAATTTCAGCTGAATTTGGGAAAACCACTTGAAGCATCCATTGTGTTGAGCTATTTCAATCGCTTTTGTTTGATTTGCTTATTGCAGACAGCTGAAAGTCTGTAATTTTGACAATATACCTGATTCGCAATGAGGGTTGAATAATTTTGATTGCAACTGTATGCTATGCTGACTATGTCCAAATCCAGAATATACATTTAAAGCACTATGATACCCCTATTCCCCTCACAGAGCTGCTATTCTCAAAGTGGTTAAATAATCACAGGGAACTCTGGGAATTGTAGCTCTGTGAGTTAAACAGGATTGAAGCAATGACTTTTTAAAGTGGTATAACAATGATTTAAATGTTTGCTGCAGATGTGGCCCCAGTAGCCGATAAAAACCAGGGGCTCCATTCTAAATAGCTCAGTCAGTAGATCATGAGCCCATTTGGGCAAAAGGATTCCTGCATTGCAGGGGGTTGGACTAGATGGCCCTTGTGGTCCCTTCTAACCCTACAATTCTATGATTCTAAGACAACCTGCTCATCCTGCCCTCTGACCTGGAAGCACTGGCTTCTAGCTTCCTTGTTTGTGGGACGGGGAGTAAATAATGGAGGATGAATTATTCTGGAGAGAAGAAATTGGGCCCCAAATGATGCAAAGTTAAGGAAACGTGGGCTGCCTGCAGGTGCAAACCAAAGGCCCATCCATGCCACAACAGTGGACATGGCAGACTATTAAAGAGGTCCACAAGATTTATTGAACCACACAAATATTCAATACCTTAACATAGTCGGGGAAATATTACTTGTGAAGTAGAAGATGATCCAAGGATTGGTTTTGACCAATGACGGTGATACCAAGCCAATAAGCAAATATTCCCCTGAAGAAGACCTGTAGGGTCTCAAAGGTGTTGGGAACTTGGAATCGCTTTGTGGTTCAATGAAGACGGTAAACAGAACATTTAATATTCTGCCTTTCACTGGCAGAATATCAGGCTTTGTCGCTGCTCTATAATGGCAATCAGACAGGTGCTAATGGGGTGCTCACAAGAATAGAAACTGTGGAATATTCTTCCTGTAGAGATTTGCCCAGCTTCCTCTTTGCTGCCTTTTGAACCCAAAGCAAAAGTGTTTTTATTCAAGCAGTCTTTTCACGGTTAGTTCTGCTACTGTTTTTCCAAAAGGTTTTTCTTTACTATGCTCTTGATGTTTTTAAATGACTGCTTGCTTCAAGTGGATGGTTTTATCACAGGGTGCTCTTGTTTATTGCATTGTTACTGGTTTTCTGTCTGTAACCTATTCTTACTATTTATTGCTACAGCATGATATAAATATTAAATACTAACACTGAAAATCACTGAATGGAAAGGAAAATGAGTTGTGAACAAAGAATAATGAGAAGAGGAGGAAAAGGGAGCTAAGGTCAGTAGCAGAGCATCTGCTTTGTACGGAGGGCCCAGGTTCAATCCTTGGCACCTCCAGGTAAGGCTGGGAGAGATCCCTGTCAGAAATCCTTGAGAACTACAGGGATGGGAAACCTGTAGCCCTTCAGACCTAATTGGACTCCAACAACTCCTGTCATACCTGACCAATAACAATAATACTGGTCAAGACGAGTGGGGCTGGTGGAATTTGGCCTCCAACAACATTGGAGGGACACAGGTTCCCTGGCACTGTTGCAGACAATACTGAGCTAGAAAGAACAATGGCTGACTCAGTAAAAGGCAGCATTCTATGTCAAAATTATTGAACAGAAATGGATATAGCTCAATGATAAAGCATCTGCCTTGTTTACATGAGACCCCAGGTTCAATCTTTGACTCTTTTCCCCAGCCCTCCCAGGAGATGCCTTAGAAATCCAAAGTTGGAAGGGAGCCTGAGGGTCATCTAGTCCAACCCCATGTGATGCAGGAATCACATCTAAAGAATCACTAACAGAGGGCCAGCCAACCTCTGTTCAAAAACCTCCAGTGCAGAAGAGTCCACCACCTCCAGTGGTAGTCTGTTCCACTGTCAAACAGCTCCTACCATCCTAAAATTCTTCTTAATGTTCAGTTGGAATCTTCTTTCTTGTAACTCCAGAGCAGGAGAAAACAAGCTTGCTCCATTTTCCATGTGGCAACCCTTCAGATATTTGAAGATGGCTATCACATCACCTCTCAGTCTTCTCTTCTCCAGGCTAAATATACCCAACTCGCTCAATCATCCATCCCTGTCAAAAATCCTGGCGAGCCTCTACCCCTCAGCACAGACAATATTGAACTACACGGACCTGTATAAGACAGCTTCCTGTGTTCCTAAACAAACAACAGGAAATGCACTGAATGAATGGATGAAAGATATGCCCGCGCGCGCGCGCGCGTGTGTGTGTGTGTCCCCACCCCCACCCCACCTCCCTATTAACAATCCGAGCCTCTTCTTTGTTAACAAGGGTCTTTGGCTATATATCACAGTTATTACTTGCGCGACTGAGGACTTCATGTGTGCAGAGATGGGATGGGGAAGTGCATAATAAACGAAAAACGTTCCTCATCTCACCTGCATCCCATGAAGACGTGGTTGGTCCAAGCATGAGACAGTGCCAGAAGCTTCTGGAAGGCGGCAGCGTCCGAGTAGCCCCGCAGGTTGCGGAGGAGGAACTGCTTGCGCAGAACCCAGTACCTGTCGTTCTCCTGCTTCTCGCGCCACTGCTCTAGATCGTGCTCCACAGCGGCGGCTGCAGCATCGGCAGTAGGCTGAGGCGGCGGTGGCTGCTTCGTTTGGGAAGGAGGAGGCGGCGGCTGCGAGGATGGGAAATCCTCACCGGGTAGCGTCCACCCTCCGCTGGCCATGGGCTGGCCTTGTCGGGAGTAATGCCAAACGGACCCGGCTTGTGTGAGTGCCGAAGCTTAGCGGAGGGTCGTGGTAGGTAGGTAGAGGCAGGAAGGGGCTGCCTGTCAGCCAGATCCGGATTTCCCTTGATCCGGATCCAGAAAGGAGGAAGAGCGGCAGCAGCTACACAAGGGCACAAATTTATCTGTTCACACGTGCAAGCGACTGCTTCCTTTTCTCCCTCAAGCCCCCCTCTCTCTCTCGTTTCTTTCTCGTGTATGCGCGCACCTAGTGCTCTTCTTTCATTGCTACAATGTAACTCCCGTCGCGCACCCCCCCCCCCTCGCTTGTTACACTCGGCTCACGTGGGTGGAATACAACGTCCAAGGCCCGCGAGATCTCCGGAGAGACAAAAAAAAACAAAAACGCGCGAGAGGGTCAACTGGGCGGCCCAATAAGTAGTAAAGCAGTTCAGCGGGTTAAAAGGGATGCTTCGCTCCTCACAGCGACACCTCGAGACGTGGAGGGCCCCAGGAGCGGAGCTCTCGGATTATGTGAAGGTGGGAAGAGTGCAGATACAGTACTGAGTGGCAGCCATAAGAGTTAAGACTCTAGAGCACAGGTCCAGAGACTCACTGAGCAGAATGAGCCCGAGGGCCCCCCAATCCAGCATAGCTGCCTTGCCACATTTTGAAGTAAAGTTGGCACCTAAAAGGGTTGGAGGAAAGACCATGAAGTCCAGAAACTAAAATTGCTTATTACATTTCTATCCCACCTTTCAAGGTGGCATGCATGGGTCTCTCCCCTCTCCGTTTTACCTTCACATTGGTATAAGAAAAAATGGGCTTGACTTTTAAAGTCCAACTTCCCATCAAGGGACCCAGTATCTCAGATCCTCCAAGTGTCCCTATTTCCTAGGGACAGTTCCAGATTTACAGAAGCCATCCTGGTTTCTGATTTGATCCCAGAATGTCAGGCTTTTCCTTAGGATGTCCCTGTTTTCCTTGGAGAAATGTTAGAGGGTACAGTGGTACCTCGCAAGACGAATGCCTCGCAAGACGAAAAACTTGCAAGACGAAAGGGTTTTTGGTTTTTTGAGTTGCTTCGCAAGACGATTTTCCCTATGGGCTTGCTTCGCAAGATGAAAACGTCTTGCAAGTTTGTTTCCTTTTTCTTAAAACCGTTAATACAGTTGCGACTTGACTTTGAGGAGCAACTCATAGAATGCAGTGTGGTAGCCTTTTTTGAGGTTTTTGAAGACTTTGGTGATTTTTGAAGCTTTTCCAAAACTTTTCCGAAACCGTGCTTCGCAAGACGAAAAAATCGCAAGACGAAAAAACTCGCGGAACGAATTAATTTCGTCTTGCGAGGCACCACTGTATAGAGTTATGCAACCCCCAAGCATAGGCAGCCCTATATGGCAGTCACCCCCCAAACTCGGCCCTCCAGCTATTTTGGGACTACAACTCCCATCATCCCTTGCTAACAGGACCAGTGGTTAGGGATGATGGGAATTGTAGTCCCAAAACAACTGGAGGACCGAGTTTGGGGAAGCCAGCTATATGGGGAAGTTTTTTAATGTTTAATGTTTTATTATATTTTATATATGTTGGAAGCCGTCCAGCATGGCTGGGGCAACCCAGTCAGATATGTTACCAGAAAATGGGGGGTGCCTTTTAACATCCCCCAAGTTCGTTATCTGTCAGAGAATAATGAGCTGAGGCAGGATCCAGCAAAAGCAAGGTACAGTATTGCACTGGCCCGAATATAAACCACACTCCCCCCCCCCCATTCCAATTGTGAAAAGTTAAAGTGCGGCTTATATTCGTGACCTTACGGTATCGCTGCTTAAACAGCTCCCCACGAGGGCCTTCAGGGTGTGTGAGACAACTGCACCCATCCTGACTGCGTCTCCCAAGCTACCGTAAGGAAGGGGGAAGGGGGAGAGGCCTCTGGCAAAGCGACGCGGCTCCCCCCCACCGGAAGCAGCTGGGGAGTGTGGGGCAACGGTGCGCAGCCCGCCCGCCCGCTGCTCCCCAGCCTCCCCCCGGTGTCGGCTTGGGGAGGGAGTACTGGGAGACAGTAGTGTCAGGAGGCGGGCACACAGCATGCTTGAAACAAGTGCTGGCTTGGGGAACGGGGCACCGAGTGCCAGCCACCCCCTGCCCCCGTTCAGGGCGGTAGTGTCGAGAGGCGGGCCGCACCCACAAATAAACCTTGAATTTTAAAGGTGCAGCTTATTTGCAGGTGCATCTTCTATTCGGGCCAATATGTATATCTTTATTTCCTGTTGCAACAGAGGCCCTTCCCATTTGCAAGGAGGTCAGGAACCCAGGACAAAGGAGTGCAGACCCTTTTAAAAACTTTTGGCTTTGCCCAACCACTTAGCCAAAGACTACCCAAAAAGCATCATACGTATGTCACAGAAGGAGGCGATTTCCCACAAAAATATGAGTCTGTGGCACCATCCATCCTCCAACAGCCTCCAGATACTCGCACAGAACATTCACTGGCTTCACTGGTTCTGATTTAAAGGAGAGGTAGAGCTGGGTATCATATGCATACTGGTGAACACACAGCCCAAACCCCCTGATGACCTCTACCAGTGGCTTCATGTAAAAGAACATGGGGGAGAGGATGGAGCCCTGAGGCACCCACAAGTGAGAGCCCAGGGGTGTGAACACTCATCCCCCAACACCAGAAGGAAGAAGCGGAACTACTGCAAACAGTATCTCCAGCTCCCAACTCCTCTAGACAGACCAGAAGGATACCATGGTCAATGGTATCAAAAGCAGCTGAGAGATCCAGCAGAACCAGGAAACAGCTTTGACCTTTGTCCCTAGCCCTCCGGAGATCATCAACCAGCGCAACCAAGGCAGTTTCAGTCCCATAATAGGGTCTGAATTGTGATTGGAAGGGATCCAAATGGTCCACATGGGGGTGGGGGGCTGAGGTAAGCGCGCTATTCCTGTCAGCCCTGGAGAGCGTGTGTGCATGTGTGGATGAAGGGGAAAGCCATTGGCCACACTATCAGGCGGGCGCCGCTCAAGCAAAAACGTTCTTTTCCCCCTGTGAGGGAAGACGAGGTGGCAATGGCTATTTACCTTTCCATGGCTCGCACTGTGTAGCTAACGAGCGGCCTCCCCAGCAGAGCACAGAACTGCTTCGGAGTGCAGCCACCCAGGCACTCCTCGCTTCCTCTGGAGGGGAGCACTGCCAATACAGACACGGGCGGGCGTCGCTCCCGAGGCGCCTCCAAGCCCCTGCCGCTGCAACTGCCCTTCCTGAGGTCAGTCACCGTCAGCTTCATGATGGAAATCCAAACTCTGGCTCCTTTTCCCTCTTCCCCACCCCGGAAGAAAATATTGCTGCGCGTGCAACAGACAGAGAAGGGACTTGTCTCAAGCAGCCACCCACCTCACTTTTGACCCCCAAGCCTGGCTGAGTCACAAAAACCATCACGCGTGCACACTATGCTGGCTGCCTGGATTCTCGGACCATCCGCAGGCCAGATCTAGAAGGCAAGTGGGCCTGATCTGGCCCATGGGCCTTAGTTAGCCGACGCATTCTCTGAGGTAACAGATTGGAATTGAGCCCATACAACTGGACTAAACAAAACTCTAGCACTCTCCTGCCCCATCCCTACTACCTTAGTAAAAGGTACCCCCTCCTATACTTCCTCCTAATAAGAGAAACATTTGAGGTCATTGGGGGAGAGTCAAAATGGCTTCAGGATTGCTCACCTATACCATTTCAGAATGTGGTTTGTGCCTGTGTACCCATCCTGTTCATTTTGAACATTTATCCTATGATCTGACACCTTAGAATTTGGGGGGAGGGGAGCACACACAATGGCCATTCCCCTGGTAACAATCCTCCTTTGGGAGCATGGTTCTTCACAGGATAACAAGTGTCCCCACCACTAATAAACTTTTAGATGTCCCATTCGGTGACATCATACTCCCCTAAGTGCTGTAACTTTATGCATGTGGGGTGATGTCCTGGTGTGTGCATGTGAGTACGAAGAGGGCCTCAAACTGCAGGCTTCTGAGACTATTTGTTGTTGCACATGAGCTAACATTACACAATGGCATTATATAGAAATTAGCTGGGATGAATAGATGAGCTCCCTCTTTCAAAACTTTAGTTTTATTTATCAGTTGTTAATGGCATCTTTCTTTTCCATTTCTTAATCTGAAGGTTTATGCTTTACACTCAGCAGGAAGGAGTATATTGACCATAAGCATTTTTCCAACTGACACAGGTGTTGACATGTCATGAGAGATGCCTTCACCTGGGCCTTTCTATGCAATTTTATTTGTATTTGTATTATCTTGGCTCTGGTCTTACACTTAAGGGTGGGTTGTTAGCTCGCTCTCCAAAAAGAATGCAAAAGGCTAAGTTGCACCTTGGGAACATTGTCCAATTTACAGGGGAGATCCAATTGAAATTTTATGTGACCCCATGGGTTTCAAAGTGTTGAAACACCATACTATGGGCCACTGTCCAAATTAGTTATTTTTACTATATAGGGCAAATACAGACTTACATATGTGCATGGATAATTTCCTGCTCAATCACAGCATACATACCTGTTGATCTGTTTTGCAGTGTTCCCGAAGCTTATTCTGGGTAAAAGAGAACATACACACTAGAATAACAAGTGTAGTGACAGGCGAAAACAAATAAATAATAAAATTACTAAGGAACCTGTTTAAACCTTTGGAAGGGATGAAGAGGATGTGGAACTCAATCCCACCCTCATATGTATGCAAGAATAATTGGGTACAAGTCAGTGTCCCCTTAAGTTCCAAGGTTAACTGGATGCTCTCAGGCAGAAACCAAAGATACACATATGGGTGTTCACCATACAACAAACATACAGACAATATATACTAATATATACACAAATAATTACACAAAAATGAAGAGACATTTGATCACCTCTTTTTGTGGGACTCTCGAACACATTTTAGGAACCTAGTCTATATTTCTAATCGTCCTAATGTGTTTCCCATACTAATAATTTGGGATCCAGTTATTTTGAAGCCATCCGTTGGAGCACTTTGTACTCCTGGTTTATAGTTCATAGCTTCTGAGTCCTTATTGTCTCAGGTGGTGTCAAAAAGAGGGGGATATGTCCTTACAATTTGCCTCCTCCCTTTCCCCACCCCTCCGGTTCTTGATGGCAAGAAATTGTTGCAGTTTTTGGTGTCCCCTGGATGACAACAGCATTGCAGGACATGTGAGTTGTGTGTCAAGTGATGTGATTGGGGTGGGCTGTAGATCTTCTCCATCCTTTATGGCCTGCAGAAGGAAAACTGCTTTGGGGTCTAGAAAGCACAAATAAGTAAGTGAGGGAGTAAAATCTAGGGAACTTTACAAATGTGTGTGAAGAGGAGGATATCTTTAATTTTTTCTTCTTGGCAAGCTGCCAACAATATGAAACTTAAAAATTTAGAGAATGTGGGAGCGGAAAGGAGGAGAAGAAGAGAGAAAGGACAGACAAAATGGAGATCCACAGGGCATGAGTCAGCTTCTTGATTGACATCAACAGAGGAAGCAGGAAGAGGAAACAAAGAGAACTGAGCTGGAATTGAACAGGAGAGGGCTGAGATTGCCAGGAAAGGGGAGTAACTGCATCGAGAGCCATCTGGTGGAGATAAGCGAAACTGCACTTTACAAGATCTCTCTCTGCCTACTTTAACCTTCAGAACTCCTCTATCTTACATTAATAAATCTTTCATGAATTGATTTTGTGCACAGACAAGTAATATTAATTTGTGACAGAGTTAATTGTGGGTAATATATTGAATATAATTGAAGCTCACAAATTAAAAATTTGGTACTAGGGTTAAAAACTGAAGCAAAGAAAGCAGGAAGAAGGTAAAGGAAAACAAGAAGGGAACAGAATAGGAATTGGAGGTTTTGGAAAAAATAAGGAAATTATAGTAACAGAAATGAGAAAGGTGGGGCATGATAAAAATTAGTATGAAATATTAAAAAAACAATTACTCTCAGGGAATAACCAATCAAAGGAAAATTCTAGATAATACAATAAAGACAAAAACAAGGTATAAAAATAAGTTATTGGAAAGCTTGAACATATGTGGCAAAGATAAAAAGAATCAATAAGGAACTCAAAACGACTACAAAAAAAAATAAAAATTACAAGCCACAATAGGACTGACATCTGCCTCTGGAACACAAGTTAGAAGAAAATCAATAGCAGAGGTAGACCCAAATGCTGACATTAAAGAATTGATATTAGGAATGAGAAAAGACTTAAGCGACAACATTAAAGCTCTGGATGAAAAATTAGACGCAATGGGGAAGAAAATAGAACAAAACTCCAAACTACTAATAGATCTCTCAGGTCAAATTAAAGACCTGACTGTTAAAAGTAAAGAGTTGGACAAATCTGTGCAGGAGGAGCAGGTCAATTCAGTGTCCAGGACAGCTGTTTACCAGCACCATCTGGTACGCAGGCTGAGACCCTCTCTGCCCACCAGAGTGGTGCATGCTCTGGTTATTTCTCGCTTTGACTACTGCAATGCACTCTATGTGGGGCTAACTTTGAAGGTGACCTGGAAACTACAACTAATCCAGAATGCGGCAGCTAGACTGGTGACTGGGAGCGGCCGCCGAGACCACATAACACCGGTCTTGAAAACCTATATTGGCTCCCAGTATGTTTCTGAGCACAATTCAAAGTGTTAGTGCTGACCTTTAAAGCCCTAAACGGCCTTGGTCCAGTATACCTGAAGGAGTGTCTCCACCTCCATCGTTCTGTCCAGACACTGGGGTCCAACGCCGAGGGCCTTCTGGTGGTTCCCTCAGTGCGAGAAGCCAAGTTACAGGGAACCAGGCAGAGGGCCTTCTCAGTAGTGGCACCCGCCCTGTGGAATGCCCTCCCACCAGATGTCAAAGAGAACAACAACTACCAGACTTTTAGAAGACCTCTGAAGGCAGCCCTGTTTATGGAAGCTTTTAATGTTTGATAGACTACTGTATTTTAATATTTTGTTGGAAGCTGCCCAGAGTGGCTGGGGAAACCCAGCCAGATGGGTGGGGTATAAATAAATTAATAATAATAATAATAATAATAATAATAATAATAATAATAATAATATATAATTCCCTGAGGGGATATCATTCACATTTAAGGAGAGAAGAAAGCAATTTAGGTCCGTGGAGGAGGCGAATAAGTTCTGGAGGAAGTACTGGAAGGCGCTGGGAGGGGAAAGTGTGCAGGAAATAGAGAAATAAAAAGAAGATCCTAGAAGGGATTAGGAAGAAATAGAAAGGAGAAATATAGAAGTAGAATAGAAAGAGATTTTTTTATTGGCGTATTTACATTGTTGTGTATATGAAGAGTTTATAGAAAAAAATAATTATGGATTTAAAACATTTCATGGAATGTAAATGGTTTGAATAATAAGTCAAAAAGAAATAGAATAGAGTACATACTAAGGGAAAAGAAGAAGAAGAAGAGTTTGGATTTGATATCCCACTTTATCACTACCCTAAGGAGTCTCAAGGCAGCTAACATTCTCCTTTACCTTCCTCCCCCACAACAAACACTCTGTGAGGTGAGTGAGGCTGAGAGACTTCAAAGAAAAAGAAATGGAACACTACCTGTTTAGAAGAAACTCATGTTGCCAGGAAACATAAAAGGGTTCTGATCAATAAAAAATTAGGTACAAACTTTATCTCGTCAGACATATCCAAAAAAAGAGGAATGGTAATCTATGCCGATCCAAAATTAGATCCGAAAGAAATCAATATGAAAGAAAGGCAGAATTTTATAAAATATTGAAGGAAAGAATGCTGAACTATAGCAATGAAAAGATAGTACTATTAGGCGACTTTAATGGGGTAACCTCATTAGAATTAAATAGAACAGTTAGAGAGAAAGAATCAAAAGAAATAAGACTACCACTGACCTTCTTTCAACTGGTGGAGAACCTTAACTTACAGGATGTCTGGAGATTTAAACACCCAAATGAGAAAGAATTCATGCACTTCTCAGATACAAAACAATCATCAGGGAGAATAGATGCAGTATGGATGTCAAGTAATTTAATATTGAAAACAAAAAAATAGAAATACAACCAAGACTAATCTTGTACCATAATTTTCAGGAACTTGCCTTCTCCAAGTGCCAGCATGCATTCTCCAAGTGCCAGCGAAACCTCAGAGGGAGAAGGGGGGCAGGCTTTCTTTCCACAGGGAGAGTGATGATAGCCCCTCTCGCTCAGGAATGCTAGCTGCAGATTCCCGAGATAACACAAGGCAGACAAAGTCTGAGTCGGCTCAAGAGGAGGAAGAAGGGGAGAGGGAAGCCCTCCCAGAATCCCCTCTCAGCCGACGCATGAGCAGACTCCAGGATTGACGCCAGCCCCGCAGGAGGTGGGGTCAGGGTTGGAAGATATCCTGTTGGAGATGGAGGGGCCAGCCACTGGGTCTATCTGACTCTTCTGGGGAGGATTGACCGTGGGGACTCGGACTGAGCTACTGTGTAATTACCCAATAAATCCAAAACAAAAAAAATTCCTTCCAGTAGCACCTTAAAGACCAACTAAGTTAGTTCTTGGTATGAGCTTTCGTGTGCATGCACACTTCTTCAGATAGTGTTGGTCTTTAAGGTGCTAAAGTTGGTCTTTAAGGTGCTACTGGAAGGAATTTTTTTTGTTTTGACCATGGCAGACCAACACGGCTACCTATCTGTAACCAATAAATCCAAGAAGCTATAAACCTGCCGGCTTGCTGTGTATTGGTGTGAGAGAGACATCATAAATCCTAATCCAGTTACCTTAGAATTGAGAAACAACAGAACAAGATGGAGATGGAGAATGAAGGAAGACATTTTGAATGATGAAAAAGTATTTTAAAAAGCACAAGAGACCTTAAAAGATTTTTCTGAAATAAACACAAATCAGGAAACCTTCATCAAGGTGATCTGGGATGCCAGCAAGGCTTTTATGCGAGGCTTCTGTATTCAACAAAATGCCATTCAGAAGAAAATTAGAGAAAATAAAATGGAACAAATTAGGAAAGAGGTAAGTATAAATGAAAAAGAACTATCAAAAACCCCAAAGAAGAAGACTGCAAAGCAAAATATTAAAATGTTGCAAACCCAATTTTCCACATTCTTAAATTATGAAATCGAAAATAAAATAAAATGGTTAAAACAAAAGAGTTTTCAATTTGCTAATAAACTGGGTAGAATGCTGGCTTGGCAACTAAAGAAGAAACAAAAAGAAAAGATAATAGAAAAACTTATAGAAGGGGGGAAAACAATTGACGAATCCGAGGAAAAAAATAAAAGTTTTACAAAATACTTTAAAGAGCTCTACCAATCAGGAAAGGAAGACAATGAGAAAATAGAAAGATATCGAAATCAAAGTAAATTCTCAAAAAACACAAATGATAAAATTGAACATTTAAATTCACCTATAACAATGATGGAGATTCATCAAGCAATAGCAAAGGCGAAGTTAGGAAAATCTCCAGGACTGGATGGACTGTCAGCAATCTACTATAAGGGAACAGACTTAACATCAGTCAAAAATTACAGATCAGTATCACTCCTGAACAATGATTACAAACTATTTGCAGATGTGATGGCAAATAGATTTAAAAAATATTGACTTTATCAATGAAGACCAAGCAGGGTTTTTACCAGGAAGACAGATGAGTAACAACATGAGAATAGTGATCAATATTATAGAATATTTAGAGATGAGACCAGATAAGCAAGCGGCTTTGATGTTCATAGATGCCGAAAAAGTGCTTGATAATGTTTCATGGTAATTTATGGAAAGAACTATAGAAGCAATGGGAGCAGGGGAAATATTTGGAAGGGGAATAAAAGCAATCTATAAGAACAAAGAAGACAGGAGTGCCTGGCGTGCTCTGGTCCATGGGGTCACGAAGAGTCAGACACGACTAAACGACTAAACAACAACAATAAGAACAAAAAAGCCAAATTAATCATAAATAATGAGTTAGAAATCCCCCATCTCTTCCTGATTCATGAGTAGTGACAGATGCAATTTTAGGACACCCTGCGAGGTGGGGTGGTCTCTGGCTCACAAGCAGCTCTGTCTTTGCAGAGGAAGTAAAGATTTTTTTTTTTTTATGAAAAAGATGCCATTCACCAGGAAAAGCAAAAGCCCAAGTGCATCCCTGCTCATTTCCCTGGGACCGGGTGTCCTTGTTGGGTCTCCTTAAACATGCATAAATCTGTGTTGAGTACAGTTGTGAGTGTCTAATGATGGCTCCAGAACAGGGACTACCAAGCTTTCCCAAAAGGAGATGCTTCAGTTGTTGCTGGCTTCAGGTTTCTTGCTCTTCTTATGCAACACTAGTTAAAGGCAAGTGACTGAAGGAAGCCAAGTAGGACACTCAAAATAAATAATAATAATAATAATAATAATAATAATAATAATAATAATAATAATAATAATAATAATAATAATAATTATTATTATTATTATTATTATTATTATTTATTTGTACCCCGCCCATCTGGCTGGGTTTCCCCAGGCACTCTGGGCGGCTTCCAACAAAGATTTAAAATACATCAAAGTGTCACACATTAAAAACTTCCCTGAATAGGGCTGCCTTCAGATGTCTTCTAAATGTTAGGTAGTTGTTTATCTCTTTGACATTTGATGGGAGGGCGTTCCACAGGGCGGGAGCCACTACCGAGAAGGCCTTCTGCCTGGTTCCCTGTAACTTGGCTTCTTGCAGTGAGGGAAAAGCAAAAGCAAGGGACTTACTCTGCTTTCACAGAAGCTGAAGAAGATAAACACTTTTTACTACCTGCTATTCACTTATTGGTGTGCACAGGTTGGGGCAATCAAAGAGATGGGGGCAGGGGGTACCTGGCTTTGCTGCAATCAAAAAAAAATGGAGCTACATTCTGTGAAGCAGTTAAGAGCCTGCCAAGTTCCAATCTAACATGCAAGATTGTCTCTTGAATAGTTGTTTTTTAAAAATGGATTTTAATGAATTTTATCAGGTTTTGTTTGTGTGTGTATAGGAATTATAGGAACAGCATTCCTGACAGATTTTCACAGGAAATAATTTTCCCTTTCAAATGGGATACGTGAACCTCTAAGAGAATTCAGACCCACATAAGTAAAATGTTTAATAACTTGCCAATTGTGTCCAAATTAACAAAAAAATTGTCCTTTCGTTTCTTCCACAGCCAAACTAAGTGAAGGAAATTAAACAGACTGAGAAGAAAATAACAGTAGTAATTATATGGAAAAGTGATAATAATATTGAAATTTTTTTTAAAAAAACATTCAAGATTTTGTATTGTTTACAGCTTCCCAAGAAGAAATTTCTAGCATATTCTCCTCTTTCTTGGCTATTTATAATCATACTCCTTCCCTTATCTAACTGACTGTGTCTTCAGACTGAGGGAACGAGACGAAATGAGAGCTGAGGATGCAGGTGGACTGTGCGGGAAAAAGCTGCTTCTAGGATCCCCGCAGAGCCCTTTTATTAGCAATATGCAAAACATTCAGAGACATAAAGAACTTCGTGCTTCAGTACTTTTCCATCATGAACTGTCTACATGACCCAGGTATTACCTTGTTTATTCAGACAAAGCCACCCGTTCCACCACGTCATGTTCCTATCAAAGGGGATTTTTAGCCATGCTTCTTCCAAGGATTCAAAGGTTAGAGATAGAGCAATGCTCTTGCCAAGGAGGCAAAAGAGTCAGGTATAGAGTGTGGCGTACTGGACAAGCTGTGGCATGTCCGTATCAGACGAGCTGTGCCTGAGGTGGAACGGAAATATCCTAACAGTATCCCAACAACAGGTTTCGGGCCCAGATTCACGGCACTTACAGGAGAGTAAGACTGCGAAAGAGACTGGAAAGGTATGTGGGGGAAAAGCGAAAGTGAGGCTTTTCGTTGCCGCGGCAAGAGACTTTGATGTCCGACTGGCTTAATTGGCCTGGGAGTCTAGCCAAACAGAGGCTTCGTGATTAATGAGCTGCCGAGATAATAAGTCTCTGAAGGGTATAAGACTCACGGCTCAAGTGAAGAGCTGGAATGGAGTTTTTCCAAGCTTCTGAAGCTGCTGAGTGCCCAAAGCTAAATCGACACAATTACAAAACCTGGGCTGTGTGGTGTGAGAGTTTACTATGGCAGTTTGGAGTGTGGCATACTGTGTGTGAGGCTGGCTGGCAATGCTACAGCTCATCTGCCGGTCATCCCAGCCCAGAGTTTGACTGCATCGGAGGTCCTGGCTGTTTCCCAGAATGAGAGTGTATGCAGGGATGCTGAGGGCACCGGTTGCAAGCTGCAGGGGGAGCTGACTGTGATGTCATCCCAGGCAGCATTCCAGCCTCCAGGGGGAGCCAAGGAGTCGGCAGCTGAGAGCTCTGTTTCTCATGGGAGCCAAGGTCATCCTCACAGATACCGGAAGGCCAGAAGTAAACAGAGACAGATGCCTGCAGATGGCCAGAAGCAGAGGGAGGGTGAAGAGCCCACACCAGTGGAAAACAAGGCTTTGTTTGCTGGCACAGCTTCACCAAAGGCTAAAGGCAAGTCTGATGGCCAGGAGCAGGGGGGCAAGCAGCAAAAGCCCACGCCGGTGAAAAACAAGGTTTTGCTTGCTGCAAAAGCTGCTCCAAAGGCCAAGGCCAGATTTATTGTGGATTCAGGATGCACCCGCCATCTCGCAAAAGATAAGCATCTTTTTATCTCCTTCAAGCCTCAAGATGGAGAGATCCACCTGGCCGATGGAAAGACGTTGTGAATTGCAGGAGAAGGGACTGTGAAACTGGCAAGTCTGCACACTACCATCAAAGATGTACTTTATGTTCCAGGTGCTGCAGACAATTTGCTCAGTGTCCCACAGCTGACTGGGCGTGGCTTTGAGATTTCCTTCAAGAGGAGCGTCTGTGTCATCAGAAAAGGCAAAGAGGACATTTTGCATGCAAAGTTTATAGATGGCTTGTTCTGTATAACTTATGATGACAATAGTGCTGTTGCTATGTCTAATGTTGATTCTTGTTGTGTTGCAGAAACTAACAAAGTGATGATGCACACAGAAGATTTTGTCACCTGTCTTGGCAGGCACTGGCCAAGATGCCTGAGTTGGTTGAGGGTTTGAACATCAAACCCTGTAAGTTTCACATGAAATGTGTATCTTGTGCCGAGAACAAGGTGAAGGTTGCTCCAAAAGGCAAGGAGTCTAGCAGGCAGGCTTCCAAACCCTAGCAGCTAGTCCACGCAGACCTGGTTGGTCCACTTGCGCCCTCTTTGGGTGGAGCAAGGTACTTCATGGTTCTAATTGATTCTTTTTCCAGGTACATTCATGTGTTTATGCTCGAGCAGAAATCACAAGCATTTCCTAGGTTCAAGGCATTCTGTGCTTGGTTGGAGAATGTTCACAGTAAACGTATCGGCTGTCTCTTTACTGATCGGGGCGGGGAATTCACTTCTCAGCAGTTTGAAGCTTTCCTGACTGAGAAGGGAATGCAGCATGACTTGTCAACACCTAGATCACCATGGATGAATGGGCTTGCGGAGCGAGCAAATCAAACTTTACTTCAAGGCCTGAAAACCTTGTTGCATGATGCCAATCTCCCTGAGAAGTTTTGGGGGGAGGCTCTGTCGAATTTTGTTTACACTTTTAATCGCAGATTGTCATCACCTATTGGTTGTACTCCCTATGAGAAGATGTTTGATAAGAAACCTTGCGTCAAGCACATGAGAATCTTTGGTTCTGACATGAAGCGTGAGGCACATGATTTGTTCATGGGGTACGAAAAAGGTGCATACAGGGTATGTGTCAGGGGTTCAGGGAGAGAGGCACAGATGAGGGAGGAGACTGAGAGCGAGGGGGAAGAATCCCGGAACGAGGAGGAGGAGGATGACAATGACTTGAGGGTTTCCATGAGTCTTTCAAGTGAATCGGAGGATTCCCAAAAGGGGGCGCCCCTGGTCAGGCCAAGGGGAGCCACAGGGGGGACTCGTCAGGAGCAGGGGAGCAGCAGGGAAACCCCGAGTGGGAGTTGGAGATCGGGGCCGGCTTCCCCGCCGGAACGGAGTGAAGAGGGTGGAGTTCCCAGTGTGACAGACGAAGCAGAGCAGGAAGCAGAGAGGGGAAGGAGATCGGGGCAAGACGTCCTGCCGGAAGGGGCGGAGAGTAGCACAGAGAGTAGTGTAGCTGTCAAGAGGAAGGTCAGAGGTAGCGAACGCGCGCCAAGTTCAAATGTGGAGGCGCGCGGAAATGCGGAGAGCCCGGAGGAGGAGCCTGGTCCCAAAGCACGGAGGAGGGGGGAGCAGGCGTCTGGGGACTCAGCGTCAGGGGAAAGCAGGAGGGAAGGAACCCAGGGGGGCAGAAAGACCCTGCGGAAAAGGAAGGACAGGAAGAGGTGGACCAGCAGAAGCCTCTTAAACTGGTGTGGAGGCGGGACTGATTCAGAGGGGACTTCAGCGGTCTAAGCGTAACAGACGTGGGGCTGCGCGCCTCGGCTGTGGAACAAACAATGTACTTCAATAAAGACTTTTGTAAATAAAGTGGACTTGGCGTTGGTCTCTTGTGAGCTGGGACCTGAGGCGGCCCTGACAGTAAGTCCCCTCTCAAAAAGAACGCAAAATTTTTTTTGCAAAGCTCACGAAGTGTGGCAGCCATGAGTGCGGAGGAGCAGTTGACAGCACTACGGAACGCAGTCACCGAGCTCTCCACTGCCGTAATAGGCTCTCAGAAGAAGAGTGATGATGCAGAGAAGCGATGCCAGGATCTGCAAGCCAGGTGGGAGCGTGCATGCAGAGAGGGGTTCCCAGGGTCCAGATCAGAGGGAATTGGACTTGGAAGGCGGGGGGGCAGTTTGGTCGCCCACTTCGATGGGAACCTGAAGCACTACCCCAGTTTCAGAGCAGACGTCCTATATGCACTGCATTTGCTTCGCAATGACTTTAAAGATGAGGAGGAGAAAGTGGGTTTTATTGTGTCTCATTTGCATGGAGACGCCAGAGCGTGGCTGCGCAATTTGTGGCGTGAAGATGGTCCTGTCCGCCGCGATTCTGATGAATTTATCAAAGCTATGGACGCTTGTTTCCAGTCCACCGTGGATGTTGATGTTGCGCGCCGAGAGATGCACGGACTCAGACAAGGCAAAGCCACTGTGCGTCAGTACCATTCGCGCTTTTTTGCATTGCTGACTGTATTGGGCTGGGAGAAAGACTCCAAACCAGTGAGAGATTTGTTCTGGGAGGGACTCCACGGCTCCATAAAAGATGAATTGGCCAGGGGTGACAGACCTCAAACCCTAGCAGAAGTAGTACAGAGGGCTCTTGCGATTGGAATACGACACGAAGAACGTCCTTGGCACAGTGAGGAGGGTCGCCAGGTGCGTGCGCCAGCCAGGGCACCTCCTTTTATCCCCAGGGAGTTCGGCCAGGCGCATCCTTCGCCTCTAATGCGGCAGGGGGAGGAACCAATGGAGCTTGGCGGTGCTAGAGCTCAGACAGCAGCCAGAGCCCCAACGTCCGGTGCAGTCAAGGCGAAGCCTCCTAGAGGGAACAGGAAATGTTACATCTGTGACAGTGCACAGCACATGGCTAAAGAGTGTCCCCAGAGGCTCCAGAAACACACTGCAGCTTTAGCAACGGTCGCAGCAGACGTACTTCACGAAGAGCAGTTTCAGGGAAACGACAGTGCCTGGCTGGAGACAGCGATGCTGGGGCTCAGCCAGGCGAGTCTGTAGAGCAGTCCCCAGCGATTTTGCAGCACACAGACCCCTTACCGCCCAAGCCAGCGGTGCAGCTCACTGCAACACTCCAGTTGCCGAATGGAACCACCCTGGAAGTCCCCATTACAATCGACTCTGGGAGCAACGCGGACTTTGTGGGGGTGCAGTTCGTCAAGCAGCATCGCATAGCGCTTCTGCCAGCTACGACGCCCCTGAACGTAGTCACGGTCGATGGCAGAAAATTGCTAGGAGGGCAAGTTGTGCAACAGACGCCTCCCATGGTGATGCAGATTGGAAATCATCGAGAAGTCATTAGCTTCAACGTCACCCGCCTATCAGACACGCCTATAGTGTTAGGCATGAGCTGGCTAGAGAGACACAGTCCAGCAGTGGCGTGGTACCAGCGACAGCTCACCTTTTGCTCATCGTACTGTGCTCAACATTGCATCCAGTCCAGCCAAGGGGAGGAAGCTGGGCAGCAACTGCAACTAGGCATGGTGCAGGCAGTCCCCCGCAAGTACGAGGGATTTTTGGAGGTTTTCTGCGAGAAGGAAGCTGACCAGCTGCCACCCCACAGGCCTTACGACTGTGCGATTGACCTGTTGCCGGGGGCGAAGCTGCCGACTGCAAAGCTGTATTCCATGTCTGAAGATGAGATGCAAGAACTCAGGGAGTTCATAGAGCACAATTTGAAGCGCGGATTCATTCGGGAATCCAAAGCGGTGGGAGGCAGTCCTGTGTTTTTTGTGAAGAAGAAGGACACGCCCCAGAAGAGACTCATTGTGGACTATCGAGCCATAAACTCGATGACAAAGCCCAAGGCCTTTCCCATGCCCAAGATTGACGACCTCCTAGCGACCGTGCGGAAGGGGAGGATCTTCACCAAGTTGGATCTGCGCGGAGCGTACAATCTCATACGCATGCGTGAGGGCGATGAGTGGAAGACGGCCATGTTCACGCCTCTGGGCACGTATGAATACAGAGTTATGCCTTTTGGTCTCCAAAATGGATCCCACTGCTTCCAAGCCTTTATGCATCACGTGCTAGCGGGACTCCTCTGCAAGAAGTGTGTGTGCTTCCTCGACGACATCCTGATCTTCTCAGAATCGCCGGAGGCTCACGAGAGAGACGTAAAGGAGGTCCTGCAGAGACTAAGGGAACACAGACTCTACGCCAAGTTGGAGAAGTGCCAGTTCGATGTGACGGAGGTGGATTTCCTGGGCTACAAGCTGTCCGACAAGGGACTGGCCATGGACAGCGTCAAGGTCCGCGCGGTGTTGGACTGGAAGAGCCCGCGCAATCGGAAGGAGGTACAGAGGTTCGTCGGTTTCGCCAACTTTTACTGCAAGTTCATCAGAGGTTTCGCGAAGGAGACAGCAGCAATCACGGACACTCTCAGTTCCAAGAAGAAGAAGTTCACTTGGACGGACCAGGCGGAGCGCTCTTTTCAGAAGCTTAAAAGCCTCTTCGCCTCCGAGGAACAGCTGCTGCACGTGAATCCCGGCAGGCCCATGCGGGTCGAGACTGACGCATCAGACAGAGCGGTAGGGGCCGTCCTTTTGCAGGAAGATCCGCAAGGGCACTGGAGGCCCTGTGCTTTCTACTCCCGGAAGCTCAGCAAGGCGGAACAAAACTACACCATCTGGGACAGGGAGTTGTTGGCCATTCACGCGGCTTTCAAAGCGTGGCGGCACTTCCTCATAGGAGCCAAGCACACCGTGCAGGTCCGCACGGACCACAAGAACTTAGAGTATTGGCGCACGGCGAAGCTCCAGAGCCAGAGGCACATGCGCTGGGCGGAATTCTTCGCGGATTTCGACTTCCGAATAGAGTACATCCCGGGGGACTCCAATGTCATAGCCGATGCGCTCTCAAGGAAACCGCAATATCTCGAGGAAGCGGCAACAGTAGCAGCCAAGCACATTTTCGCACCGCAGGCGTGGGCGTGCGCTTCAGTCGCCGTCGACCTGGACGCGGTGCGACGCGCGCTGCAGACGGATCACTTTGCACAATCCAAGATGGAAGAGCTGCGCAGAGGTACAACGAGAGACGACGAGTTCCAGGTACGCGACGGGCTGTTAACTCGCAAAGGTGCCCTCTACGTGCCAGGGGACGATCTCCGCGCAAAGGTTCTGCACCAGTTGCACGACGCACCCAGCGCGGGCCATTTCGGCAAGGAGAAGACAGCGGAACTGGTAGCCAGGGACTTTTGGTGGCCCCAAATGCGAGGAGAGGTTGCGGATTACGTCGCCAGATGTGACACCTGTCAGAGGTCCAAGCCAGTGCACCAGAAGCCAGCCGGACTACTGGAACCGCTGGAGACGCCACTGCAACCGTGGGAGCGGGTAGCGCTGGACTTTGTTACTGATCTGCCCAGCTCCCGAGGCAAGACGGCGGTACTGGTGGTGGTGGGCCTGTTCACCAAGATGGCGCACTTCATTCCTTGCGCGAAGGTGGCGACAGCGGAACAGACCGCCAAACTCTTCATCGACCACGTGTTCAGAGTGCATGGGCTGCCACGGTCCATTCTGTCCGACAGGGGGCGCCAGTTTGTCTCCAGTTTCTGGCAGAAGCTCCTAGGTATCCTGCACGTCAAGATCAACCTATCGTCGGCGAGACATCCACAGACCAACGGCCAAGCAGAGAGGGTCAACGCTATCATGCAGCAGTACCTGAGATGTTACGCCAATCAGCGACCCGCAGCTTGGGTGGATTACCTGCCGATGGCTGAGTTTGCCTACAACAACACGAAGCACGCGTCGACGGGGGTGACGCCGTTCTTCGCTAACAATGGACGACATCCCAGAACCTTCCCGGGGTTCGTAACGACGGGGGAGGGGGCGCCGCAGGGGGCCGACCATTTCGCAGCAGAACTGCAAGAGGTGCACGAGGAGCTGCGGAGACATTTGGAACTAGCTAAACAAGCCTATAAGGTGCAGGCGGACAAACACAGGAGGGCGGGAGAAGACATCCAGGTGGGGGACTGGGTATGGTTAGCGGCCCAAGCGGTGCCGGCCAAGTCGTTAGCTAAGAAGAAGCTAGGACACAGGCAGCTAGGGCCATACCAAGTTGAGGCCAGGATCAATCCCGTAGCGTTTCGACTGGCCCTCCCCGAAGGTTCCAGAATGCACCCAGTCTTTCATAGGTCGGTGCTCACCCCCTACAAGGCCCCACACAGATTTCAGGAGTCAGGGACGGCACCAGAACCACGCAGAGAGTCACCCGAGAGGGGGAGGTCACCTAGGGCCGAACCACTCAACGAGGTCACAGAGATTCTGGACTCGAGATGGGGGGAAGAGGGAGTAGAATATTTTCTCGCCAGAGAGGGTACCCCAGCCAGCGCCAACAGTTGGGTGCCGGACTACGCTTTGGACGAGCCTCTTCTCAAGGACGAGTTCCATGCTCTTTTCCCACACAGGCCCATGCCAGCCGAGTACTTTGACGACTGGCTTTTTACGCCCACACTTTCAGCCAGCACTTTCTGGGGGTTTTCTTCCACGGAGGAGGGAACGCCAGAATCGAGCCCTCCCAGGGGATCGTGCTCGGGGATGGAGACGGAACCCTCTTATTGGTGGGACGAGCAACCAGAGGAGGACTGGCGCAGGAGGTGGAGGGAGGGGCCTTGGCCAACAGCACCGGACGAAGTAACAATGGGAGAGGAGACCGAGAACACTTTGGGAGACGAACCCGAGTTCGAGCACACATACACTGAGCTGGAAGCAGAGGAAATCGAAGTAGACGAACTGTATCCAGCATCTACCCCCGCAGAGACGCGGCTCCCAATACCTGCGCCCGACGGGCGGGAGGGGGGAAGGGGGGGCTTCGAGGGGGGGTGGATGTCAGGGGTTCAGGGAGAGAGGCACAGATGAGGGAGGAGACTGAGAGCGAGGGGGAAGAATCCCGGAACGAGGAGGAGGAGGATGACAATGACTTGAGGGTTTCCATGAGTCTTTCAAGTGAATCGGAGGATTCCTGGTCAGGCCAAGGGGAGCCACAGGGGGGACTCGTCAGGAGCAGGGGAGCAGCAGGGAAACCCCGAGTGGGAGTTGGAGATCGGGGCCGGCTTCCCCGCCGGAACGGAGTGAAGAGGGTGGAGTTCCCAGTGTGACAGACGAAGCAGAGCAGGAAGCAGAGAGGGGAAGGAGATCAGGGCAAGACGTCCTGCCGGAAGGGGCGGAGAGTAGCACAGAGAGTAGTGTAGCTGTCAAGAGGAAGGTCAGAGGTAGCGAACGCGTGCCAAGTTCAAATGTGGAGGCGCGCGGAAATGCGGAGGGCCCGGAGGAGGAGCCTGGTCCCAAAGCACGGAGGAGGGGGGAGCAGGCGTCTGGGGACTCAGCGTCAGGGGAAAGCAGGAGGGAAGGAACCCAGGGGGGCAGAAAGACCCTGCGGAAAAGGAAGGACAGGAAGAGGTGGACCAGCAGAAGCCTCTTAAACTGGTGTGGAGGCGGGACTGATTCAGAGGGGACTTCAGCGGTCTAAGCGTAACAGACGTGGGGCTGCGCGCCTCGGCTGTGGAACAATCAATGTACTTCAATAAAGACTTTTGTAAATAAAGTGGACTTGGCGTTGGTCTCTTGTGAGCTGGGACCTGAGGCGGCCCTGACAGTATGGATGACTGACTCTTAAGTCCATTAAGTTGACAAAGAGTGTTGAGTACAATCCTAAGTGGGGGGAAACTGTGGGAATTTTCCAGAGTTACCCAGAGGAAGATGAAGGTGATGTGAAAAAAACAGATGATGCTGAGGAAGCTGAGGATGATGATGATGATGATCAGAGTTCGGATTCCAGCTCAGTGGGCGGTGCTGCTGCTGATGTCAGCGACAGTGATGACACAGCAGACTACAAGAGCGCAAAGGCCTCAGTCAGACCATCTGATGCGTCTGACAATGAACTGGAAGAACCACTGTTCACCATTGGTCACTTTTCTCCTAAGAAAGAGGAGATGAGTCCAGAAGACTTGCGTCTAGTACGCAGATCTGAGAGAGCCACGAAGGGCAAACCTCCAAAGAGATTTGCTGATGAGTTTGCTAAGACGGCAACTGCTGTTCTTAGTAGCTCAGAGAAGGTGTGGGAACCTTCAAGCTTCAAAGAGGTTCAGGAGTTAACCTCTAAAGATGCTGAGCCTTGGCTTAATGCCATGAAGGCTGAAGTTGATTCCTTGAATAGGAACCAAACTTGGGAACTGGTACCGGTAGTCCCAGGGATGAGACTGGTTGGCAGCAAATGGGTCTTCAAGGCCAAGACAGACCAGAATGACAAGGCTGTCAGACACAAAGCCATATTGGTTGCCAGAGGTTTTTCACAGGTACCAGGACAGGATTACCACGAGACCTACTCTCCCACCGTCAAATATGAGAGCATTCGGCTGATGCTCAAGATTGCTGCGGAGGAGAAACTGCATGTTTCCCATCATGACATTAATACAGCTTTTTTGTACGGGGTTTTGGGGGAGGAGCTGTTTATGCTTCCACCTGATGGAATGCAGATACAGAAGGGAATGGTCTGTAAACTTCGGAAGTCCTTATATGGTCTCAAGCAGAGTGCCAGGTGTTGTAACACAAAACTCACTGAGACGTTGCTTTCTCTAGGTTTTCACCAGGGCAAAGCTGATCCATGTGTGTTTGTCAAGGAGGAGGGGCAAAACAAACTGTATTGTTTATGTTTTGTTGATGATCTTCTGATGTTTTGGAAGAATCAGGCTTTGTACCAAAGCACCCTAGCTAAGCTGAAGGAGCACTTTGACATGAAGGATCTTGGTGAGGTATCCAACTATCTTTCTCTGCAGGTGGAGAGGGACCAAGCAGGTAATTTTCTGGTACACCAAACACAGAAAATTGCTGATGTATTAACCAGGTTGAATTTGGTTGATGCAAACCCAGCAGACACACCGATGGTGACAGGTTACCAGGTAGATAGTACTGCTGAAGCGTTTTCTGACACTACGCTGTACAGATGCATTCTAGGCAAGTTGAATTTCATTGCTAGATGTTCAAGACCCGACATAGCTGTAAGCACTAACCTGCTTAGCAGACATGCTAACAATCCTACCGTTCAGGATTGGAAAGCTCTGAAGCGCATAGCCCGCTATCTGAAAGGGACTTTGCACTACAGGCTGAGGTTCACCAGTCAGAAGACTGGAGGTCTTGAAATCTTTGCAGATGCTAGTTTTGGAAGTGACACCACGGATGGTACAAGCACTTCTGGAGTATGCTACATGTACAACCACTGCCTGTTTTACTGGTTGTGCAAAAAGCAGACGACAGTTAGCCTAAGTTCCTGTGAAGCAGAACTCAATGCTCTGTCATTTTCACTCATGGATTGTGAATGGTTGATGCAACTGTTTAAGGACATCAGAGTTTCTGTGAAATGTCCTATACAAGAGTATCAAGACAAGAGATCCTGTTTGGCTTTGCTGAACTCAGAGAGTTGCAAGCAAAGAACCAAGTACTTGCAGATTAAGCTACATCGTGCAAGAGAGTGTATTCAGAAAGGACTCATTCAGGTGTCCTACATGGCAGGAAATGAAATTCCTGCTGATCTGTTTCCTAAGGTTGTTAACAGAGAACAACTTAAGGTTTACGTACAAAGGTTGTAATTGGGTTGAACCACAGGTACTACAGGTTATACAGAAAGGGGGAGGATGTTAGGATATTTCCGTTCCACCTTAAAAGGGAGCAGGCTTTGTGCGTATTTCCTGTTCACAGGATGTTTATGTTTTCTATTGCTTTCGTTTCTCTCTCTCGGTGCCTGAACGCTGAAGCAGGCGGTCATGTTTTTTCTCTGTTCTGACTAACGCAGAATAAACTTATAAATAATGCTCTCCTGCGTGCATCTTTCGCTGTGCATTATCTGCTGATAAGAGCGTGCATCAGCTCTGGAATGTGGCAAGCTATTTCTGGAGCTCGTGTCGCTAATTGCTGATACTGCGTGTCTACGGGAGATCGATGGACGTCTGGAGGCGACGTGGGGCCATGATGGACTTTGTCTCCCTGGCAGTATCCCAACACCTCGCACCATGCGAATGCCGTCCCTACATCTCCCCTTTCTGATTATTATTTGTTGTTGTTGTTGTTTAGTCATTTAGTCGTGTCCGACTCTTCGTGACTCCATGGACCAGAGCACGCCAGGCACTCCTGTCTTCCACTGCCTCCCACAGTTTGGTCAAACTCATGCTGGTAGCTTCAAAAACACTGTCCAACCATCTCGTCCTCTGTCGTCCCCTTCTCCTTGTGTCCTCAATCTTTCCCAACATCAGGGTCTTTTCCAGGGAGTCTTCTCTTCTCATGAGGTGGCCAAAGTAATGGAGCCTCAGCTTCAGGATTTACAGCTTCTGATTTACATTTCCATAATTCTCATGATAGCTCATGAGCCGTACTTCAAGACAGGCATAATCTGGATTGGAGAGGGTCATGACATGGGGATCAGGGCGAGCCTTGCAAAGTTGAAATAATGAGGGGACACATTGGATAAAACAGAAGCTACAGACAAGGGAGGAAACCATCAGAACTGCATAACCGAAGGCTTGCCTGAGTCTGGAAAGATTGGGTAGCCAACTGGTCAGCTAGTTCCAAAATCCCTCAAAGCTTACATCACGAGTGATATGTGCAGTGAGATTGGCTAAGTCACTTGAACGTTTCTCGATGGACCGGCTATTATCAGTCAGATTAAAACAGCACATATGCAATAGGATTGCGCAGCCGTGGTGAAGTTTCAAGAGGAGGCAGTCTATGGCTGCACAATTATCAATAATCGCGTCCGAAGCTTGTGTTGTTCAGCATTAAGTAAGGGAATAATAATAATAATAATAATAATAATAATAATAATAATAATATCTGGGCAGCTTCCAACAAAATATTAAAATACAGTAGTCCATCAAATATTAAAAGCTTCCCTAAACAGGGCTGCCTTCAAATGTCTTCTAAAAGTCTGGTAGTTGTTCTCTTTGACATCTGATGGGAGGGCGTTCCACAGGGCGGACGCCACTACCGAGAAGGCCTTCTGCCTGGTTCCCTGTAACTTGGCTTCTTGCAGTGAGGGAACCACCAGAAGGCCCTCGGCGCTGAACCTCAGTGTCTGGATAGAAAGATGGGGGTGGAGATGCTTCTTCAGGTATACTGGACCGAGGCCGTTTAGGGTTTTAAAGGTCAGCATCAACACTTTGAATTGTGCTCAGAAACGTACTGGGAGCCAATATAGGTCTTTCAAGACCGGTGTTATGTGGTCTCGGTGGCCGCTCCCAGTCACCAGTCTAGCTGCCGCATTCTCGCCCCCCCCCCCCAATTTTTTTATTGGCTTTCCAAATTTGTAATAAACACAAAAGAAAAACAATACAATAGACAAACAAACATAACTGTTAAAATCCCAATTTAGATAACATTGTTAAGTGACTTCCTCAGATCCCCCCTAACTGTGTTTCCATAAAACCCATTTTAGCAGTTTTCCAATATCCACTTTCAAATAAAATTAACTTATTCCATTAACATCTTTCTTTCTTTTCATAATGTTCTCAATCCATAGTGTTCTACAATCAATCTATTTTATTCCTAGGCCAATTTGGTACTTACACGTAGTTCTACTTAAATTATGTTAGAATATATAGCCAAATAGTCCTTAAATTTCTTACATTCTTCTTGTTCCTCTTCCTCCTTCTGATCGTGGATTCTTCCAGTCAGGTCAGCCAGCTCCAAAAAGTCCATCATCTTAATCTGCCATTCCTCCACAGTTGGTATTTCTTGTAGCTTCCAGTTTTTGAATAACAAAATTATTGCTGCAGTTGTGGCATACAAAAAATAATCTATCATCTTTTGGGGGCAGTTCCAAACCTATTATTCCAAGTAGAAAGGCTTCTGGTTTCTTAATAAATGTATATTTCAACATTTTTTTCAGCTCATTATATATCTTTTCCCAGAAGTCTTTCACCTTTGGACACGTCCACCACATATGGTAAAAGGTACCTTCTTTTTCTTTACATTTCCAACATAAATTATCAATCGTATGGTAGATCTTTGCTAGTTTTACAGGGGCTAAGTACCATCTATACATCATTTTAATAATATTTTCCTTCAGCATCGTACACTTAACCCCTTTCTTCCACAACCTTTCCCAACCCCTTTCTTCCACAACCTTTCCCAATCTTCAAACATTATATTGTGTCCAACATTTCTTGCCCAATATATCATGACAGATTTAACTTGTTAATCCTTTGTATGCCACTCCAACAGTAGATTGTACATTTTAGATAAGTATCTAACAACTCCATTTCCAATTTGTTTTTCCCCGATGCAAAACCATTTTTCTTATCAAGCTTGTACAATTCATTGATCTGGTAATATTGTAACCAATCTAATTTATCTTTGATTTGGTCAAATGGTCTTAATTTAAATCCTTCATTATCTTCCAACAATAAATCAGAGTATCTCAACCATTTGCTCTCCATATTTAACTTTTTCTGGGCCTTTGCTTCCATTGGCGAAAGCCATCTGGGTGTTTTCCTTTCTAATAAATCTTTATATTTTATCCAGACATTATATAGAGATTTTCTAATTACATGATGTTTAAAACTTTTATGGGCCTTTATCTTATCATACCATAAATAAGCGTGCCAGCCAAATACTTTGTCAAACCCCTCCAAATCAATAACATCAGCACTGTCTAGTTGGATCTATTCCTTAACCCAACAAAGGGCTGCGGCTTCAAAATATATATTCAAATCCGGCAGGGAAAATCCCCTTTTTTCTTTTGAGTCTGTTAATAATTTATATTTTATTCTGTGTTTTTCCCCCTGCCAGATAAATTTAGACAAAGCTTTCTGCCACTCTTCAATAATCGGTAGGGCTTGGAACAAAAAAAACATCTTTGGCAATACATTCATATTGACCACAGATATTCGGCCCATTAATGACAATTTTAAATTTGACCAACTCTCAAGATCTCTCTTGGTTTCATTCCATAATTTCACATAGTATATAAATTCAAATTTTTCACCAACAAATTTACCCCCAGATATTTAACTTTTTTCACAAAAACTAGGCCCGTTTTTTCTTGAAGAGTTTTCCTCTCTTCGTTATCCAGATTTTTCTCCAATACTTTGGTTTTGCTCTTGTTTAACTTAAATCCTGCTACCTGCCCGAACTCCTGTATCAATTCCAGTGCTTTTACTGCACTGGAGTCTGGGTCCTGAAGTGTTAACACCAAATCCTCAGCAAAGGCTTTTAATTTATATTGTTTAGATCCTACTGTTATACCTTTAACTTGATCCTCCTTCCTTAGCATACTTAACAAAACCTCCTGAACCGATATACCGTATTTTTTGCTCTATAGGACGCACCGGACAATAGGACGCACCTTGTTTTAGAGGGGGGAAAACAAGAAAAAAAATTCTCCCCCTCTCTGCCCAGCGCCCCTTCAGCGAAGCGGCAGGAGGCGCTGCGCAGAGAGGGGGAGAATTTCCCCCCTCTTGTTTCCCCCCTCTAAAACAAGGTGCCGTTTAAGGTGCGTTCAGTCGCCTTCAGGCGGCTACCTTGGAAGCCTGGAGAGCGAGAGGGGTCGACCGCTCTCGCTCTCCAGGCTTCAGGTTCCTTTCGACCTGCTCTTTGGGGCTGGCAGGGGGAAGCCCACCACCAGCCCCAAAGAGCAGGTCGGGGAGCGGGGAAAGGCGCGCAGCGGAGAGGCTCCTGCCACAGTCGCGCATCACCTCTCCAGCTGGGAGAGGGTTGCGGGGGGCTGCTTGAGGTGACGCGTGACTATGGCAGGGGCCTCTTTAGCCGCACACCACCTCTCCAGCCGGCAGAGCGCGCGCGCGGCTAAAGCAACCCCCCGCGACCCTCTCCCAGCTGGAGAGGTGACGCGCGGCTATGGCAGGAGCCTGCTTTAGCCGTGCGCGCTCTCTCCCGGCTGGAGAGGTGGTGCGCGGCTAAAGAGGCTCCTGCCATAGTCACGCGTCACCTCTCCAGCTGGGAGAGGGTCGCGGGGGGCTGCTTTAGCCGCGCGCGCGTTCTCCCGGCTGGAGAGGTGGTGCGCGGCTAAAGAGACTTCTGCCATAGTCGCACATCACCTCTCCAGCTGGGAGAGGGTTGCGGGGGGCTCTCCAGCTGGGAGAGGGTCGCGGGGTCTGCTTTAGCCGCGCGCGCGTTCTCCCGGCTGGAGAGGTGGTGCGCGGCTAAAGAGACTTCTGCCATAGTCGCGCGTCACCTCTCCAGCTGGGAGAGGGTCGCGGGGGGCTGCTTTAGCCGCGTGCGCGTTCTCCCGGCTGGAGAGGTGGTGCGCAGCTAAAGAGGCTCCTGCCATAGTCGCGTGTCACCTCTCCAGCTGGGAGAGGGTCGCGGGGGGCTGCTTTAGCCGCACGCGCGCTCTCCCGGCTGGAGAGGTGGTGCGCGGCTAAAGAGACTTCTGCCATAGTCGCGTGTCACCTCTCCAGCTGGGAGAGCGCGTTCTCCCGGCTGGAGAGGTGGTGCGCGGCTAAAGAGACTTCTGCCATAGCCACGCGCCACCTCTCCAGCAGGGAGAGGGTCGCGGGGCTATGGCTTCTTCGCTCCATAGGACGCACACACATTTCCCCTTCATTTTTGAAGGGGAAAAAGTGCGTCCTATAGAGCGAAAAATACGGTAAATAGCACAGGGGAAAGTGGGCACCCTTGTCTGGTACCCTTCTCAATTCTAATTTCCTCTGATACCACATTATTAATTATGATTTTTGCTTTTTGTTTGTGATAGATTGCATTAATACCATTTAAAAAGTCCTGTCCAACCCCAATACTTTCTAAATTTTGTATCATAAATCTCCAAGACACATTATCAAAGGCCTTCTCCACATCAATAAACATTAACATGGTTTTACAGGTTTTTTTTAACTTCCAACCTTTCCAAAATGTCGATTATATTCCTAATGTTATCTTTCATATGTCTTCCAGGCAGAAATCCTGCCTGGTCCTTGTGGATATAATCTGACAATACCTTTTTCAACTTATTGGCCAAAATGTTAGCAAAAAATTTGTAATCCACATTAAGTAATGAGATTGGTCTATAGTTTTTTACATTGGATCTATCTTGATCCTGTTTTGGTATCAGGGTTATAAAGGCTTCCTTCCAGGTTTCGGGTGCTTTGTCCCCTCTTATTATCTTGTTGCAAACTTCTACCAATGGCTGAATAAACCAATCTTTCATAGTCTTATAGTACTTTGCTGATAATCCATCTGGTCCCAGGGCTTTGCCAAGTTGCATCTGGTTTATTGTATTATCAGCCTCCTGTCATGTAATTAATCCATTTAGTAGGATCCTTTTATTTTTGGGATTTTTTTGCAGTTCATTAGTTTTAATAAATTGCTCGATTTTATCCTTATCTTCTTTGCCATTTTTATACAGTTGTTTATAATATTTCTGGAAGCATCTTCTTATCTCCGTAGGGTTCTCCACAGACTTTCCTTCTGATACAATGTTTGTGATGGTGCTTTGTTTCTGCCTCTTTTTAAGCTGCCAAGCTAGGAGTTTTCCACATTTGTTTGCAGATTCAAAATTCCTTTGTCTCATCATTCTTAATTTCCGTTCTATTTCTTGGTTTATGATCTGTGAAGACTGCGAGATCCAGAGGTATGTGGGAGAAAAGTGAGGATTTTCTGTGCTGCGGCAGATAGTCTTTGAAGTCCAAGCCAAGTAATTTAATTAGGAAGGCAGAGACAAGCAAGCTATGTCTGATTTACGACCTGCCAAAGATAAGGAGCCTTTGAAGGGAATAAGGCTCACGGCTGAAGTAAAGAGCTGAAATGGAGCTTTTACAAGCCTCAGATGGGGTTCCGTGCTCAAAGCTTAATGGCCACAACTATCAGACTTGGGCAAGGTACTGCGAGGGCCAGATGAGACAGTTTAGAGTGTGGCACACTGTTTCTGAAGCCCCTCCTGTTCCTCTGAGAGATAGATGGAGGGCCGATGATTCAAGGGCCATAGACGTGATCGTCTTGTCCGTCTCTCTGGAGGAAATTGTAACATTGGCTGGCAACACGACAGCACGTCAGATGTGGAATGCTTTGAAAGTAGCCCATCTGGCAGCACAGAGTTTGACAGCGTCGGAGGCCCTGTTTCCCAGATTGCGCGTGATCGCAGGGATGCCGAGGGCGCCAGTTGCAAGCTGCAGGGGGAGCTGACTGTGACATCATCCCAGACAGCATTCCAGCCACCAGGGGGAGCTGCAGAGTCAGCTGAGAGCTCTGTTTCCTGTGAGAATCAAGGTCATCTTCGCAGAGGCCGGAAGGCGAAAGGTAAACAGAGACAGAAGCCTGCAGATGGCCAGGAGCAGGGGGGCAAGCAGAAACCCAGGCCAGTGAAAAACAAGGCTTTGTTTGCTGGCACTGCTTCTCCAAAGGACAAAGGCAGATTTACAGTGGTACCTCGGGTTACATACGCTTCAGGTTACAGACTCTGCTAACCCAGAAATAGTGCTTCAGGTTAAGAACTTTGCTTCAGGATGAGAACAGAAATCGTGCTCCGGCGGTGCGGCAGCAGCAGGAGGCCCCATTAGCTAAAGTGGTGCTTCAGGTTAAGAACAGTTTCAGGTTAAGTACGGACCTCCGGAACGAATTAAGTACTTAACCCAAGGTACCACTGTATTGTGGATTATGGAGCCACGAGGCACATTACGAAGGATCGGCACTTGTTTGTTTCCTTCACGCCTCAAGATGGAGAGCTCCAACAGGCTGATGGAAAGACGTTGAGAATTGCAGGAGTCGGGACAGTGAAACTGGTAAGTCTGCACACAACCATCAGCGAAGTACTTTTTGTTCCAGATTCTGCAGACAATTTGCTCAGGGTCCCACAGCTGACTGGGCGAGGCTTTGAGATTTCCTTCAAGAAAAGCGTCTGTGTCATCAGGAAGGGCAAAGAGTATATTTTGCATGCAAAGTTTATAGATGGCTTGCTCTTGATAACTTATGATGACAATGCTGTTGATGTGTCTAATGTTGAATCTCGTTGTGTTGCACAAACTAACAAAGTTCTTCATGCAGGCTGTATTCACGAGGCGCACCAAAAATTTGGTCACATGTCTTTGCAGGCACTGGCCAAGATGCCTGGGTTGGTTCAGGGTTTGAGCATCAAGCCCTGTAAGTTTCACATGAAATGTGTATCTTGTGCAGAGAACAAGGTGAAGGTTGCTCCGAAAGGCAAGGTGTCTAGCAGACAGGCTTCCAAATCCTATCAGCTACTCCATGCAGACCTGGTTGGTCCACTTGCGCCCTCTATGGGTGGAGCAAGGTACTTCATGGTTTTAATTGATTCTTTTTCCAGGTACATTCATGTGTTTATGCTCCAGCAGAAGTCAGAAGTGTTTCCTAAGTTCAAGGCGTTCTGTGCTTGGTTGGAGAATGCTCACAACAAACGCATTGGCTGTTTGTTTTCTGATCGAGGCGGTGAATTTACTTCTCAGCAGTTTTTTTCAAAAAAAAATATTGGTTTTCCAACAAATTTTAAACAAACAAACAAACAAACAAACATTCAGAGACATAAAGAACTTCGTGCTTCAGTACTTTTCCATCATGAACTGTCTACATGACCCAGGTATTACCTTGTTTATTCAGACAAAGCCACCCGTTCCACCACGTCATGTTCCTATCAAAGGGGATTTTTAGCCATGCTTCTTCCAAGGATTCAAAGGTTAGAGATAGAGCAATGCTCTTGCCAAGGAGGCAAAAGAGTCAGGTATAGAGTGTGGCGTACTGGACAAGCTGTGGCATGTCCGTATCAGACGAGCTGTGCCTGAGGTGGAACGGAAATATCCTAACAGTATCCCAACAACAGGTTTCGGGCCCAGATTCACGGCACTTACAGGAGAGTAAGACTGCGAAAGAGACTGGAAAGTTATGTGGGGGAAAAGCGAAAGTGAGGCTTTTCGTTGCCGCGGCAAGAGACTTTGATGTCCGGCTGGCTTAATTGGCCTGGGAGTCGAGCCAAACAGAGGCTTCGTGATTAATGAGCTGCCGAGATAATAAGTCTCTGAAGGGTATAAGACTCACGGCTCAAGTGAAGAGCTGGAATGGAGTTTTTCCAAGCTTCTGAAGCTGCTGAGTGCCCAAAGCTAAATCGACACAATTACAAAACCTGGGCTGTGTGGTGTGAGAGTTTACTATGGCAGTTTGGAGTGTGGCATACTGTGTGTGAGGCTGGCTGGCAATGCTACAGCTCATCTGCCGGTCATCCCAGCCCAGAGTTTGACTGCATCGGAGGTCCTGGCTGTTTCCCAGAATGAGAGTGTATGCAGGGATGCTGAGGGCACCGGTTGCAAGCTGCAGGGGGAGCTGACTGTGATGTCATCCCAGGCAGCATTCCAGCCTCCAGGGGGAGCCAAGGAGTCGGCAGCTGAGAGCTCTGTTTCTCATGGGAGCCAAGGTCATCCTCACAGATACCGGAAGGCCAGAAGTAAACAGAGACAGATGCCTGCAGATGGCCAGAAGCAGAGGGAGGGTGAAGAGCCCACACCAGTGGAAAACAAGGCTTTGTTTGCTGGCACAGCTTCACCAAAGGCTAAAGGCAAGTCTGATGGCCAGGAGCAGGGGGGCAAGCAGCAAAAGCCCACGCCGGTGAAAAACAAGGTTTTGCTTGCTGCAAAAGCTGCTCCAAAGGCCAAGGCCAGATTTATTGTGGATTCAGGATGCACCCGCCATCTCGCAAAAGATAAGCATCTTTTTATCTCCTTCAAGCCTCAAGATGGAGAGATCCACCTGGCCGATGGAAAGACGTTGTGAATTGCAGGAGAAGGGACTGTGAAACTGGCAAGTCTGCACACTACCATCAAAGATGTACTTTATGTTCCAGGTGCTGCAGACAATTTGCTCAGTGTCCCACAGCTGACTGGGCGTGGCTTTGAGATTTCCTTCAAGAGGAGCGTCTGTGTCATCAGAAAAGGCAAAGAGGACATTTTGCATGCAAAGTTTATAGATGGCTTGTTCTGTATAACTTATGATGACAATAGTGCTGTTGCTATGTCTAATGTTGATTCTTGTTGTGTTGCACAAACTAACAAAGTGATGATGCACACAGAAGATTTTGTCACCTGTCTTGGCAGGCCCTGGCCAAGATGCCTGAGTTGGTTGAGGGTTTCAACATCAAACCCTGTAAGTTTCACATGAAATGTGTATCTTGTGCCGAGAACAAGGTGAAGGTTGCTCCAAAAGGCAAGGAGTCTAGCAGGCAGGCTTCCAAATCCTATCAGCTACTCCATGCAGACCTGGTTGGTCCACTTGCGCCCTCTTTGGGTGGAGCAAGGTACTTCATGGTTTTAATTGATTCTTTTTCCAGGTACATTCATGTGTTTATGCTCCAGCAGAAGTCAGAAGTGTTTCCTAAGTTCAAGGCGTTCTGTGCTTGGTTGGAGAATGCTCACAACAAACGCATTGGCTGTTTGTTTTCTGATCGAGGCGGTGAATTTACTTCTCAGCAGTTTTTTTCAAAAAAAAATATTGGTTTTCCAACAAATTTTAAACAAACAAACAAACAAACATACATACATACATACATACATACATGCATACATCCTAACCTTAATTAAACCAATTTTATTGACATTCTTAAGTGACTTCTTCGTATCCCCCTGGTTGAATTTCAGTGTATATTGTTTTAACGGTTTCCAAAACCAATATTCTCATAAAGTTAACTTAATCACTTAACATCATTCTTTCATTCCCATATGGCATTTCAACATATTAATTCATCACATTACATATTTAATTCCTAAGCCTATCTGGTATTTGCAAGCTTTTTCAATTAGTTTATCTTAACATATTTAGCTAAATAGTCTTTAAATTTCCTCCATTCTTCCTGGTGGTCCTCCTCCTTCTGGTCACGGACTCTTCCAGTCAAGTCGGGTAGCTCCGAAAAATCCATCATCTTCATCTGCCAATCTTCCACAGTTGGTATTTCTTGAGTTTTCCAATTCTTCGCTAACAAAATTCTTGCTGCAGTTGTGGCATACAAAAACAATTTAACATCTTTTTTGGGCAATTCCAAACCTGTTATCCCAAGCAGAAAGGCCTCTGGTTTCTTAATAAATGTATATTTCAACATTTTTTTCAATTCATTATAAATCTTCTCCCAGAAGTCTTTCACCTTGGGCAGGTCCACCACATGTGATAAAAAGTACCCTCTTTTTCTTTACATTTCCAACATAGATTATCACTGTTATGATAAATCTGCTAATTTTACAGGAGTCAAATACCATCTATACATCATTTTCATTATATTTTCCTTTAACACCGTACATGCAGTGAACTTGACCCTTTCCCCTCACAATCTTTCCCAGTCTTCAAACATTATGTTATGTCCCACATCTCTTGCCCAATCTATCATCACTGATTTAACTTGTTCATCCTTTGTATGCCATTCCAACAATAAATTATACATTTTAGACAATTTTTTTACTTTAGAATCCAACAGCTCCGTTTCCAACTTAGATTTTTCTGAAGCAAAACCATTTTTCTTATCCAGTTTATACAATTCATTAATCTAGTGTTAATGTAACCAATTTATCTTATCTTAATTTGATCAAATGGTTTTAATTTATAACCTTCTTTGTCCTCCAATAACAAATCTTAGTATCTCAACCACTTGATATCCATATTTAACCTTTTCTGGACCTTCATCTCCATTGGGGAGAGCCATCTGGGTGTCTTTCTTTCTAAGAGATCTTTATATTTCATCCATACATTATACAGAGATTTCCTTATTACATGGTTTTTGAAAGCATTATGGGCCTTTACTTTGTCATAACATAAATATGCGTGCCATCCAAACACATTGTCAAATCCCTCCAAATCTAGAAAATTGGTATCTTCTAGTTGTATCCATTCCTTAATCCAACAAAGCGCAGCCACTTCAAAATAGATTTTTAAGTCTGGCAGGGAAAATCCCCCTCTTTCTTTAGAATCCATAAGTAGTTTATATTTAATTCTAGGTTTCCCCCCTGCCAGATAAATCTAGATAAAGCTTTCTGCCATTCTTTAAAACATTTCACATTATCTATAATTGGGAGGGCTTGAAACAGAAATAACATCTTTGGCAGCACATTCATCTTAACCACCAAAATCCGGCCCATTAATGACAATTTTAAGTTTGACCATATCTCTAGATCTCTCTTAATTTCATTCCATAGTTTCTCATAGTTATCTTTATATAAATTCAGATTTTTCCCAGGTAGGTTCACTCCCAAATACTTAACTTTGTTCACAAAATCTAGACCCGTCTTTTCTTGTAATAATTTTCTTTCATCATTGTCCAGATTTTTCTCTAATACTTTGGGTTTTGCTCTTATTTAACTTAAATCCCGCTATCTGTCCGAATTCCTGTATCAGCTCCAGTGCTTTTACTGCACTGGAGTCTGGATCTTGTAATGTCAGTACTAAATCATCTGCAAAGGCTTTTAATTTATATTGTTTGGATCCTACTGTAATACCTTTAATTTGTTCATTTTTTTCTTATCATACTTAGCAAGACCTCAAGAACCAAAATAAACAGCAGAGGGGAAAGTGGGCACCCTTGCCTGGTTCCCTTTTCAATTCCAATTTCCTCCGATACCACATTATTTACAATAATTTTAGCTTTTTGTTCATAATAGATCGCCTTAATACCATTTAAGAAATCTTGACCAACCCCCATACTCCCTAAATTGTATAACATAAAACTCCAAGATACATTGTCAAAGGCTTTCTCTGCATCAATAAACATTAACATTGCTTTACAGTTCTTTCTTACTTCCAACTTTTCCAAAATATCCACAACATTCCTGATATTATCTTTCATATGTCTTCCAGGTAGAAATCCTGCCTGGTCCTTATTCAGACAGATCCTTCTTTAGCCTGTTAGCCAGTATATTCGCAAAAAAATTATCCACATTAAGTAGGGAGATTGGTCTGTAGTTCTTGACATTGGATCTATCTTGATCTTGTTTGGGAATCAGAGTAATATAAGCTTCCTTCAAGGTTTCAGGTGCTCTGCCCCCTCCTAGAATCAAACTGCATACTTCTACCAATGGTTGAATAAGCCAATCTTTCAATGTCTTATAATAATTTGCTGATAAACCATCTGGTCCTGGGGCCTTGCCAAGTTGCATTGCGTTTATTGTATATTCCACTTCTTGTCTTGTAATTAGACCCTTTAGTAGGATCTTTTTATCCTCTGGAACTTCTCAGCAGTTTGAGGCTTTCCTGACTGAGAAGGGAATCCAGCATGGCCTCTCAAGTCCCAGATCGCCATGGAAGAATGGACTTTGTGAGCAAGCAAACGAAACTTTGCTGCAAGGCCTAAAAACCTTGTTGCATGATGCCAATCTCCCTGAGAAGTATTGGGCTGAAGCTTTATTGTGTTTCCTTTATTCCTATAACAGGAGACTGTCATCACCTATTGGTTGTACTCCCTATGAGAAGATGTTTGGTAAGAAACCTTATGTCAAGCACATGAGAATCTTTGATTCTGACATGTGGGTCCACACACCACAGAGCAGCAAGCTTGGGAAGCGTGGGGCACATGGTTTATTCATGGGGTATGAAAAAGATGCATACAGGGTATTCATGACTGACTCCATTAGGTTCACAAAGAGTGTTGAATAGAATCAGGAAGAAGAGGAAGCTGAGGATGATGATCAGAGTTCGGATTCCAGCTCAGTGGGCAGCGCTGCTGCTGTTGTCAGCGACAGTGATGACACGGCAGACTACAAGAGCGCAAAGGCCTCATTCAGACCATCTGATGCGTCTGACACTGAACTGGAAGAACCACTGTTCACCATTGGCCAGTTTTCTCCTAAGAAGGAGGAGATGAGTCCAGAAGACTTGCGTCTAGTACGCAGATCTGAAAAGGCCACAAAAGGCAAACCTCCAAAGAGATTTGCTGATGAGTTTGCTAAGACAGCAACTGCTGTTCTTAGTAGCTCAGAGAAGGTGTGGGAACCTTCAAGCTTCAAAAAGTTTCAGGAGTTGACTTCTAAAGATGCTGAGCCATGGCTTAATGCCATGAAGGCTGAAGTTGATTCCTTGGATAGGAACCAAACCTGGGAGCTAGTCCCAGTAGTCCCAGGAATGAGACTGGTTGGCAGCAAATGGGTCTTCAAGGCCAAGACAGATGAGACTGGCAAGGTTGTCAGGCACAAAGCCAGATTGGTCGCCAGAGGTTTTTCACAGGTACCAGGACAGGATTACTACGACACCTACTCACCCACCGTCAAGTATGAGAGCATTAGGCTAATGCTCAAGATTGCTGCAGAGGAGAAACTGCACGTTTCTTATCACGATGTACGGGGTTTTGGGGGAGGAGCTGTATATGCTTTTACCTGATGGAGTGCAGATGCAGAAGGGAATGGTTTGTAGTCTACGGAAATCCCTATATGGCCTCAAGCAGAGTGCCAGGTGTTGGAACACGAAACTCACTGAGACGTTGCTTTCTCTGGGTTTTCACCAGGGCAAAGCTGATCCATGTGTGTTTGTCAAGAAGGAGGGGCAAAACAAACTGTATTGTTTATGTTTTGTTGATGATCTTCTGATGTTCTGGAAGAATCAGGCTTTCTATCAAAGCACTCTAGCTCAGCTGAAGGAGCACTTTGACATGAAGGATCTTGGTGAGGTATCCAACTATCTTTCTCTGCAGGTGGAGAGGGACCAAGCAGGTAATTTTCTGGTACACCAAACACAGAAAATTGCTGATGTGTTAACCAGGCTGAATTTGGTTGATGCAAACCCAGCAGACACACCAATGGTGACAGGTTACCAGGTAGATAGTACTGCTGAAGCATCTGACACCACACTGTACAGATGCATTCTAGGCAAGCTAAATTTCATTGCTAGATGTTCAAGACCTGACATAGCTGTAAGCACTAACCTGCTTAGCAGACATGCCAACAATCCTACTGTTCAGGATTGGAAAGCTCTGAAGTGCATAGCCTGCTATCTGAAGGGGACTTTGCACTACAGGCTGAGGTTCACCAGTCAGAAGACTGGAGGTCTTGAAATCTTTGCAGATGCTAGTTTTGGAAGTGACACCACGGATGGTACAAGCACTTCTGGAGTATGCTACATGTACAACCACTGTCTGTTTGGTTGTGCAAAAAGCAGATGACAGTAAGCCTAAGTTCCTGTGAAGCAGAACTCAATGCCCTGTCATTTTCACTCATGGATTGCAAATGGTTGATGCAGCTGTTTCAGGACATCAGAGTATCTGTGAAACGTCCTATACAGGTGTATCAAGAAAATAGATCCTGTTTGGCTTTGCTGAACTCAGAGTTGCAAGCAAAGAACCAAATGCTTGCATACAAAGCTGCTGTTGGGGTATGTGGAGTTTGCAACACTGCTAAACGTAAGGGTCTCATGTAATTGGGTAAGTCCACAAATTGCTCTGCCAGGGAGGCATTAAGACCAGCAAGACATGTGCGGTGGTCTTCAGTTATAGGAATGACATCTGAGGGGGCTTTAGCTCCTTTCAACAACTCAAATAGGGGCTGTGACTGCACTGTGGGCAACTTATAATACAGCTGGATCCAGTTAATGTGTCCTAAAATCTGTTGTAAAACTACCAGAGTTAATGACTGGGGAAACTCTAGCTGGGGGCGAATGGGAGCGGCATAGGTGGAGTGAACTTTATGTCCCAGATAGGAATAGGGATGCTGGTGCTGAATCTTTTCAGGGGCTATTAACAATCCTTGCCAACCTAGTATTTGGGAGAGTTCCTCTATCTGGGATTCCATTAGCGCTTTGATGCTATAAGGATATCATCTACGTAATGATAAACCTTAAATTCTGGATATTGTTCCGGAAAAGGTTGCAGGGCTTTATCTAAAAAATATTGGCATAAGGTTGGAATATTCAGCATCCCTTGTGGCAACACCTTCCACTGATACTGCTTCACAGGGTGTTCATTATTAAGTACTGGTACCATAAAGGCAAATTTTCCCCTATCAGGGCTGGCTAAAGGTATGGTGAAGAAGCAATCCTTTAGATCTATAATTGTCACAGTCTGGGTTACGGACAGTTGGAGACCCGGCTTGGTACGTCGGGACCAGGGTAGAGGTTGGGAAGCAGGAATCAGCAGCCCAGGGATCAGGAAACAGAGAGTCCAAGGGTCAGGAAACCAGGCGTCAGGAAGCCGAGAGTCTGAGGGTCAGGAAACCAGGAGTCAGGAAGCCGAAGCACAGCTAGGTGGGTAGCGTGTCGCTGTGGCAAAGAGCTGGTCTCATATACCCCTCCCGGCCCTTGCCACAAGGTGCTACGAGTCTTCTGTCAAGCCTCACCTGTGCAGCCACGCCTTGCTCTTCCAGGCCAAACTCAGGAAGGCCCCAGTCCTGCAAGGCCCTACCAGTCACAGGGCCTGGCTCCTGCACACACTCCTGACAGTACTCCCCCCATAGGAAAACAGGGTTCCACCCCCCGGTCAAGGCTCAGGCTTGTCTGGGACCCTCCAGTGAAAGGCCTGAACCTTGACAGGCGCATGCACGAAGTCGGCCAGTTCCCATGATCTTTCCTCGGGCCCATAGCCCACCCAGTCAATTAGATAGTCGAATTTGCCACCAGGGCTGCTTTGAGTCCGGGACCTGGGCAGCCTGGAACTCCTCATGGCCATCAACCTGGCCCGGGGCTGGGGGCGGGGCGATGTGACCCAGAAAATAGTCCACATGGCAGGGCTTGAGCTGGGATATGTGAAACACTAGGTGGATCTTCAGAGAGGGGGGAAGCTCCAACTTGTAGGCGACGGGATTGATCTGCTGCAGGATGGGGAAAGGTCCCTGGAACTTGTAGTCCAGCTTAGCCGAGGGAGATTTGGTGCGGTAGTGCTCCAAGGATAGCCAGACCTTGTCCCCAACCTGGAACGCAGGCCCCTGTTGACGCCGTCGGTCAGCTTATGCCTTATAATTGGCCTTGGCTCTCTATAGGTGCCGTACCAGGTCAGCTTGTGTCTCCTGAATGTGGGAGACCCGGTCATTGGCGGAAGGCACGAGAGATGCCGCTGGTGTGCAAGGGTGGTGGTGTGGGTGGTACCCGATGTTGGCATAGAAAAGGCTCTGTCCCATGGAAGCATGGCAGACATTGTTGTAGGCAAACTCGGCCAATGGCAGCAGATCCGACCAGTCGTCCTGATGGTAGCTCAGGAATCAGTGGAGATATTGTTCCAGAACTTGATTAACCCTTTCTGTCTGGCCATCTGTTTGTGGGTGACACACGGAGGAAAATCGCCCTTTGATACAAAGTCCCTTGAGAAAGGCCACCCAGAACCGGGACATGAACTGGGGGCCCCTATCTGAGATCACTGCGCCGGGAGCCCATGTAGCCAGAATATGGGTTCCAGAAACAGACGGGCCATCTGTTGCATTGTGGGGAGGCTTTGGACAGGGATAAAGTGTGCCATCTTGGTGAGTGAATCCACCACCACCAGAATGTCCAACTGTCCCTTGGACACCGGCAGGTCCACGATGAAGTCCATAGAAAGTGTTGACCATGGCCTGTGGGTGGTGGGTAATGGCTGGAGGAGCCCCAGGGGTCTCTGTCACTGCACCTTGGTCCGAAAGCAAATCTCACAGGACCGCACGTATTTCTTAATGTCCGACCAAACCCCTGGCTACCAGAAGGCCTGGGACAGTAGCTGCAGTGTTTTCACATACCCCCCATGTCCAGCAGTTCACGGCCGCTCCAGAATGTAGAGCCAGTTGCGATGGTACACACACCCATCCCGGACATCAAGCGGCGCACCCCCCGGTCCCGAAGGAACTGGGATGGTATCTAACCGGTCCTTGGCAAACGGATCCTGGTGCACCGCTAGGCAAACCTGTGCCTGAAAGTCCTGCTCCCAGGTTCCCTGGAGGAAATTGGTCGGGGTCAACATGGGTGCGGGCTCCGAACCATCATCCTCGGAGCCCGAATCCCTCCAGGAGAGAGCGTCGGCCTTCCCGTTCTGGGCACCGGGACGATAGGTGACCTGGAAGTTAAAGCGCTTGAAGAACAGGGCCCAGTGTGCTTGGCGTGGCTTGAGGCATTTCATGGCTTGGAAATGTTTGATGTTCCGATGATCCATGAGGACCTGAACTGGGTGCTGGGCCCCTTCCAGCAAGTGACGCCATTCCTCGAATGCCACTTTAATGGCGAGGAGTTCACAGTCCCAAATATCATAATTCCGCTCTGCAGAAGTAAGCTGGTAGGAGAAGAAAGCACAGGGGTGAAGCAACTGCTGTGGGCCCTGTCTTTGAGACAGCACGGCCCCTATCGCCCAGTCCGAGGCATCTGCCTCAAGCACAAAGGGGAGCTGTGAGTCTGGATGGGCCAGGATGGGGGCAGAGGTAAAAGCCTCCTTCAGGAGCTCGAAGGCCTCTTGTGCTGCCGGTGTCCACTGGAAAACGGCATCCTTCCGGACCAGGGTGTAGATGGGGGCAACCACATGTGAAAACCCCTGGATGAAGCAGGGGTAGAAGGTGGCAAACCCGATGAACCGTTGCACCCCTTTTACATCCCTGGGGGGGACTCTAGTCCTGCACCTTTCGGGGGTCCATCTGGAGGCCTGCAGGAGAGATGATTTAACCCAGGAACTCCATGCACTCCTGGTGGAACGCACACTTTTCCAGCTTGGCATACAACCGGTGCTGCCTAAGACACTGCAGGACCAGACAGACATGCTGGTGATGCTCCTCTGGGGACGTTGAAAATATCAGTATGTCATCCAAGTACGTGACCACAAACTGGTCCAGTAAGTCATTAAAATCACCGTTTACGAAGTGCTGGAATGTGGCCGGTACCGGGTTTGGAACGCTGTTTTCCATTCGTTCCCCTCCCCGATCCGAATCAGGTTGTACGCCCCGCATAGATCCAACTTGGTAAAAACCTTCGCACTCTGCAGCCTCTCAAACAATTCAGGAATTAACAGCAGGGGGTAGCGATTCTTGATGGTAACCTGGTTCAGCTTTCGGTAGTCCATACATGGACGTAGCCTGCCTTCTTTTTAACAAAGAAAATGGGGGCCCCAGCAGGGGATGTGGAGGGGCGAATGAACCCCCTGGCAAGGTTGTCGTCTAGATACTCTCGAAAGGCCTCTAGCTCAGGAGCTGACAAAGCATAAATGCGGCCGAAGGGAATCTCTGCTCCCGGCTGCAAGTCAATAGGGCAATTGTAAGTGCGATGGGATGGCAACACCTCAGCCCCTTTCTTCTCAAATACGTCTGCCAAATCCTGGTATTGCTCCGGGATTAGGCCGGCGTCCGGTGGCCCTGTCCTGTCTGGGGCAGTCTCATGCAAAGTGGAAGAACTGGGGGCCGGTCGGTGGGACTGCGTGGGTTCCAGCTGCAATGGAGGCAACATGGGAGGCTGGGCACAGACATCGTGGCAAAAAGACGACGAAAAACACAGCATCCGTTGTGCCCAGGAAATGGCGGGGTCATGCCGGACCAACCAGAGGCTCCCGAGGACCACCAGAAAATGTGGGGTCTGGACCAGCTCAAATGTTAATAGTTCCTGGTGCTGGGGTGCCACCAACATGGCCAGCGGGCAGGTTTCATGGGTAATGGGTCCCAATGCAAGGGGGTCCTGTCCAGGCCCACCAGTGGAACAGATGCTGCTTTTACCACAGATGGTAGCTGGTACTTCTCAATGAAACTGATGTCCATGAAGACCCAAGAGTCAGGATACCATGAGTCAAGAAGCCGAAGCACAGCTAGGTAGGTAGCATGTTGCTGTGGCAAAGAGCCAAAGGGAACTGCTGGTCTTATATACCCCTCCCGGCCCTTGCCACCAGGTGCTATGAGTCTTCTGTCAAGCCACACCTTGCCCTTCCAGGCCAAACTCAGGAAGGCCCCAGTCCTGCAAAGCCTACCAGTCACAGGGCCTGGCTCCTGCATGCACTCCTGACAATAATGCACAAGTGGTAGGAACAAGGGATTGAATTTGGATTGGGTAATCCAAATTGCAAAGGGCCCATGAACCCTTTATGTTTATTCACTTCCTGGAGGTCGCGTGATAGCCTCCATTTTCCTGATTTCTTTTTTATGACAGAATCCGGGGTATTCCATGGGCTGGTAGAGGGTTCTACATTTTGGGAGGCAAGTTGCTCATCAACCAGTGAATGTAACGCCTTTAACTTCTCCACTGGTAGCGACCACTGCTCCACCCAGACAGGCTCGAGTGTTAACCATTTTAAAGGCAGTGTTGTGGGAAATTCAGACATTGATTTCAAGGGTAGTGTTCCGTTTCTGCAACAAATCTCTAGCCCAAATATTCAAATGCACAGGGAGTACGAATGGGCAGATGGTGGCAACTGTGCGGCCGTCCTGCGTACACACTGTGACCAACGACAAGCTTTGGCGGCCAGATTGTCGTCCTCCTATGCCACACAGCTCTTTAAGAGTTGCTGTTGGCCAGGTGGAAGGCCACTCCTCTTGGTGTATGACAGTGACAGTGAAAACAAGGCCATTTATGGTCAATTTTAACTGTGGTTTCTTCTGTATGATGGGAACTGTGATGCAACTAGTGGTGAATCAGGGAGGGTAGAGTCAAACCCTCCCTCTCTGTTGCGGGCATTTGCCACGGCTGGAACAGGATAAGGGAGTAGAATCAACTGCACTACAGACTGTCCCTTGGGCAGAGACTGTGGGAGATGAGTCCAAACCTGGACCTTGAGAATGCCTTCATAGCCAGCATCGATCATGCCAGGGATTATAAAAAATCCCTGCTTTCTGGCTTGGGATCTAGGGAAAATCAACCCCACTGTTCCACAGGTAAGGGGCCCTTTAACTTGAGTGGGTATGACATGAACCTTTCCTGGCAGATGGAAAGTGGTATCCCCCTGTACGACTAAATCCAGTCCTGCACTACCTGGGGCAGCAGGTTTTAAGGTTGTCGGCCGTTCTCCTGCATCGACTGTGGCCCTGTTTGAATAGGGAATACCCTCTGTTGGTCCTGGGTCGGAGGGTGACCCGACTGGGGGTTTCCCGAACTCCTGCTTTGATTGGCCCAATGATACCCTTTTTGGCAACAAGAGCACTTTTTGGAGGGGCATGTGTCTGTTCTTTGCAGAGCGGCATTCCCATTGGAAATGTCCAGTTTTGCCACATTTAAAACAAACCTTACTGGTCTTATCTGATTGTCGCAGAGCGGCTGCAAGCACACCCACTTTATGAACTTGGGTACCTATATTTTGACAGGCGCGTAACATATCTGATAGTTTCAAGATGTTAGAGGCTTGTATGGCCTGCAAAGCTTGTTTGCAATCTTAATTTGCATTCTCTACGGCCATTTTCAACAAGATTTCATTCGCAACCTCAGGATTATCTATCTGCTGCATTATGGCTTCTTGCAAGCGGTTTGTGAAATCCAAAAAGGACTCAGATGTTCCCTGTCTAATACTGGCAAAACTTTTGGTGGCTTTTTAAAGGCATGTAAGGCACATGCAGAAATTATAGGAAAATATTCCCAAGGCAATTGACTCTGCATGTCCACGGTGGCAAAATTTCCTTCACTGGCCAAATGGTCAAAAATTACTCCTCCTGCTGCATGTAAGTTTGCCTTGTTAGAGGGGGATTTTCCACTGGTGGCAGATGACAGACTGTGACACCATGAGACCAGTGTAAAACCAAATTAAATAAAGGTTTTATTACAAAACAACAAAGCTTGTGGGTGTTTTCCCTGCAGGCAGATTCAAACTGCAGCTTTTCTCCTTTTGTAGTCATGGCCAGCTGTACCCAATTTACCCAGAGCTTACAGAAACTGGTCTTAAAGGTACAAACATCTTTACTGTTTCTGTGCAGAATGTTTCTTTCCCAACATGCCTGGTGTTCTGCAGCCTACCAGTATTCACTGTACCAAATTACATATTGGCCAGGATTTAGGATCATTTTCATCAGGAATCATAAGGAAAAAGGGCATAACCTGATGATACACCTTCTACAAGTCCTCGTACGTAGGTACTCGTCAACCCAAACTCATTATGGCCTTTTTTTACTTCCCTAATTACTGAATATGGCATACTTTCCCAACGACCGACTTGATTTCCCTGGTCATCTTGTGCCCTTGTGACTGGACAAACTGCAGTGAACTCGGCAAGTTCCTTCGCAGTTAAGTCTGGCGATACTTTTGCCTCTTTTATCATTCTCTGAACTGTAGAGAGGGCTTCTTTTTCCTTATTTTTGACTCAGGGGGTATCAAGGACTGAAAGGGATTAATGGTAGAAACATTTGGATGGTATAAGGTATCTGGGGCTATAATTTTTACTAAAAAAATTGCCCCACAAATAATAACCTGGGGTGTGGCATCCATTTACAACATACCAGGTTATTATTTGTGGGGCATTTTTTTTTAGTAAAAATTATAGCCCCAGAGGGGGGATTGTTATGAGAATTATAAGGTCTAAGATATAAAATAAGGTAAAGGTAAAGGTAAAGGGACCCCTGACCGTTAGGTCCAGTCGTGGATGACTCTGGGGTTGCGGCGCTCATCTCGCTTTATTGGCTGAGGGAGCCGGCGTACAGCTTCTGGGTCATGTGGCCAGCATGACTAAGACGCTTTCGGCGAACTAGAGCAGCACACGGAAATGTTGTTTACCTTCCCGCTGGAGCGGTACCTATTTATCTACTTGCACTTTGATGTGCTTTTGAACTGCTAGGTTGGCAGGAGCAGGGACTGAGCAACGGGAGCTCACCCCATTGCAGGGATTCAAACCGCTGACCTTCTGATCAGCAAGCCCTAGGCTCTGTGGTTTAGACCACAGCACCACCCGCGTCCCAAGATATAAAATAAATGTTCATAAATGTACCAGTCAAACAAATACATAAACATATAAACCACATGTCTGAACAGTACAGGAAAATAGACCTGAATCCATTTTGACTCTCCCAAATTGACCTCAAATGTTCCTCTGCAAGGAGGAAGGAAATGGGAAAACCTCCCCATTGTCTCTTTGCTCACAAATCCTGTCTTAAGGGCATATCTGTATATGAATAGGGTGAGCCTGTGACCTGGATTCAGGAACTGAGTATTTACCATCACAAAAAATGCTGTAGACCGCCTCCTCTGCTGTTGACCGCCTCCTTCTGTGATGTATATATGATGTTTCAGGAGGTGGTCTTGGGCCACAGGCTGGGCAATTTCAAAAGTCTATATAACAGCTTGCACACCAATGTTCAGGATCCCTCCTGCCTCCTGTGTGTGGTTGTGAGCACCCTGTTGCAACAGTTAATAAAGATCAGGCTTACTAGCTGCTTTGCTTCTCAATATTCTCTGGTTGGCCTCTGTTATTTTCTCTGTCCGATAGGGAACCTACATAAGGACTCATACAACATTCCTAGAGTGGACATGAAAGGGGGTGTTTGCTCCAGTCAGTAGAAAACTTCCTGTTTCCTCCTGAGCTGGGACACACTTCCTCTGCATGTGACTAGAGGTGGGCGTGACCTTACCTGTCCAGGTGACAAAAGGACCAGGCACGCAGCCCCCCCCCTGACTCCATTCGTCTTAGAAGCAACATATTTTTAGCTAGAGATGCTCTGTTGGCTTTCTGCTTTCAGCCAGCAGAGGACAAAGAGACTATCTCTATATGGGATAAACTCAGATGTATATACTTTGTAACTAAGTCTGCCCTCAGGGATCCATCTGTGAACTGAATGTGTGAGTAAACTTCTTTTATATACTTTTCACAAGATTGTGTCGTGTCTATTCTTTTTAAGGGGGAGGAAAGGGGATTACCAGGAATTCTAATATTGAGAAGCTTAAACAAACTTGCAACAAGCTAGCTGCTGTGTGTTTAAAAGGGGAATGCACTCTGCTAAGTAAAGGGACTTGCTAACGCAAGTTAGGAAGGATATTATTAAACAATATATCCTCTCCCACCTCCCTGAACATTCCCACAACAATTCTATGATTTTATCAGTAGGTGAGGAGGAGGTCTGTGTGGACTGGTCTGTGCCGCAGTGAGTTTAAAGACTAAACAACCAGTGTCTAGTTAAGGGCAACTTTTACTAAATTGCAAAATAGAATATACTAGAGCGTAAGTAATTATTATTATTTTTTAAATCACATAACAACAACAACAACAACAACATTATGCATAAACAGCATAATAAAAATAAAGATTGATGGCTAAGACATAGTCAATGCTTTGGGTATTTTTCAAGCTCCCCCCACCCCGCTTTTAAACTGTAGTCTGCTGTAAATAAACCAGAGGAAGTAAATTCCCCACCAACAACAACATGTCTAACCCCCTCCCCTCCCTTCAGCCTCCCTCAAGCTTATACATGGCATTCATTACAGGTATTTTGAATCAATTCCTCTTCAAAACATAGACAGAATCCCAAGATCCCCCAGGGGGCCCATTGCACAGGTCAGCAGACGTTGCCCTGTAGTCTTCAATGCTAGCCAATGTACACTTCTGCAAAGCAAGTCTTGCACAAATTGAGTTATAGCAACAAAAGAATCAGAGGGGAACAGAAAGTTCACTGTGCCCACTTCTGTAGGTGAGAGGCTACCACACCTGGTGTCTGAAATTGTCCACCATATACCTCTGAGATATATCCATTTCCACTTCCCACAACCTGGGGGACTCTCAGCCACCTTTGAAGGAAATGGAGCTGTTCTCAGGCATGTAATCTTGCTCTACACATCTGGATGCCCAGAAGACCGTTCCAAAAGACTTGAACCCACAGAAGGAGAAAAGTACTGCAAAGCTTAAAATAGTTACTTATGGTACTACAGTATAGCTACTTATGTGTTCTTAATGTGCATGATTTCAACAAAAGCTGGCTTGCTGAAATTGCCTTGCACGTGTTTAATTTGCACAAAGAGCTCAAAAGCTATTTTTTTGTAGGATTTTCATGGCAAAGAGGTTTTAAGCTCTCAGGCTTGCTTACTGGACTCTGAGAGGCTCTTGCACAGTGTGGTAAGAATTCAATTCTACACCACCTTGTTTGTTACCCAGGTGAGGGACCACCTTTTAAATAAATTGTGGGACCAAGGAAACTAATTTCAAGTCTAGTATCCAGGAGGGGCCCAACGTTTATTTCTATTGCAATAGGACAGAGCTCAACTCCGAGTGCCAGTTAAGAAGGTCTGCCCCGAGGCACTTCAGAACAAAAGCTTATATAGTAGTTGAAACACAGCAAACCAAGAATCATAAAACATCTAAACATACATCAAGAAAGGTTACAGGTCACGGGATACAAAGCTACATGACTCCACACTGGCATCAACCACCTTGGGGTGTCCCAAAACATTTTGTCTCAACTTATAACTTATCGGATAGTTGTCTAGGCAATTAGACCTTCAGTGAGAAGGGAAGGGCATCATACATTCCTCTCCCATCTCCTCTTCCTGAGTTTTAGATAGCTTCATGGATAGCTGTTTAACACATACCTCTTTGGGCAAAACATTTGCCTCGCTAAGTTCAGATAAGGCAGGAAGTGGTGTGCACAGTGTAGGAGGGTTGGCATGAGGGTTACAAACTGCAGGCACACAAAAATCAAGCCTAATGCATTCTAAAAGGTTAAATGCAATTAAAGTGAAACATTGAAACATTATTAACATCAAAAATATACACCTTTGGTCTCTAATTCTTATATCAACAGGGACTGGAATGCTCTCTCTAGAGATCTTGCATAGCCGGACTGAGACTGAGGTACTGAAACTGGTTCACATGTAGAAATGTGGCCCTGTCAAATCTGAGTCCGTGTGATGGCACCCACCCACCTTTTTTTTCCTTTTTGCAATTGTATGATTCCACTACATTCTCTCCTCCATATGATTTTGAGTCCATGGTCGACAGTTCTCCCTTCCTGTCCTCAGATATAGTATGAAAATCCTCCTGCATCTTAAGAATGAGGCTAGCAACACAATGGGGGGAAAGCACATCACACACACAAGATAAGAGTTGATTAAAAAACTGTTTAAAAATAAAAATAAAATCACCCACTTCTCAAAAATGAAGTTCTTCCCCCACTCCCAGGATTTGATTTGAATAACCTGCTTGTCATCTTGGATTCTGGTTTTGTTTAAAAAGAGAGAATAAAGCAGCAATGAAGGGAACACCCAACACACAATGTGCGTGTGTGTGTCTTGTCAGACTTCCTGTCATGGCACAGGGCCACAGAAGCCACTGTGGGAAATGCAGAAGCCCAAGAATGTAAACAAGTGCCGCCTGGCACCACGCCACAACACCAGATTAAAAAAATATAAGAACAGGAAAGAGAAGTTGGGGGGGGGGTGTTGCACACACAGACACACACATATGCTGGGCCATTTTGAAACAGGCCAAATAAAACTCCCACTCGAAAGGGGAATTCATGGGTGGGGAATCATCAAAACTGAAAGGAATCCCAGCAGGTTAGTTCTGTTTTCATTATTACTGTGTATCTTTGTAGCTTACACAGCATTTCAAGGCACTGCAGTGCAGAAATAACAGGCAGGTGAAGGCTGGACAAAGCCGGTGGCTTCCGGGGCCTCAGCCGCAAAGGGCTCCTCCCTTGCTGTGTCTCCCTCTCTCCATCACTGCGTGTGGAAGTAAATGGGCTTCACCTGACCAGAGAGGATCTTGGGGACTTGCACCGAGATGATCTCCGCCATCATTTCTGGGTAATCCACGCTGACCATGTGGGACCTGACTAGGAGGTTGAATGTAAACTGGTGCAGCTCTCGGGCGATCTAGGAAACAGGAAAGTGAGGAGGTGATGTTGGTTCATAGTGATGTAGGATGAGGGAAGGGTCAGTATGCATGATGCACCAAGTCCCTTCTAGTTCTTGGGTTCCTGTGTCAGAGGTGGGTAGAGGGTATGAGAACAAGCTCACCAAACCAGCCCCTTTGTCTAGGCAATAGCTGTGGCTGAATAGTTAAGCCCCATGATCAGCATCCCAAAAGAATGAGCTGGGCTGCAATAGCTATGACTAAGAGATGGGGCCTTCCAGGCTGATGTAGAGGGCTTTCTTCCACCCCCTCACCTAGAACAAGAGCTGGTGTGGTGTGGTGTGAACTGGGCAGAAAGCAGGCTAAGAGATGGAGACTTGCTTGATTTGTGCAGGATCCAAGACAGTGACTAATGGAGAAGCAAGATCATTTGGAGTGTTAATGCTGTGAGTTGCTCTGTCCTGTGCTCAGGTTGTATATTTGTGTAAATGAAAGCGTATATCCAAAAGACACCACAGTCTCCACTGAACTTCATTCCAAGGAAACCAAACCCTCAGTAAGCACCTGGAACCCCTGGAATCTCTCACCACTTGGAGATTGGAGTGGCATGTAACAATATTCTACAGCAGTGCCATTTATTGAGTTATAAGGAAATGCGGTGGGAGGGTGCCCTGGTCCCGTATGCTCCTTGATCCTTGCAGCATATCCTTCACTGACAACAAAGAGAAAAGGCTCTGCAGCACAGTATTAAACACACGTACACCAAACTCTGTTTTCCCGCCTGAAAAAAACAAAGACTGTATTCAGCCAGAAACCAATCTGACAGCTTGAACCTTTAAATTTCAACTGTCCAATCAGAGACTTAGCATCTGACAGCTATCCAATAAATGAGAAAGTTACGGTATATTATGAAACAGTGACCTCTGGTGTTGAGGGAGTGCTATTGGCAGGCAAAAGCAAGCATTGCATCTGCAAAAGAACTCAGCCCCATTCTGCAAACTAAGCTCAGGACCCCTGCTGGGTCAAAAAAGGAAGTAGGGACAGTGCCTAGTGTACAATATTGTCTGATATTGCTCTAATGTTATCCTATGGAGATACTTTAGAAATTCATTAAAAATCAACTGTCTTGGTTCCAATGGGATTTTGGAGCTTGTGGAAGGACAAAGGGAAGTGGTAGGGAGACATCACTGGGATGGTCAGCCATAATCCCTGAGATGTACCATCATATCCATAGGAATCCCTCACAGGAGCCATCCCCAGTTATTCCTGTTCCTACTGAGAGCCAGACAGAGAGCCATCAGTATCACAATGCCCATCCTACTCATAGTGGAATGGAACTTCAACTAGACAATGGACTGCGTCTGCCATTCCTGATAACTGGGAAAATGCAAATGCTTCCCTTTGAAGTGTGATAGAGTGAGTGTGAAAAACGGATTTTTTTCTTACCATGAATTTCAGTTTATGACTCCCCCTACTGGAGACAAGCAGGGCCTTCAACTTGCAACATCCTCTCCAGAGGGGAGGAGTCATCCTGTCTCTCCAGACTGAGTAGCACCTCAACCCTTAAATAATAATAATATAATAATTTATTATTTGTACCCCGCCCATCTGGCTGGGTTTCCCCAGTCACTCTGGGCGGTTTCCCCAGCCACTCTGGGTGGCTTCCATAGAAACCAAAAAGCACTAAAATATCACACATTAAAAACTTCCCTGAAGCCTTAAGATGTCTTCTGAATGTCAGGTAGTTGTTTATTGCTTTGACATCTGATGGGAGGGCGTTCCACAGGGCGGGCACCACTACCGAGAAGGCCCTCTGCCTGGTTCCCTGTAGCTTTGCTTCTCTCAATGAGGGAACCGCCAGAAGGCCCTCGGCACTGGACCTCAGCGTCCGGGCAGAACGATGGGGGTGGAGACGCTCCTTCAGGTATACTAGGCCGAGGCCGTTTAGGGCTTTAAAGGTCAACACCAGCACTTTGAATTGTGCTCGGAAACAGGTGCCTGTATACCAGCCAAATCACGGGTGCAGAGTCCTAGAAAAAAAGGACACTCATACACAAAGCATGTTGTTAGACAGCAATGCACATCAATCTATAAACTGTTAGATTTCTGTTATGCCACTGTGCAGTTTTTGGAGTCACAATACTCTTTTGACATTCCAGACATTCCAGACTGCTGGAAGTCTCACAGGAGATGGATGTTGATGTTACTGGTTTCCTGTTTCTTTGTTCCTGTTGTTTCTCTGACTCTCACAGAGAGCAGATGTATATTCTTTTCTCTCTTGCGTAGTTAGAAATAAACATAGCAATGTAGTACATATTTCTGTGTCTTCTGCTGTTTGGATACTCTGCGTAATGGAGGAGCGTGCCTGAAGCCTCATCAAAGGCTTAGGTCATTAATCATTGTCAGAGGAGAGCCTAGATGGATTCCGAAGATACGATGAGGAGGAGAGCCATTTCAGCTCGGTCGTATGGAACTTCCAACATTTTTGGTCATGGAACTTTGAAGTGTCAGGCATAGCCCTATTGGCTTTAGCCCAAACGTAGCAGAGTTTTCTGTTAGAGGACATTCGGCACAGAAACATGTGTGTATACCTTTAAGACGTTTCTGGGATTAATTGGCTGCAGGTAACCGTTGCTATAAAGGAAAAAAGCTGAGTTTTGTTGCTTGCCTGCAGGAATAACATCCACCAGAGTTTGTGTTTATTTGCTTAGTAATAAAGTCTTCGTTTTAGTTTGGGTTTTTACACCTATGTCTCCTGGAGTCACTCTGTCCTCTGCCACCGGCTGGAAATCCCCCTCCAACAGGTTATGGGCCCAGTCCCCAGTCCTGAGTGGGCAGAGACAGAGCGTGAAAAGAACCCAGAGACTGGAAGCAACTCAGCGTTTCTCAAGCAGCTGGCTGTGTGAAGGCATCGGCAGGGAGTGTCTGTTTGGGACCAGGAGCCGAACATTTCTTCAAGCCACGTGTGAGTAAGAACTGAGTGGAAAGCTGAAAGCTGGGTGGTGCCATGGCTGGACTTGGAGCTGGAGCTCAAGGGGGAGCTTCCTATTTTCCAGTAGAGAAACTGGGAGAGTCCAATTATATGTCATGGAGTTTACAGATGCAGGCGTTTTTAAAGAAAGAACAATGTTGGACTGTTATTGTTAACCCTCCTGTAAAAGAGGAGGATGAAGAAGTAGATGAAGCAGACCAAAGGCTGGAGGACAAAGCCTATGCCAATTTAATTTTGAGTTTAGAGAAGTCTCAGTTATCTCATGTGCGAGACCTTGAAACAGCAAGTGAGATTTGGCAAGCACTGAGAGCAATACATATTAGAGACACTGCTGGCAGCAAAATTACTCTAACGAGAGCTCTGTACCGAGCCAGACTAAGTGAGGGTGAATGTGTTTCAACACATCTTCAAAGAATGCGTGATTTATTTTCACAGTTAAATGAACTTGGGGAACATTTTTCTGAACAGAGAAAAGTTTATATTGTGCTGTCTTCACTTCCTGAGTCATGGGACAATTTAGTGATGACTCTGGAAGCAATCCCAGAAAGCCAATTAACAATGCATTTCTTAACTGGGCGTTTGCTTGATGAGGAGGAAAGACGCCATGAGAGGAAGGCCACAACCCCTCACTGTAACTCCAGAAATGGGAGGCAGTCCAGTAAAAGATATGCAACTGATGAGGAGCGGCAATCTAAAGAGGTTGTAGACCACAGAGAGGAAGCAGCGTTCACAGTTAGAAGATGCTATCGTTGTGGGTCAACCAAGCATTTAGTACGACAGTGCACTGTGTCTGTGGGAGAAAATACAAGACAAGGGCGGCCTGCGTTTGCTGGGAAGCGAGGAGACAGGAAGAGTCGAGTCCAGTATGTTTCTGCAGCAGTTTGAGGCACCAGTCACAACGTGGGACAAGACTGGATTTTAGACTCAGCAGCGACAAACATTTTTGTCAAGTCTGCACAAACCCTTGTAGAAAAGCAGCCTTGTAAATCTGTAAATGTAGTACTAGCTGATGGAACAGTGCATGAGTCAGCTGGAAAGGGTAGTGTGAATATCAACTGTTTAAGTACCAAGTTTACCAATGTTTTATGTGTACCAAGTTTAGAAAATAATTTGCTTTCAGTAACAAGTCTTGTTAAGCAGGGATTTAAAGTAACCTTTTCTGGTTCAGGCTGTAGAATAGAGAAAGCTGGAAAAGTGGTTACAGCGTCACTACAAAATGGTTTGTTTGTTTTGAAAGACCAGCTAGTAAGTGAGTCTGGGGCCAATTTCTCCTGAGCAGGGTGAATCAGAAGGGGAAGATAGTTCAGAGGGGGAGAGTGTTCAAGTTAGAAGGTCACAAAGAAGCAATAAGGGGGTACCTCCAGAAAGGTTTACTATACAAGAAGTTAAAACTGTTGATGTGAAAAAGGAACCTCGTGATTATGAGGAAGTTTTAAAGTTACCACACCAGGAAATAGTAAGGTGGAAAAATGCAATGAAAGCAGAAATGAAATCTTTAGCAGAACACAATGTCTTTACCATTGAGCCATTGCCTGAAGGAAAAAAGGTAGTGGGCTGTAGATGGGTGTATAAAATAAAACATTTGGCAGATGGTGATGTTAAGTACAAAGCCAGACTGGTAGCACAAGGCTTTACTCAAAGAAAAGGTGAAAGCTTTGATGAAACCTTTTCTCCTACTGCAAGGAGTGAAAGTGTACGTTTATTGCTAGCTCTTGCAGCACAACGTGGGTTTAAGGTAAACCATTTTGATATTGAAACAGCTTAACGCAAATCTGCAAGAAGAAATTTTTATGAATCAAGCGCCAGGTTTTGAGGCAGGAGAACAGAATTCTGTATATAGGCTGAACAAAGCAATTTATGGGCTCAAACAGTCAGCTAGAAATTGGAGCGAGTGTCTTGATAATGCTTTAAAAAATCTTGGTTTTAAAAGAAGCTTAGCTGATAACTGCTTGTACACTAAAGGAAAGGGTGATAAACAAGAATTGTGTTTGTGTTATGTTGATGATTTGCTTTACTCTACAAAAGGTGACAAGCAAGTGGAAAAATTTGCAGAACAACTAAGAAAGGAATTTAAAGTAAGAGATTTGGGTCCAGTAAAAAATTATCTCGGTTTAGAAATTCAAAGAACAAACGATGGAAGTTTTTTGTTGAGTCAAAAAGACAAAATAATGGAGTTACTTGAAAGAAACAATATGCAAAACTGCAAGGGAGTAAAAACCCCAATGGAAATAGGTTTTTTCAAAAATGAAGGAGAATGCACAGAACCTGTAAATCCTGAAATGTACCATTCAATAATTGGAAGTTTATTATACATTTCATTGTGGAGCAGACCAGATTTGAGTTATGCAGTTGGAATACTAAGCAGACTAGTAAGCTGTCCTACAGAAAACGCCTGGAAAGGTTTAAAACGTATTTTCCGGTATCTAAAGCAAACAATTGATTATTGTTTAAGATTACCATCTTCAGGTTCCACAAAATTGCAGTGTTACGTTGACAGCGATTGGGCCAACCTGCCTGATAAAAAATCAATTTCTGGAATGGTATTTCAATTTGGAGATTCTTTAATAGGTTGGAAATCCAAAAAACAAAGTATCGTGGCCACATCATCAACAGAGGCCGAATACTGTGCATTGTCGGAATTATGTAATGAAATAAAATTTTATGTTCAGATCCTCAAGGATATAAACGTACAGTGTGATTATCCCGTTCAAATTATGGAAGATAATCAAGCCGTAATAACTTTGTCTGGATCTGACCAGTTTAGAAACAAATCAAAGCATTTAGAAATTAAATATCAAAATGTAGCTGAAAATGTAAAACAGAACCAGATAATGCTGAAGTATTGTGAAAGTACACAAAATGTGGCGGATGTATTTACAAAAGCGTTAACCTTTGAAAAACATGCACGACTGGTAGCAAAGTTGGGAGTTGCTGTGTGTGATATGTAAATATGTTCTGTTCTGTTTAAAATACTATTGTTTCTGTTTGAATGAGAGGGGGTGTTAGAGGACATTCGGCACAGAAACATGTGTGTATACCTTTAAGAAGTTTCTGGGATTAATTGGCTGCAGGTAACCGTTGCTATAAAGGAAAAAAGCTGAGTTTTGTTGCTTGCCTGCAGGAATAACATCCACCAGAGTTTGTGTTTATTTGCTTAGTAATAAAGTCTTCGTTTTAGTTTGGGTTTTTACACCTATGTCTCCTGGAGTCACTCTGTCCTCTGCCACCGGCTGGAAATCCCCCTCCAACATTTTCCTGCACAGCGAAGAAGCTAGTTCCGGCGGTAATGACTAGTCAGCTAGACTCAGAATAGCTATTTACAGGATTTATTAAAAAAAAAAAAAATAAAACCAGCAGAGTTTCTGCATACAAATAAAAGCAAAATAAATCCTCTCTTTCTCTCTCTCTCAAAACCATACACAGCACTTCTACTCCTAACACACCTCACATCAAACTGCTAGCAATCCCTAGATAACAGAGTTGAGTGCTGGTCGTTAACCAATCAGAGTAAGTAGTTTCTAGGTCAAGCAGACCTGGGCTTTCTGCCAAGAGTAAATTGACACTGCCTTGAGTTAATTGTGTGAAGCCAGAATCTGCAAGTTTCCCACAAGAACCAATTAACAGAAACTGAACATTTGGTTATGGGCGCCAGACCGGAATGCAGCTTATCTTCCCTGCGTGTCAAGAAGATTGATGAGAGGTATGTGCTCGTTGCCCCGGGAAGCCAGCCAGTCCCTAATTAAGTGGCAATAAGGGTGGACTTTTAACTTCTAGCCAAAAGCACTGATCGGCCAGCAGCAGAAGGTCAGAAGCAGCAAAAGTCTCATGCAGTGTGCTTTTTTTGAAACGCAGCTCCTTGTAAACAGACTCAGTCTGCTTTATAGACACAAAATGGCTAATGCTAAAGTAATGGAAGCCCTTCAAACCGCAATGGGTGTACCGAAGCTCTCAAAGGGGAACTACCAGGAATGGGTGCAGTATGCAGATGCCCTGCTACGCAAAGAGGGTCTGTTTAATGTGATAACAGATGCCCCCCCCAGCTCCGATGACCCCAGAGTGGGAGGCTAAGGATTCCAAAGCAAGGGGAACTCTGACACTTATTGTGTCCCCTGAAGAGCTATGTCTTTTGCGCGACAAGGCCTCAGCCAAACAGATGTGGGACAGTCTTAAAGATTCACATTTAAGAATGGAGGTAGGAGCCTCTTTGTTCTTTTATGCCAAGTTGCATGATATGGCACTTGCTGAAGGAGCAGATGTCCGTGCTCACCTCATGGAAATGCAGAATCTCAGGCATGAGTTGCAACAGTGTGGAATCACCTTTCCAGAGGCTGTGTATTCCTTCATGATGCTACATTCTTTGGGTTCGAGTTGGGAAGTGATTGCCAGCCAGCTTGCTGTTTTGCCTACTGCTCAGCTAATGGTAGCACATGTTACTGCTGTGGTATTGAATGAAGTGGATCGGCGTAGTGCTAGCTGCATCACTAAGGGGGAGTCCTCACAGACGTCATCCCAGAATGCAGTGCAACCACTAGATGGCGCCAAAGCTTTGAAGGCAGTGAAATGCTACTCATGTGGACGTCTAGGCCACATGAAAAGGGATTGTAAACATCCCAAGGCAACAGAGCAGTGCAGCGAAAGCTCAATGAATGGAAAAGGCAAAGGTCAGAAGTCCAGGACAACGCAACACACAGCTATGGTCTCATGCTACACTCCAAAGGTCCAGAAGACGTCTAGCTCTTTCTTCATCATCGACTCGGGAGCCACTTGGCATGTCTGCAAACATCTGTTTGTGTCCTTTACTCAACAGGAAGGTGCGATTCACCAAGCGGATGACCGCACAATCTCCAGTCAAGGCTATGGAACAGTTGTGCTTCACAGCTTGGATGCATCAACACACAATGTTCTTTTTGTTCCAGATGCTGCACACAACCTATTGAGCATCTCACAGCTGACTGAACAGGACATAGACGTTTCCTTCAAGAAGAGGAAGTGCACCATCACCAAGAAAGATGACTTTATATTGCATGCTGATTATATTGATCATTTATTTGTATTGCATTATGATGATTCTGTTGATGTTGTGCAGGAGGAAACTTGTTGTATTGCAGATACTAACAATGTTTTGCATGCAGGATGTATTCATGATTATCACAGGAAATTTGGTCATTTAAACTTTGAGGCAGTTTCCAAAATGCCTGCCTTAGTTGAAGGTATGACTATTAAACCCTGCAGGTACCACATGAAGTGTAAGGCATGCGCAGCAAACAAGGTCAAAATGGCTGCTAAAGGAAAGGTATCTAGTAGACAAGCTACAGAACCATATCAGGTAGTGCATGCTGATCTCATTGGTCCACTAGCACCCTCTTTGGGTGGAGTCAGGTTCTTTATGGTTCTCATTGATTCATTTTCCAGGTATATTCATGTGTTCAATCTCAAGCAGAAATCAGAAGTGTTTCCTAGGTTCAAGGAATTCTATGCTTGGTTGAAAAATGTGCACGATAGAAAAGTGAGATGTTTATTTACAGATCGCAGGGGAGAATTCACTTCTCAGCAGTTTGAAGCTTTTCTGACTGAGAAAGGCATTCAACATGACCTTTCAAGTCCACGGTCTCCTTGGATGAATGGACTTTGTGAAAGGGCAAGCCAAACATTGCTTCAAGGCTTGAAAACCTTGCTGCATGATGCCAATCTTCCAGAGAGTTATTGGGCAGAAGCGCTCGGCTGTTTTGTTTATTCTTTTAATCGCAGATTGTCATCACCGATTGGTTGTACCCCCTATGAAAAGATGTTTGGCAAGAAACCATACATCAAGCACATGAGAATTTTTGGTTCTGACATGTGGGTTCACACACCACAAAGCTCCAAGTTAAGCAAACATGGTTTGCATGGTATCTTTCTAGGATATCAGAAAGGTTATTACAGAGTAATGATGACTGACACTAATACAGTTAGGCTCACTAGAAGTGTTAAGTACAATGCCAAGTGGGGGTAGAATGTGGGAATTTTCCAATGTTATCCTGATGACAGTGAAGAGTCTGAGGATAAACAGCAGCAAAACCCCACACCCACTGATGAAGGTTCTGATTCTGAATATGAATCAGATGATTCAGAGGATTTCAAGAGTGCTAAAGCCTCTCTGCGACCCTCTGAAGGCTCTGATCGAGAATTGGAGCAACCACTGTTCACTATAGGCCACTTTTCTCCTAAGAAAGAAGAGGAAAGTGCTGAAGACTTACGTCTGATTCACAGGCCTGAAAGAGCCACAAAAGGAAGACCTCCAAAGAGATTTGCTGATGAATTTGCCAAAGCAGCGAAAGCTGTAACTGCTGTTAATAGCTCCAGGAAGGTATTTGAACCTTCAAACCTCCAAGAGATCCAGGCTTTGGACTCAAAGGATGCTGAGCCATGGTTAACTGCCATGAAGGCTGAGCTTGATTCCTTAGAGAGGAACAAAACATGGGAGCTAGTTCTGAGAGTTCCAGGGATGAAACTGCTTGACAGCAAATGGGTATTCAAAGTAAAGACAGACCAAAATGGCAAGGTAGTCAGACACAAAGCCAGACTGGTAGCCAGAGGTTTTTCACAGGTACCAGGAGAAGACTATCACGAGACCTACTCACCCACCGTGAGATATGAGAGCATTAGGCTTATGCTCAAACTTGCTGCAGAAGAGAATCTACACGTTTCTCATCACAATGTGAATACAGCATTTTTGTACGGAACCTTAGGTGAATCACTTTATATGCTTCCACCTGATGGCGTACAGGTAAATCAGGGATTTGTTTGTTCTCTGAAGAAGTCCCTATACAGTCTCAAACAAAGTGCACGATACTGGCACTCCAAACTCACTGAAGTGTTGTTTTCTCTAGGTTTTCAGCAAGGTAAAGCTGATCCATGTGTATTTGTCAAAGAGGAAGGGCAAAAGAAGCTGTATTGGTTATTTTATGTTGATGATATTCTTTTCTTTCGGAAGGATGTCAAAATGTACAATAATACCCTAGCTCAACTGAAGGAGCACTTTGACATGAAAGATCTTGGTGAGGTAACCAACTACCTATCTCTGGAAATAGAGAGACCAAGGTGCTAATAATTTAGTACACCAGTCACAGAAAATTGCTGAACCTGATGGATGCTAACCAGTCACCAGTCACAGACCCAAACTGAACCTGATGGATGCTAACCCTGTAGACACACCAATGACAACAGGTTATCAGGTAGATGATACTGAAGAAGCATTTTCTGACACTACACTGTACAGAAGTGTGCTGGGCAAACTAAACTTCATTGCCAGATGTTCAAGACCGGACATTGCAGTTAGCACGAATTTGCTAAGCAGACATGCCAACAATCCTACTGTTAGGGATTGGAAAGCTCTGAAACGCATAGCACGTTATTTGAAAGGCACTATGCACTACAGACTGAGATTTAACAATCAGAAGTCTGGCGGTCTTGAGATATTTGCTGATGCAAGTTTTGGAAATGACACTACAGACAGGAAAAGCACCTCTGGAGTTTGCTACATGTACAACCAGGGTCTATTTGATTGGTCGTGCAAGAAGCAAACTATAGGAAGCTTAAGTTATTGTGAAGCTGAACTGAATGCACTGTCTTATTCACTTGTGGATTGTGAATGGTTGTTACAATTGTGTAAAGACATGAGAATTCCTGTAAAGTGTCCAATCCAGGTTTATCAGGACAACAAAGCATGTTTGGCTTTGCTGACTTCTGAAAGTTGTAAGCAAAGCACGAAGCACTTGCAATTGAAGCTGCAACATGCTAGAGAATGTGTTCAGAAAGGACTCGTAACGGTGTCCTACATGCCAGGTAATGAAATTCCTGCTGATTTATTGTCCAAGGTTGTTCTGAAGTATCAACACTGTACCTATGTACAGAAATTGGGTTTGTACTGAGATTGTACTGACACACTGCCCAGTGGTGTTCACAGAAAGGGGGAGGATGTTGGTTTCTGTTTGTGCCACTGTGCAGTTGCTTGGAGTCACAAGACTCTGTTTACATTCCAGGGATTCCAGACTGTTGGAAGTCTCACGGAAGACAGGAGACGGATGTGATGTTACTGGTTTCCTGTTCCTTTGTGTTCCAGTTGATCTCTGTCTTTCACAGAGAGAGGATGATTTCTTTTCTGTCTGCGTAGCTAGCAATAAAACTCTTTGCAATGTAGCTCATAAATCTTGTCACTTCTGCTGCTTTGAAACTCTGCTGAATGGGCAACGTGCCTGGAGGCTTATCAAAGGCTCAGGTCATTAATTATCGTCGGAGGCGATTCCGCAGGACTCGACTGGAGGAGTAGCTTGGTAGAGTGGAGATTCCAACAATTTGTGGCAAGAGACCGCCTGATATAACAAGGAAGTGAGGGATGAGCTCCACACCTGAGAGACATCCTGAAAGACTGCATGTCAAGTATCACCTTGATGGACAGGGAGGGAATCAACAGCTTTCCTCACTGTTCACAACAAACCCAAGCCAATCCAGCCAGAAGACGTAAGATCCATGGCCTGATGACAGAGATCCTGAGAGGGAGCCCTCACCAGGATATCGTCCAGGTGAGGGTGGAGACAGATTCCCTTTGCTCTGAAGAATACCACATGAGCCACCAGTACCTTGGTACCTACTTTCAGGGAGAGGTGGTGAGCCTTCCTGATTGGTATATAAATATAAGCCTCAGAGAGGTCATACAATCTGCCTTCTTGAGAGCCAAGACAATGGCTTGAAGGGTTTCCATTTGAAGCGTTTTTTCAGGAAACAAGACTGAATAAACCCCTGACTTGCTCTGTGAGTGGCCCGCTGGTTCAATTGCCCTATTATCAAGAAATGACCTATTGCCAGTAGGAATATCTGATTTTTCTCTTGATGCCTTAAGTGAGAAGTGGGGATGAAGATGTCTCATGGATGAGAAGCAAACTCAAGAGCATAACCCTTCAATACTATCTCCAGCTCCCACTTGTCCATGGTCACTTTCCTCCACCAGTGAACAAAGGCTGGTAGCCTTGTACCCACTGGGGAAGCAGATGGACTAGAGGCCAAGTCGGGGGGGGGGGGGCTTGAGGGTGCAGAGGAAGACTCTCCTAATCTGAAAGAGGAGGGGCAAGTAGCACCCCTATCCTGCCTACCCCTCTGTTCCAAATGGAAAAGAAGGGTTGAGACTTGGGGAATTGTTGAAAAAACTGAGTCTGGCACCACTTTTTCTCAGACTTGTTGGACGAAGGTAGGGCCTTCTTCTTATTCCTAGTCTCCACCAGGTGAGGTTCCAGAGATTGCCCAAAGAGCTTGGACCCCCCCCCCCAAAAAAAAAGAAAAGGTAATGAGATCACACAGGATTGTGACACGGTGTCAACATGCCACTGTCGGAACCAGATAGTCCTGCAGGCTATTGTGGAAGTAGCTAAGGACCATGCATTAATTGCAGAGTGTCCATGGAAGAGTACGCAGCCAATGCCAAAGCACAGGCCATATTTTTCAAGGTATCCTTAATAAACATGGGAATGTCTGCATGTGATCCCATCTCTACAGCTCACATAAACACAGCTTTTGAGAACATAGAGAAGGTGGCAGAAGCCTAAAAGGTGAAAGCATTGGCCTTGAACACAGGCTTCAGGGCTATTTCCAACCGTTTCTCACATACATATACCTGGGACCCCTTCACCTTCTGAAGGGAGCTCCAAGGCTGTCATAGTGGATCAATCACTGCAGTGGTGTGCAGTCCATGGACTAGTGAGACTAGCCTATTCCCCTTAATCTTCCCAGCAGGTACTTCCCATTCACCTGCTTAGCCAGTGTCTCCAGGCTCTGTGCATGCCCCCCCCCCTCTCTCTCATTACCTCCATAAAGGCTGCAAAACTGCACCAACCTGCAGAGCAATACACATGCATGAACAGGAAGTGGCTGCTTGAAGCAGAACTGCAGCCTCTTCTGCTTTGTTTTTTAAGGAAGAGCAGTTGGAAAGCCTGAAGTGCTTATGGGGTGGGGGTGGGTGACAAGATCCCTGCAACCTTAATATTTCACTTCTTCCCTCCTCTCCTTCAGCCACTGTGTGTGTGTGTTCGTTTTGAAAACATGGTGTTTTAATAAAATAAATTCCCAGCCACCATCTGCCAGAACCTGAAGGATCAGCAGCAACATGCAACAACCAAGAACAACACAATCATAGAAAGGGAGATGAGGAAGAAAGGGTGTGTGTGTTAAAAATGGTTTTTTAATGGGAGGGGGGAATCCACCCTTCTGCCTGGGGTTGTCTTTTTCTTATTATAAAAAAGCCATACTTTTCTTCTCCCCCCCCCCCCCAAGCTGGCAAATTGAATGGCTGGGGAATGAACTTCCTTGGGAGGCTGTGGACTCTCCTTCACTGAAGGTTTTAAGGCATGTGCCAGGGGTGCTTGAGTGGAGATTCCTGCCTTGCAGGCTATTGGACTAGATGACCCTTGGTGTTCCTAACTCTACATACAGCCCTAACTATTCCCCTACAAAAAATTTCACCGCACACCACTAAATCACTGGACGTTTGAGGTGATTCCTAAACTTATCTGGAAAGATACAATATAATGTTTATTTCCCCATTTGCAAGGAGCCTAAGCTCTTTTGGGGGTTCCCCATTCCACATCGCAAGGTTCCTCAAAGGCCTAGGGGAAGGAAACAGAGGCAGGTTTGCCATCGCAGCAGGAAGAGCTTTGGTTGTTTTCAAGGGCCCTGCAGGAGAATCAGGAGGGGCTGTCTCTTCCTCTGACAATTGCAGCACCCAAGAATCATTTTTAATAAAGGCAGAAAAACCTCAGCAGAAAACACCCTGGGTTGGGTCTTAACCTCAGTCACTCCCTCTTCTGAGAGCTCCCTCTCTTTCTTGTCTGGGTTGGACTGGGAGGACCCCAATTCAGCCAGCTCCCCAGAGGCCACCCCACAAGCTCCTGCCCCTATCACCTCTGTGGGTTCCTCCTGTGCCTGCCCAGCAGTCAGGGCAGAATCCAGCTGCCACCTATACTCTTCCCTTCCCCAAACAATAGTGGGGAGGGGAGAAACAGGAAGAGAATGAAATAGAAATGAAGAAGCTGGGGGGAGGGAGCCAACAGGAAAACTCAGTGAAAAAGCTCACTCAGAAAGATGATCTAGCAAACTGGATGGAGAGGACTAGACAAAGGGAAAATCCACACAAAACAAGCACTCAATCAAGTGTTTCTCTCTCACACAGAGAGAGACACAAAGACCCAACCATCCCTTGCAGCAGGCAGGTTCAGACTGGAGAGACAGGATAACGGGAGAAGGGGGGGGGGAGCACTTTAACGAGTCAGCAGTGGGCTGGGTAAACTGCTCAGCTGAGGGGAGTGGCAACTGCGCACCCCTCAGGAGCATTTTCACGGAGTCCCCACCCCACCGCTGGCTTGTGAGAGCTGTTGGTGGAGCGGGGGCTCTGTAAAACTGGTTAGCTGAGGCAAGGGCAGCCATGCGCTCCTCAGCCAAGCAGTTTTAAAAAGTGGAGGGAGGAAGAAGCTGTATAAGCGCCTCACCGATGCAGCTTGTTTCTCCCTCTGCGCTGGTACAGAGTGGTATGGCGGCTTCACTCAGGAGTGTTTTTCTGGTGAAACTGCTGCCACTCCTGAGTCCCCCTGCTACCAGCACCAGCTGGAGGAAGTCAAGGGTGACAGCGATTTCACTCACAATATAACAACAACAACAACAACAACAAATTTTATTTCTGCCCCGCCCTCCCTGGCCAGAGCTGGGCTAAGGGCGGCTAACACCAATAAAATTGCAGTAAAAACATAATGGGGGGGGGGGACACAATTTAAAATACTGGTTAAAATGCTGCCGAGTGAAGCCACCATCACGGTCTGCCCTCATACCAGTCCTGGGCAATGTATCAATACATCACCCAGACCTATTTAGTGCAAAAGGCAGCCTGTGTGAATTTTTTCTTTCTTGTTTTCTGTGGGAAGCTATGTGGCTACATTTTGGGGTGGGAGGAAACAGATGTACAGTAGAATCCTAATAAATTCAAAAAGTTGGTTGTTCCTATTGGGTAATCAGCAAGAATAAAAACCTCACTCCATTTAGAACACTTGCATATAGAGCACTTGCAAGTTAGGGATGCAATTGCTTTTTTTATTCAGTTGTAGTGGAGCAATGGAGAGAAGCTTTTCCTACTGTCTGGGGATAGGCAATTTGTGGTAATATCACAAATTTTATGGTCTGGTTTTTTAGTATACCCAAAATTCTTTGCTTATTAGGGGCCATCCCACATTTTCTTCAAAAAATTGCTTTGCACAGGTAACTACCATAGAGTTATCAAATTTTTCAAAAGTAGGGGGTTCGTGGCTTGGCTTTTGAAAAATAGGGGGTCCTCAGTTGAGGGAGTTGGGTATGTTTAGCCTGGAAAAGAGGAGACTGAGAGAAGAAAGGATAGCCACCTTCAAATATCTCAAGGGGCTGTCACATGGATGGTGCAGCAAGCTGGGTTTCTGCTGCTGCACAGGGGAGAACCCAAACCAATGGGTTCAAGTTAGAACAAAGGAGATTCCGACCAAACATCAGGAAGAACTTTCTGACAGTAAGAGCCGTTCAACAGTGGAATGGGCTCCCCAGAAAAGTGGTGGACTCTCCTTCCTTGGAGATTTTTAAGCAGAGTGGAGGAGACTGTAAGTCAGGGATTCTTCAGATGACCCCTGGGGGACCCTTCCAACTCTACAATTCTATGATTCTTGGTTCTCTGAACTCTTATTTCTCCTGCCTTTTTCTAACCTGTGGCAGTCAACAAATACTTCAATGGCATTGGCAGTCTTGGGGTTAAGGAATGTTTCCCTGGAGGCATCCTGGATCCGAAAGCCTCCAGCCTCCCACAAGCATTCATCTCTTTCCTCTGGAGGCAAGGGCTGTGATGTCACAGTGATCTGCTTCCAGCGCTCATTTTTACAAGTTTTCTGGTGTTCATTCCCCCTCCCCCCCTCCCAAGTTCAGTACAGTCAAACCTCTACTTATGTCCACCTCCGCTTGCATCCATTTCGCCGAACGTCCGGGCAAACCCAGAAGTAACCGCGGGTTTGCCGTGGTCTGCACATGCGCAGGAGCAGCGATAGCCATTCACGCATGCACAGAAGCAGGTGATCGCTGCCTGCGCAGAAGCGGCGCCACTACATGCGACCAGCTTCAGGGCAGGGACGGACCTCCGGAACGGATTAAGTTCGTTCCGAGAGGTTCCACTGTAGCAGATTCTGTAGAGTTTAGGTGAAAAGATTAACAACCCTCTTGTCATGTGTGTGGCCAACCCTCTTTCTCTTCCCTTCTCCTCCTCTTACTTACAGGCTGCACAGAGTCTAGGAGCTTGGTGAGCTGGTAGAAACGCCGGGAGCAGGAGGTAGGGTTCTTCCTCTTGCAAGCAATGATGCGATCAAGTTCCTTGATGTAGCTCATCCGAAGTTCATCAAAAAACTTCTGATTCTTCAACCCATCCACTGGAACTGGTGCATGGAGAAAGAGAGGAATAACAATCAGTGTACAGTGTGACCGTGTCTTGTGTGTTGGTCACTTTCCAGGATGGCACCTATATGCAAAAACATGTCCACTTGAAACACCCTCTTGGAACTGCCCCAGTGAGAACATCCTTACCTTTCTGGAGTTGTGTACCAAGTGTGCCTTGTGACCCACCCACCCCAGCAAGGTGGAGAGCTTTTAAGTTCTCCACCTTGCTTACAGAGTTCTGGGAGGCTCTCGTAAAATCTCTCAGGGCTGTCCAAATTCCAGCAAGATCTTGTGAGAGCATCCCAGAGCCCAGTAAGTAAGTCTTGAGAGCTTAAAATCGCTTTCCGTGCTGGGAAACC